>NW_027397087.1:3575277-3659106 GCF_003265705.2 Callorhinus ursinus
CAATTCCTTTATAAAATCTTTTATAATTTTCATCTTTACAGTCATCTTCCATCCCTTCATTGTATCAACCCTTATTTTGTATATGTAAGTCCTTCTTCCTTTAAAATTTTAGGAGGCACTTTTTTCTAACAGACCAAAATACACCCAAAATCTAGTGTGTGGCACTGATCTATGGACTGGCCTGATCATATGTGATCATATTCTGTTTTTTTTCGTATTGTTCTGTTTTTGTTTTTATCTTTTTCTTTTTGTTTGTTTTTTTTCTCTTTCTTTTTTCTTTCTTTCCCTTTCTTTCCCCTTGGTTTCAGGTCTTTTCTGATTTGTATAGAGTATATTTGCGGGGGACGTTGTTAATCTATTAGCATTTTGTTCTCTCATTCATCTATTCTCCTCTGGACAAAATGACAAGACGAAAAAAATCACCGCAGCAAAAAGAACAAGAGGTAGTACCATCTGCCATACGGACATTAGTACGATGTCAGACCTAGAGTTCAGATTCATGACCTTAAAGATACTAGCTGGGCTTGAAAAAAGCGTGGAAGTTATTAGAGAAACTCTTTCTGGAGAAATAAAAGAACTATAATCTAACCAAGTCGAAATGAAAAAGGCTCTTAATGAGATGCAATCAAAAATGGGGGCATTGACTGCTAGGATAAATGAGGCAGAAGAGAGAATCAGCGATATAGAAGACCAAATGATGGAAAATAAAGAGGCTGAGAAAAAGAGAGAAACACTACAGGATCATGAGGGCAGAATTCGAGAGATAAGCGATACGATAAGACGAAACAACATTAGGATAATTGGGATCCCAGAAGAAGAAGAAAGAGAGAGAGGGGCAGAAAGTATATTGGAGCAAATTATAGCAGAGAACTTCCCTAATGTAAGGAGGGAAACAGGCATCAAAATCCAGGAGGCACAGAGAACCCCTCTCAAAATCAAAATAATAGGTCAACACCCCGACATCTAATAGTAAAACTTATGAGTCTCAGAGACAGAGAGAAAATCCTGAAAGCAGCTCCGGAGAAGAGATATGTAACCTACAATAGTAGAAATATTAGATTGGCAACAGCCCTATCCAAAGAGACCTGGCAGGCCAGAAAGGACTGGCATGAGATCTTCAGAGCACTAAACGAGAAAAATATGCAGCCAAGAATACTATATCCAGCTAGGCTGTCATTGAAAATAGAAGGAGAGATAAAAAACTTCCAGGACAAACAAAATCTAAAGGAATTGCAAACACGAAACCAGCCCTCCAAGAAATATTGAAAGGGGTCCTCTAAGCAAAGAGAGAGCCTAAAAGCAGCATAGATCAGAAAGGAACACAGACACTATACAGGCACAGTCACCTTATAGGCAATACAATGGCACTAAATTCATACCTTTCAATAGTCACCCTGAATGTAAATGGGCTAAATGCCCCAATCAAAAGACACAGGCTATCAGATTGGATTGAAAAACAAGACCCATCGATATGCTGTCTGCAAGAGACTCATTTTAGACCCAAAGACACCCCCAGATTGAAAGTGAGGTGGTGGAAAACCATTTACCATGCTAATGGACACCAAAAGAAAGCTGGGGTGGCAATCCTTATATCAGACAAATTAGATTTTAAAACAAAGACTGTAATAAGAGATGAGGAAGGACACTCTATCCTACTTAAAGGGTCTATCCAACAAGAAGATCTAACAATTGTAAATATCTATGCCCCTAACGTGGGAGCAGCCAATTATATAAGGCAATTAATAACAAAAGCAAAGGAACACATTGACAACAATACAATAATAGTGGGGGACTTTAACACCCCCCTGACTGAAATGGACAGATCATCTAAGCAAAAGATCAACAAGGAAATAAAGACTTTAAATGACACACTGGACCAAATGGACTTCACAGACATATTCAGAACATTCTATCCCAAAGCAACGGAATACACATTCTTCTCTAGTCCCAATGGAACATTCTCCAGAATTGATCACATCCTAGGTCACAAATCAGGTCTCAACCGGTACCAAAAGATTGGGAGTATTCCCTGCATATTTTCAGACCACAATGCTTTGAAACTAGAACTCACTCACAAGAGGAAAGTCGGAAAGAACTCAAAACTATGGAGGCTAAAGAGCATCCTACTAGAGAATGAATGGGTCAACCAGGAAATTAAAGAAGAATTAAAAAAATTCATGGAAACCAATGAAAATGAAAACACAACGGGTCAAAATCTTTGGGGTACAGCAAAGGCAGTCCTGAGAGGGAAAGTATATAGCAATACAAGCCTTTCTCAAGAAACAAGAAAGGTCTCAAATACACAACCTAACCCTACACCTAAAGGAGCTGGAGAAAGAACAGCAAATAAAGCCTAAACCCAGCAGGAGAAGAGAAATCATAAAGATCAGAGCAGAAATCAATGAACTAGAAACCAAAAGAACAGTAGAACAGATCAACAAAACTAGGAGCTGGTTCTTTGAAAGAATTAACAAGATTGATAAACCCCTGGCCAGACTTATCAAAAAGAAAAATGCCCCAAATCAACAAAATCATGAATGAAAGAGGAGAGATCACAACCAACACCAAAGAAATACAAACAACAATAAGATCAATTATGAGCATCCCTATGCCAGCAAATTAGGTAAGCTGGAAGAAATGGGTGCATTCCTAGAGATGTATCAACTACCAAAATTGAACCAGGAAGAAATAGAAATCCTGAACAGACCTATAACCACTAATGAAATTGAAGCAGTCATCAAAAATCTCCCAACAAACAAAAGCCCAGGGCCAGATGGCTTCCCAGGGGAATTCTATCAGACATTTAAAGAAGAATTAGTACCTATTCTCCTGAAACTTAAAAAATAGAAACGGAAGGAAAACTTCCAAACTCATTTTTTTTTAGGATTTTATTTATTTATTTGACAGAGAGAGAGAGAGACAGCGAGAGAGGGAACACTAGAAGGGTGGAGTGGGAAAGGGAGTAGCAGGCTTCCGGCGGAGCAGGGACCCCGATGCGGGGCTCAATCCCCGGATCCTGGGGTCGTGACCTGAGCCAAAGTCAGATGCTTAACCATCTGAGCCACCCAGGTGCCCCACTTCCAAACTTATTTTATGAGGCCACCATTACCTTGATCCCAAAACCAGACAAAGACCCCATCAAAAAGGAGAATTACAGACCAATATCCTTGATGAACATGGATGCAAAAAATCTCACCAAAATACTAGCCAATAGGATCCAACAGTACATTAAAAGGATTATTCACCATGACCAAGTGGGATTTAACCCTGGGCTGCAACGTTGGTTCAACATCCACAAATCAATCAACATGATACAATATACCAACAAAAGAAAGAACAAGAATCATATGATCCTCTCAATAGATGCAGAAAAAGCATTTGACAAAGTACAGCATCCTTTCTTGATCAAAACTCTTCAGAGTATAGGGATAGAACGTACATACCTCAATATCATAAAAGCCATCTATGAAAAACCTACAGCGAATATCATTCTCAATGGGGAAAAGCTGAGAGCTTTTCCCCTAAGGTCAGGAACGCGGCAAGGATGTCCACTATTACCACTGTTATTCAACATAGTATTAGAATTCCTAGCCACAGCAATCAGACAACAAAAAGAAATCAAAGGCATCCAAATTGGCAAAGAGGAAATCTAACTCTCACTCTTTGCAGATGATATGATAATGTATGTGGAAAACCCAAAAGACTCCACCCCAAAACTGCTAGAACTCATACAGGAATTCAGTCAAGTAGCAGGCTATAAAATCAAGGCACAGAAATCAGTGGCATTCCTATACACCAACAAGACAGAAGAGAGACAAATCAAGGAGTCGATCCCATTCACAATTGCACCCAAAACCATAAGATACCTAGGAATAAATTTAACCAAAGAGGCAAAGGATCTGTACTCAGAAAACTATAAAATACTCAGGAAAGAAATTGAAGACGACACAAAGAAATGGAAAAACGTTCCATGCTCATGGATTGGAAGAACCAACATTGTGAAGATGTCAATGCTACCTAGGGCAATCTACACATTCAATGCAATCTCCATCAAAATACCATCCACTTTTTTCCAAGAAATGGAACAAATGATCCTAAAATTTTTATGGGACCAGAAGAGACCCCGAATAGCCAGAGGAATCTTGGAAAAGCAAAGCAAAGCTGGCGGCATCACAATTCCGGACTTCCAGCTCTATTACAAAGCTGTCATCATCAAGACAGTATGGTACTGGCACAAAAACAGACACATAGATCAATGGAACAGAATCGAGAGCCCAGAAATGGACCCTCAACTCTATGGTCAACTAATCTTTGACAAAGCAGGAAAGAATGTCCAATGGCAAAAAGACAGTCTCTTCAACAAATGGTGTTGGGAAAATGGACAGTCACTTGCAGAAGAATGAAACTGGACCATTTCCTTACACCACACACAAAAATAGACTCCAAATGTTTGAAAGACCTAAATGTGAGGCAGGAGTCCATAAAAATCCTAAAGGAGAACACAGGTAGCAACTCTTCGATCTCAGCCGCAGCAACTTCTTCCTAGAAACATCACCAAAGGCAAGGGAAGCAAGAGCAAAAATGAACTCTTGGGATTTCCTCAAGATAAAAAGCTTTTGCACAGCAAAAGAAACAGTCCACAAAACCAAAAGACAACCGACAGAATGGGAGAAAATATTTGCAAATGACCTATCAGATAAAGGGCTAGTATCCAAAATCTATGAAGAACTTATCCAACTCAACACTCAAAGAACAAATAATCCAATCAAGAAATGGGCAGAAGACTTGAACAGACATTTTTCCAAAGAAGACATCCAAATGGCCAACAGACAGATGAAAAAGTGCTCAACATCGCTCGGCATCAGGGAAATCCAAATCAAAACCTCAATGAGATACCACCTTACACCATTCAGAATGGCTAAAATTAACAAGTCAGGAAATGACAGATGTTGGCAGGGATGTGGAGAAAGGGGAACCCTCCTACACTGTTGGTGGGAATGCAAGCTGGTGTAACCACTCTGGAAAACAGTATGGAGGTTCCTCAAAAAGTTGAAAATAGAGCTTGCATACAATCCAGCAATTGCACTACTGGGTATTTACCACAAAGATACAAATGTAGGGATCCGAAGGGGTACGTGCACCCCAATGTTTATAGCAGCAATGTCCACAATAGCCAAACTGTGGAAAGAGCCAAGATGTCCATCGACAGATGAATGGATAAAGAAGAAGTGGTATATATACACAATGGAATATTATGCAGCCATCAAAAGGAATGAGATCTTGCCATTTGCAACGACGTGGATGGAACTGGAGGGTGTTATGCTGAGTGAAATAAGTCAATCAGAGAAAGACATGTATCACATGACCTCACTGATATGAGGAATTCTTAATCTCAGGAAACAAACTGAGTGTTACTGGAATGGTTGGGGGTGGGAGGGATGGGGTGGTTGGGTGATAGACATTGGGGAGGGTATGTGCTACGGTGAGTGCTGTGAATTGTGCAAGAATGTTGAATCACAGATTTGTACTTTTGAAACAAATAATGCAACATATATTAAGAAAAAAGAAAAAGAAGAAGATAGCAGGAGGGGAAGAATGAAGGGGCGTAAGTCGGAGGGGGAGACGAACCATGAGAGACGATGGACTCTGAAAAATAAACTGAGGGTTCTAGAGGGGAGGAGGGTAGGGGGATGGGTTAGCCTGGTGATGGGTATTAAAGAGGGCACATTCTGCATGGAGCACTGGGTGTTATGCACAAACAATGAATCATGGAACCCTACATCAAAAACTAATGATGTAATGTATGGTGAATAACATAACAATAAAAAATTAAGAAAAAAAAGAAATACAAGGTACTGGTCTTTTGTAGATGAGGAGAAAAAAGAAGAAAAAAGCACCCATAGGAGACAAAAGTCCTGGTCCATATATCTGGCACTCTTTAGGTATGAATGTGACTATGTGACGGTTCTTTGAGAGCTTCTTGTGCTCATACTTCATTTCTACTCGAATCACCCAAATCTTGTTACCAGGAAAGCAGCTGCGGTTTCAAAAAGGGGGGGGGGAGATGTCTGAAAGCCATTACTCCGCGCAGCACCCAAGAGGAAAGTTTCCTCGCATTCCACAAAGCAAGTGTGTGCTCAAAAGAGTTGTACCTTCCCCATCAGAGACTGCATGCATCCTCTCCGTGTGGCTAATCTCTAGAACGTTCCTGGCACGTTGAGTGCGTCAGCAGCATGTCAATTCACAGACTTACAAAGGAAGACATGTACATTTCAAGACGAAAACCCTGCTTTCGTGTTGCTGTTCCATCTGGAGGCTTATTATAATCCCAGGAAGCTGGCCAAAGCAAACTCTATGGTATTTTTGTCTTTCCCTTCTAAAGCCAAAGACTAAAATAATAATAATAATAACAATAATAATAATAATAATAAACTGCCCATTGCAGATATTTGTAAAAAAAAAAATCCTAGTACACAAAACAATATGGTATTAGCATAAAAATAGACAAATAGTTCAATGAAGTAGAATTGAGACCCCAGAAATAAACTCATGCATATAATGGTCAATTAATTTATGATAAAGGCATCAAGAATACACAAGAGGAGACCGTCTGTTCAGTAAATGAAGAACTAGACATCCACATTCAAAGGAATGAAACTGGACCACTACCTCACATCATACTCAAAAATTACCCCAAATGGATTAAAGATTTAACATAAGACCTGAAATCATGTAACTTCTAAAATAAAACATAAACAGTAATGATTTTTTGAATTTGACACCAAAAGCAGAGACAACATAAGCAAAAATAAATGGGACTGCATTAAACTAAAAAGCTTTTGCATATCAAAGAACCATCAATAAATAAAAGGCAATCTACTTAATAGAGAAATATTTGCAAATGATCTAATAAGGTGGTAATATCCAAAAAATATAAAGAACTCATATGACTCAGTAGGAATAGTCCCCAAACATTCCAATTAAAAAATGGGCAGAAGTTTTGAATATTTTTTTCAAAGAAGATACACAGATGGCCCACAGGTACATTAAAAGATGCTCAATATTGCTCATCATCAAGGAAATGTAAATCAAAACCACAAGATATCTCCTCATACTTTTAGAATGTTAATTATAAAAACGATAAGAAATTAGAAGTGTTGGCAAGGATGTGGAGACAAGTTAACCCTTGCATATACTTGGTGAGGGAATGTAAATCGGTGCAGCCACTCTGGAAAATAGTATGGAGGTTCCTATATAACTAAAAATAGAACTACCATTTGATTCAGCTATTGTACTTGTGGATATTCATCCAAAGAAAATAAAACATTAATTTGAAAAGCTATATGCACCTCATTTCATTGCAGCATTATTTACCAAAATATGAAAGCAACCTATGTGTCCATAGGTAGGTGAATGGATAAAGAAAATGTGGTTTATATGCACTCAATGGAATATTACTTAGCTATAAAAAAATGAAATCTTGGCCACTTCACTGTCTGAGCCACCTAGGCACCACAACTCTTGGTTTTGGCTCAGGTCATGATCTCATGGGTCTTAAGTTGGAGCCCCGTGTCAGGCTCTGTGCTCAACGGGGAGTCTGCTTGGCATTCTCTCACTCTCCTTCTCCTCCTCCCCCCTCACTCATGCTTGTTCTCTTTCTCTCTTTCAAATCAATCAATCTTAAAAAAATTTAAATCTTGCCATTTGCAACAGCATGGATGGACCTTAAACTCATTATGCTAAATGAAATTAGCCTAGCAGAGAAAGACCAATACTATGATTTCACTTACGTGTGTTTAAAAAAAAAAAAACAAAAGAACAAGCTCATGGATACAGAAGAGTGGTTGCCAGAGATAGTGTGGGGGTGGATTGGGACATGGGTGAATTGGATGAAGGGGTTTAAAAGTACAAACTTCCATCTATAATATACGTCATGGGATATAATGTTCAGCATGGTGAACATTATATATTAATATACTGTATTGTATATTTGAAAGTTGCTGAAAGTAGATCTTAAAAGTTCTCATCATTAGAAAAATTGTACCTATGTGTGGTGGTGGATGTTAACTGGACTTATTGTGGTGATCATTTCGCCATCTATGCAAAATCAAATTATCATGTTGTGTACCTGAAACTAATATATGTTAATTACGTCTTATATGTGTGTGTGTATACACATACACACTCTTCATATATATATATATAAAGTACTATAACATAATATTAGAACATACATTTCTTAGTATGTTAATGAATAAAGCAGTATTTTAATGAATAAAGCAGACCCAAAAAATCAAATATAAAGATTTGAACAAATAAACATGCTTGATTTAACACACATATAGAAAATTTTGTACTACACCAGTAGCAAATAAATATTCTTTTCAAGCACATAGAAAACATTTATGAAAACTGATCAGAAACATAGCCATAAAGAAAATCTTAACACACTTGTTTGACCATAATGCAAAAACTTCGGAACTAATAACAATATGATCCTAATTTAAAAAAATTATGGGGGCGCCTGGGTGGCTCAGTTGGTTAAGCGACTGCCTTCGGCTCAGGTCATGATCCTGGAGTCCTGGGATCGAGTCCCTCATCGGGCTCCCTGCTCGGCAGGGAGTCTGCTTCTCCCTCTGACCCTCTCCCCTCTCATGCTCTCTCTCTCTCTCATTCTCTCTCTCAAATAAATAAATAAAATCTTTAAAAAAATAAAAAAAATAAAAAAATTATGTTATGTACTTGGAAATTAAGATGCACATTTCCAAATAAGTCATGAGTTAAAGAGATATATATCATAGAAGTTAAAAACGTTTAGAACTAAATGATACTGAAAATATTATGTATTATTAAAAAATATAGCTAATTAATACTTATTCATAAGAGAAAAGACTCCATAAATGACCTGATGCCTAAATTAAACAGGAAAAGAAACACATTGGGAAAAATTAAAAGAAGGAACAGTTAGATCACAATTAAAAAAGAACAAAGTACCACTACTCACAACAATATGGATGAATGTCATAGATATAATGATGGTTGGAAGAACTCAGACACAAAAGGTTATATGCCCTATGATTCCATTTCCTGAATTTCAAGAGCAGACAAAACTACTTGGTAGTGATAAAAATGATGAAAAATTTCCTCTGAGGATATTAAGTGGGAAGGAGCACAAGGCGACAGAACTCTGAAATGTTCTATATCTTGATCTGGATGGTGGTTTTAGAGATGTATTCATTTGTAAAAGTTCATTTATCTGTATATATTTGTACACTTTACAGTATATATGTAACACTTCAACAAAAAAACTTACAACATAAAGTAATTAAAAAGAAAATAAAATGTAACAGAGACAGCAAAACCAAAAATTGTGTTTTTCTAAATACAGTAATGAAATCTACAAATATCCATGTGGATTGATTGAAACATTTTATTCTAAATGACCAGTAGAATGCTTATCTAAATGAAGATTTGGATTTTAATAGTAAGTCTGAATATCTGACTATATTGAGATAGTGTTAGCCTTGCTAGATGTAGTGGAAATTATATATTGATCATGTACAAACTGATTGGCAGAAATCTCAAAGTAGCATTTGGCTATTTAGGCTTCCAAAGTTTGAGGAAGAAGCTGAAACTAAATAGTGGCTTTTAACCAAATGTGCAGACTGATGTCAAATTTAGCATATGTCTAAGTGATTATTAAAACTGCATTGCATTACAAAACAGTCCAACAAATACCAGGTCCAGATGTATTTTTGGAGGTCTACCTAATAATAAAGAAACAAATTTAAATTTACACAAATAATTACAGAACCGAGAAAAAGAGGAAAACTTCCCACCTATTTTATGAAACTAAGATAAACTTAATACAAAGCCTGAATAAAATATTACCCAAAGGGATAATTCCAGTTAAAAATCACATGCGAAATTAGATGCAAAACTACTAAAAAAATATTAGCACACCAAATTCTGCCATATAAAAATACACCATGATAAAGTTGGATATATCAAGGATTTCATGGTTAGTATAAGAAAATCAATTTAAATAATTCACTAATAAAACATTAAAAGGAGAATAAAATACCAATTTCAACTGATATAGCAAAAGACTTTGATAACTTAATTTTATTTATTATTTTAAAAGCTCAGCAAATTACTGTTTTCAGTGTTAAAGTATTCACTTTAATATTTGAAACAAGACAAGGGAGCTAGGTGTCTCCACCACTGTTCAGTATTATTCTTCAGTTCTTGGACAATGCAAAAATAAAGAAAAAAATGTGTAAAAGACATAAGTATTGGAAAGTGGGGAAACCTATATTATTCACAGGTAATTCCATTATTAACATAGAAATCCCAAGGGAATCAACATATGATTTATTAGAATTAAAAGGTATATGGCAAATTCTTGGATACCAAATTAATTTCATTTCTGTTCACAATTACAAAGAATTAAAAGTTCAATTTATAAAATAGCAATTATTTATAAAGAATAACTATAAAATACTTAACATTACAAAACATATGCTACCTCTCTATGGATAAAATATAAACTTTATTGAAAGACGTTCTAAAAAGAGAAAGAGATCATGTTCTGAGATTATACTAATGTTGGGAAGATGTCAATCCTCCCCAAATTGATCTTTGAATTCAATTTAATCCTAACCAAAATGCCAACTGTATGTGTGTGTGTGTGTGTGTGTGTGTGTGTGTGTGTGTGTGTGTGAGAGAGAGAGAGAGAGAGACAGACAGACAGACAGTCAGATGGGAAAGGGGGCAGGGGGAGTGAGGAGGGAAAACTGAACTAAAATTTATAAGGAAGGGTAAAGGGAAAAATTAAGACATTGCTCCTAAAGAAGATGACTTTGTAGGGGGGTTTGTTTTAGTAGGTACCAATCTTATAATAATAATGTACTATTTCAGACAATGTAGTCCTTTTGCAAAGATATTCCAATTAAACAGAGTAGAAAATCTGAACATGGAATAGAGATATAAATATTTGATTAATAGCATACTCTTTAATGTATAAAGAGTACGAAGGAAATAACAGAGACTTTTTTCTTGCTAATCAAATGAGGAATTGCTAATCAAATATTTGATTAATGGAAGATGCAAGAAGTGTTCAATGAAAAGGAAGAATGTTATTTTTTAACAATTTGAAAATTGAGAACTCTGGTTCATCAAATTATGCCACCAAAAAGTGAACAGACTTGGAAGAAATACTTGTAGCATGATAATCAAATGATTCAAATCCAGAACATTTAAATAACTCTAATGAAGCCTTATGAAGAGGCAGTCCAATGAAAAATGGACAAAAAATTTAGACAAACACTTCCCTAAATAGGAAAGGCAAAAAATCAATATGCTTATAAAAAGAACAGAGTCATAAGTACTAGAAAAATGTTGGTTTGGATGTGATTGAAGAGCAAGTTTTATACATTGCTGGTGGGAGTATAAATGGATGCAAGCACTTAAAAAGTAATGTGGCATTATCTACTGGAATTGAAAATGACTCATTTATGATGCAGAAATTCCATGCCTACATATATATCCTAGAGAAAGTTTTGTATATGCCCATTATCAGGACACATGTGTAAGAAACATTCACAGCAGCGCTACATGTAATAGGCAAAACATCTAGACATGGCCAAATATTGAGTTATATTTACACAGAATACACCAGTGAAGCTATGGGCACCAAGATAAATCAGAATAATGTTGAACAATAGTAAATAAAATATGATATAAATACATATGGTACAATATGCATTTACAGTTATCTGAAGTTCAAAAATATGCAAAAAGTAAATATAACAATGAAATAAATACAATTAAAAATATATAATGTAGTTAACAAAATGGCAATATGCACATGCCTTTTTATAATTACTTTAGACATAAATGGACTAAATTCCCTGATCAAAAGACAGAGAGGCTGACTGGATTAAAAAAAAAAAAGACCCATCTATATGCTGCTTATATAAGACTCACTTTAGATGTAAGGACACACACGACATAAAATGAAGGAATGTAAAAAAAAAAAAAATTCCATGCAAATGAAAACCAAAAGAAAGCTGGAGTAGCTATACTTATATTCTTATATTAGACAAAATGGATTTAAAACAAAGACTATAATGAAAGATAAAGAAGAGTATTACATAAAGGGGTCACCCAACAAGCTATAGCATTTGTAAATATTTATGCTCCCAACATAGGAGCACCTAAATATGCAAAGCAAATGTTAACAGACCTAAAGGGAGAAATAAAGAGCAATACAATAAGAGTAGGGGATTTTAATACCTCACTTACATCAATGGGTCCAGAAATCAATACATCAATACATCAGCCTTAAACAACATATTACAAACATTAGCCTTAAACAACATAATACACCAGATGGACTTACGGATATTTACAGAATATTACATCCAAAAGCAATAGAACACGCATTCTTCTCAAGTGGACTTGAAACATTTCTCCAGATAGATCAAAGCAAGTCTTAATAACTTTAAGAAAACTGAAATCATATCAAACTTCTTTTTTGACCATAATGGTATGAAATTGGAAATTAACTACATGAAGAAAACTGGAATATTAACAAAAATGTCGAGATTAAACAACATTCTATTGAACAACCAATGGTTCAAAGAAGAAAACAAAAGAGAAATTAAACACAATGATACAAATAAAAATGGAAATATACCAGAATTTGGGTATGCAGCAAAGGCAGTTCTAAGAAGCAAGTTCATAGCAATACATGTCTATCTCAAGAAGTAAATCTCATATAAACAACCTAATTTGATACCTAAAGGAACTAGAAAAAGAAGAAACAAAGTCCAAAGTTAAAAAAAAAAAAGGAAATAACAAAGATGAGAGCAGAAGTAAATGAAAGGAACTAAATAGACAATAGAAAAGATCAATGAAACTAAGAGCTGGCTCTTTGAAAAGAAACAAAATTGACAAACCTTTAGCTGGACTCACTAAAGAAAAAAGAGCTAGAACTCGATTAATATGAGAAATAAAAGAGGAAATGTTATAACTGATAGCACAGAAATACAAAGGATGAGACTTCTATAAACAATTACACATCAACAAATTGGACAACCTAGAAGAAATGGACAAATTCCTAAAAATATACAACCTACCTTGGCTGGATCATATCATAATAAAAGAGAATATTTCAACAGATTAATTACAAGTGGATTGAATCACTAATCAAAAACCTCCCTGCAAACAAAAGCCCAAGACCAGAGGGCTTCACTGATGAATTCTACCAAACATTGAAAGAAGAATTAATACCAATCCTTTCAAAAAAAGAAGAGTAAACTTTTCCAAATTCATTTTATAAGGCCAGCATTACTCTGATACCAGAACCAGGCAAGGAAACCACAAGAAAATCACACACTTATATCCCTGATGAACTTAAATGTAAAAATCCTCAACAAAATATTAGAAAATTGAATTCAATAATACATTAAAAAGATCAAACACTGGGGTGCCTTGGTGGTGCAGTCAGTTAAGCATCGACTCTTGATTTTGGCTCAGGTCATGATCTCAGGGTCATGAGACTGAGCCTCACATCAGGCTCCTCACTCAGCAGGGAGTCTGCTGGAGATTTTCTCTCTCCCTCTTCCTCTGCTTCTCCTCCCACTTGCTCTCTCTCTCTCTCTCTCAAATAAATCTTTAAAAAATAGGATCAAACATCATGACCAAGTGGGGTTTATTCTAAGCATGCAAGGATGTTTTAATATCCACAAATAAGTCAATGTGATATACCACATTAACAAAATAAAGGATAAAAAGCATATGATCATTTCAATAGATGCAGAAAAAGCCTTTGACAAAAATCAACATACATTTATGAATATAAAAACTCTCAACAAATTGGGTATAGAGGAAATGTACCTAAACATAAAGGCCATATATGACAAGCCCACATCTAACATCATATTCAATGGTGAAGAGCTGAAAGCTTTTTTTTTTCCCCATGTAAAATCAGGAAGAAGACAAGGATTCTCACTCTCATCACTTGTATTTGATATAGTATTGGAAATTCTAGCCAGAGCAATTAGGCCAGAAAAATAAATAAAAGGCATCCAAATTGGAACAGAAAAATTAAAACTGTCACTATTTGCAGATGCCATGATATTATATATAGTAAACTCTTAAATACTCCATCAGAAACTGTCAGAATAAACAAATTCAGTAAAATTGCAGGATACAAAAATCAATGCACAAAAATTTGTTGCATTTCTATACAAAAATGAATTATCAGAAACAGAAATTAAGAAAACAATCCCATTTGCAGTTGCATCAAAAAGAAAAAATGCCTAGGAATAAATTTAACCAAGGAGTTGAAAGACCTGTATATTGAAAACTACAAGACATTGATGAAAGATACACAAATAGATGGAAAGATAATCCATGCTTATGGATAAAAGAATACGTCCATACCACCCAAAGCAATCTACAGACTCAATGCAATCCCTATCAAAATTTCAATGGCATTTTTCACAGAAATTGAAAAAAATCCTAAAATGTGTATGGAACTGCAAAAGGCCCTGAATAACCAAAGCAATCTTGAAAAGAACAAAGCTAAAGGCATCACACTCTGTTTTTAAGCTATGTTGCAAAGCCATAGTAATCAAAACATTATGGTATTTGCATAAAAACATACAGATCAGTGGAACAGAACTGAGAGCACAGAATTAAACCACACATATATGGTCAATTAATTTATGACAAAGGAGCCAAGAACATGCAACAAGTAAAGGATGGTCTTTTCAATGAGTAGTATTGGGAAAACTGGGTAGCCATATGCAAAAAAAAAAAAAAGTGGGCTACCATTTTACACCATACACACACACAAAATGAACTCAAAATGAATTAACGACTTGAATGTAAGACCTAAAGCCATAAAACTGCTGGAAGAAAACAGACAGTAAACTCCTTGACATCAGTCTTGGTGATAATTTTTTGAATCTGACACTATAAGTAAAAGTGAAAAGGCAAAAATAAACAAATGGGACTACATCAAGGTAAAAAGCCTCCGCACAGCAAAAGGAACCATCAACAAAATGAAATGGCAACCTACTGAATAAGAGAAAATATTCACAAATCCTGTATCTCACAAGGGGCTAATATCGAAAATACATAAGAATGCATATAACTCAATAGCAAAAGACAAACAATCCAATTAAAATTATGTAGAAGATCTGAATGAACATTACCGTAAAGAAGACATACAGCTGGGAAACAGGTACATGAAGAGATGCTCTACATCGTTATCAGAGAAGTGCAAATCAAAACCACAATAAGATATGACCTCACACCTGTCAGAATGGCTAAAATCAAAACGAAAATAGTGTTGGTGAAGATGTGAAAAAAAAAAAAAACTCACACACTATGGGAATGTAAATTGGTGTAGCCACTACGGATAACAGTATGGAGGTTCCTCAAAAAATTAAAAATAGAACTACCATATGATTTAGCAATTTTACTTCTTGGTATTTATCTAAAGAAAACAAAAACACCAATTTGATAAAGTATATGTACTCCCATGTTACAATAGCCAATATATGGAAACAACCTGTGTCCATCAAAGGATGAATGGATTAAAAAAAAATAGATGATTACCCCACACACACACCCTATAATGGAATATTATTCAGCCATAAAAGTACTGAAATCTTGCCATTTGAGACAACATGATGGAATTGGAGGGTATTCTGTCAAGTGAAATAAGTCAGAAAGAAAAAGACAAATACTGTATGATCTCTCTTATATGTGGAATCTTAAACAATAACAATAGAAAAAGAAACTTACATATACAGAGAACAGTTTAGTGGTTGCCAGAGGCAGGGGTGGGAAAGATGGGTAAGCTATTTTCCTTTTTTTTAGCTTAGTAAATTGCACAAAATTGCACTGTTTAGGTTAGTGATACACACTGTAAAAATTATAAAAACTGAATAAATGCCAAATGAAGGAAAGAGTAGTTACTTCTGGGCTAGCAGGATCTGAAATAATGGGGGAACATAGAGTATCACCCAAAAGGACACACAACAGCCTTTAAAGAGCATAATATTGTTCCCTGTACTCAACTGCTCAAAACACAGATATGATAAAAGAAAATTGATAAGGTTGAATTCATACTTTTTAAAAAAACATTTTCATGCAAAAATTAATATAAACAGAAACCACTAACAGACTGGAAAATAATATTTGCAATATACATCACAAGATTGATATCCCCAATATTCAAGGAAATATTAAAAATAAAGAGGAAAAAAGACCAAAAAATAGACAATTAGCCAAAATACAAGATAATTTTTTAAAATATATTAAAGTAGTCCTCAAGTATATGGAAGGATATTCAATCCCTCTCACAAGAGAAAATAAATTAAAATCAAAAGGAGAAACCATTTTTCACCTATCAGGTTAGCAAAAACTTAAAAAGTAGAACATATTTTCTTAGAAAAGCTGTGGAGAGCAGGGACTCTCATAATTTGCTATTGGGAATGTCAATCCCTCTCATGGAGGGGAATTTGGCACTACCTATTTTATATATATATATATAATGTTCCGTTAGTCAACAAAAGCTATTTATCTTTAACCCAGCAATGCCACTATTGGGGATTTTAGCTTACAGTTATACCTCTATGCCTATGTAAATACACACATACAAAGCTGTTTATTGAGCAGTGTTTGTAATTTCAAAGCATCATACTAGGAATGCCTGTACATAGACACACTAGTTGAATATATACAATTGTACAGTCTCTCAATGGACTACTATGCAACTGTGTAAAAGGATGAGGAATATCTGTATTACTTTCTTTTACGACACTATTGTAAGCAATAAAAATAACCTGACAAAGAAAGGTGTGTAATGAAGAAGGGGAAATAAGAAAATACACCTGCATCTGCTCCTATGTGATGAAAGGAAGGGTAAATCTGAAATTGAGGAGATGGATTATCTACATGGGGTAGCTGGGAATGGGCTCCACTTGCATGAAAGAAATGGAAGGAAGATGACAAATCCTTCTTGGAGTATACATTTTTTTGGTATGGTTTTAACTTTTGGAACTATATTCAAAATATAATCAACAACAAAAAATTATAATCGAAAAGGATGAGGGTGAAATTCCTCAAAATGAAATATAAACAAAACCAAATGAACCAAACTCAATTTCAATTGAGTAGCATAACGACAGTGAAAGGGAGGGGAGGACATAAGTATTTTTGTAATAGCATTTGTATTATATACTCTCAAACTAAAGACAAAAAGAATTGTAAACAAATGTTGAACTCTGATTGTAATTTTTTTTCATGCAGAGGAATGAGTAAATAGTTTTAAAGTTACATTCTATAAAATCTAGGATTTAGTAAAATAATAAATATTTTGTGGACAATGAAAGACAGATCTTTGTTTCTAAGTATTATTCTTCACTAAAGGAAAGAGAGCCTCCTTGGAAAAATGGCTAGTGCTGAGGACGTGCAAAATGAGCCTAAGTATTTTATTGTCTAAGAGAAAAAGGAAGTGCTCAAAAATAATGGAGACATATCAGAAAAGCATACACAAGACACAGTTAAACATACTAAGTTTTCAGCATTTAAAAAATGATTTAGCTACCCAAATTTCCAATTTTGAAGTATTATAAATCCAGAATATTCTTGTAACTTCTCCTACCTCTTACCAAGGGGGTCTTGACACAGATTTGAGACTGACAGAAATTGGAACTGAACAGATATGACGAACCTAGTGGAAATAGTTTCAAATTACCAAAATGAAAACTAGAATTATTATTTTAGCATTGAGAGCTAGAGATAATCTAGGAAATTATCCTTCTTAACTGTTATACAAAAATCATTGGTACCTCAGAAATCACTGATGCCCCAGAATTACCTGGGGAATTGTTCGTTTTAATACACGTATCGATTCTCCCAATTTCCAGCACTCTCCACTGATTGCAGTAACTCCCGCTGCCCATTCCCCTCAACACCACCATTTTATAGGAAATTAGCAGTAAAGAAGTTACTATATTTGACTAAATTCATAATCATAAGGAAAACCTACAAAAACTGAGAAAGAATACCTCCCTCATTTGAGGCTGTTACCAAGAAGCTCATTTGATTACCACTTCTTCCAATGTTCTTCTGTTTCATCACTTATGTCCCAATAGAGAAAGACACCAAGGGTGAAAGATGAAATAGACCTGAAAAGGAATTTGAAGATGATTATGTCTGCCCCTCACCACTCCAACTTGTAAAGTGACTAGTATATATTAGGTGCTTAGGAAAAGAAGTTAATTTTCTCTATATACCCCCCCTTGACCGTCTATCCAATAGCCCTTTAAAAATGTTAGCTTTGGAGAGTGGGCTTTTTTTTGAAGATCTTGTTTATTTGAGAGAGAAAGAGCAAGAGAGATAGAGAGCAAAAGAGCATGAATGGGAGGGAGGGGCAGAGGGAAAGGGAGAAGTAGACTCCCACTAAGCAGGGAGTCCAATGAGGGACTCAATCCTAGGACCCTGAGCTGAAGGCAGACACTTAACTGACTGAGCCACCCAGGCGCCCCTGGAGAGTGGCTTTTTGAAAGGAGTCTAAAACTAAACCATCAAGAACCTAGCAAAAGGTTTAAAAACACTGAACTTCTTTCCCAGCATTTCCCCTACATTTCAAGACTTTCTGTTTTGTCTTCATGTCTCTTCCCATTTCTCTAAACTAGAATCTTTCTGCCACCTGGGAGCCAATAAATTTATGAACATACCCAAAATATTGCTCTTAGAAATTGTAATAAATACTATGTTCCTTGAGTATGGACCAGAAAAGGGACCTATTACATTGTACAAGCACCACTATTTTGTTTTTCCCTAAAAATTAAGAAATTCTAATTTATCTGAGATCTCTTTTATTCATATAGTTCATTACTATGTGGCTGGGAACACCAGTTAAAAAACAACAACAACAACAACAAAAAAAAAAGACCCACTTAGCATCAGAGCCCTAAATTGTTTATTACAGAAATTTCAGGAAAGAACCATTTACACAAAAACAATCCTACCATAGTCCTCCTTATGATAATAAGATTATTTTCCCTCAGAAAGGCTAATAAGTTAATACCATCAATATTTCCCCAGTTCAACATTAGATTAAAGTATCTTTATCTTCCAATTAACCTGCAATTATGTGTCTTAATATCTGACATTCTCTTGGATTTTGGTTAATCCATACAATGTCAATATTTAAAGATGAGGTCCCCAGGTCAATCAGCTAGAAACCATTCCCAGAAGTTGATGCTAATCAAATTTGTTCATGCAATTCAGTGACTATATTGCCATGATAAGTTTTAGAACAGATGTTTGACACAAAAGAAAGCTCTTTATGGTAGAATTTAAGTCCTTTTGTTCAGTAATGACAAAGGTTATTAAAATACACTTTTTGGGGGGTGACCTAATTAAGGCACTCAATCAAAAACAATCAAAACAGCAGCCCCCTTGTAGCCTCCCCAAGTATAAGGTTTCTCGGCCTCTCAATGTAGCCATGATGAAAACACAGCATGAGGAATGGATAAAATTATGATCTCGCCTGAGAAATGAGCTGTAAGCACTTGTTAATAAAGGCAAATAGAATTTTACAGACCAACATATAAACTTTGCAAGGTTATTTTATTGCTTTCTGCACCAAGGTAAAGTAGATTGATATAATTACCTCCTTTATATTCTTATTTAATTCGTTTTTAAAAATCTTGGTTTATGAGGGGAGGTCTAAAAATTAGAACAGATTGAATCTGGCTATTCTTTTAGCTCGAAGCTGCATGATCCTTGATTAAACAGGTTTTTCTCCTGAAAGAAATCCAAATACCCTGCACTTCCCACTCTCATTATTTCCCCATAATAAAAAAAAGTGATTATATTGGTTTTCCTAGAAAATTCCTGTTTTGAGGTAAATGGTGGAAAATACACACACACACACACACACACACACACACACAGCTTTCCCCAAGGCCCCAAATTCATCATTCTGTTGAACTAGCCATTTCATGTTTAAAGTAGGCATTGAAATATTAGGTGAGAAAAACATTTAAATTTAACTGTTTTACATTTAATTAAAACTGGAAAAAAGGAACATTGAATAAACAGCCTAAAATATCTTTTCACAAACCTAGTTTTTCCCTTAAACTGTTTAGAGTATGGGATCCTACATTATTTCTTTTCATCCTAAAAAAAAAAAAATCCCAATCCATTCTCATTTAGAAATTACCAGTGCTGGTAAGCATATCTCATGCACCATTATGATGAAGTTCAAGTGTGTGTTCATTTGGTCTCTAGGCTGGGCATTTTGAATATATTTATAAAAGGACTTCAGGTTTGAATATTGTTATTTGTTAATCGGAAAGTTTCCTGGTACAGATAGCATTTTTATTGTTTTTAATGATATAACTATAGAAAGTTAGACTAAGAAAATCACCATAAAATTATCATCAGGCCAATCAAAGCTCTTAGAGCATTTACTAATACCAATCATGATGTTGTCTTTGCAAACTAACTCTTCAGACTGCATATGAACTAAAGTTTCCCTGCATGATTCAGATCCTTTCAACCAGGTCTGAAATGCTCTAATAAAGAAATATTTCAGTGACAATCTTCATCGTGATTCTCGTGGAGAAAATCAAATTCAAGTTTTCACTAAACAAGTTCCTCAACAAAACCTCTCTATCCCTCCACTATCTCCTTTACAGATTCTAAACCAGAACTACTTAAGCAAAGCTGTCAGGATGTGTGTGAGAGAGTTGCTCTCATAGGACATCTGTGAAAAGTTAAAATAGGCTGTATCAATTAAAGACTCATGACCACAGGTCACAATATTTAACTTCCAAGTAGAGTTAAAGCTCATCTTTCCTTTTAAGGTTATTAATGAGGCAAGTGTACTAATCAAATTCACTACTAGCTCATGTCTATTAAATGAAAATCTCAGAATAAGGGTGAAGTCTATATCGTTAGTTAAAACACATCTTGTAAAAAACAATCTTGTAAATGAGCTGTAGCTTTAAAAAACATACCATCATCTAATCCAAAAAGGGACCTTCCCAAGATCAGAGGCCTATTAAAAACCAGAAATGTTAGACATCTGTTGCTGTGTTGCATGAAGGCAAACACCAAGATATATTAGTACCATATGTGAAAGAATAGGATTCCAAAATCCAGCTTTGCTGGTATTTCCCAAAGTAAGTTGCCAGATTTATAGAATAAATAAAATCAAAGATGAATGGCTTTAAAAAAGCCTATCTTAGAAATTAAGCAATTATTCTATTATAGAATCATGTATCTTGATATATGTAACCTGTTATAGCAATGTTTTACAAGTGGCTCCTTGAAGCAGACTGCTATTAGAGGTGAAGCACAGCTTACATTCAAAGAGAAGTATGCAAGAAAACTCTTTTAGGAGAAAGTGACTCCTAGGTCAGATGCTTGGGGAATGACAGGGAGATAGGGACTTGAGTCCAAAACAGGATCTCACCTTGTTTGGTAATATACTAACAGTTCCTGATCCTTTTTTAATTTCAAAGGCGATCAAAATTTGCCACAGAAGGCACAATTCACTCTGTGGTGCCCCCATTCTAGGCCAATAGATGGAATATCACTAACAAGCTATAGTGTTGGTTCTGCTTGAGACGTCTCTACTTGGATTGTGACAGTTTAACAACAAAAAAAGGGGCAAAGGGGGGCTTCTAATGACCAAAGGAAAGCCCTGGGATCTGAGGAGTGGGGTCCGTTCTTTGGACACAGTAACTGTATCAGTTCTTTCAGGACAGAATAAGGAAAATATCAACGTTCCCATTCCCAACTTGGGGCAGCAAAGAGGTTGGTAGTGACATTTAGTAATGAGAATTGGATCTTCCTAAGGGGGAAAAAAAAAGGGCAAAACAACAGTTGAATTATCCTGGCAGTGGTCAAAATGAGGAAGTAGCTAAAGCACTATCTAATTTTGGAGAGCTCACTAACCTTGTAAAGCATTGATTAATCTAACTAATCTTTGTGTAATCACATTGTTTCTGAAGTAATAAGTAAGCCTATCTTTAAGAAAAGAGAGGGTGGTTTTCTTAATCAGTTTATAGCTATAATTTCCAAACAGGAAAATAGTCTTAAGGGGCAAATATCTCAGGGAGTAGATACAATAACTAGATCTAGAGTCAGTAGAAGCAAGAAGTCTATACTCATGAAATTAAAGCCCATATATTACCAAGAAACTGTTCTGGAAATGAGGAACAAAAGGAAGAACGGCTGTCTTGCTGGAGTGGTGTACGATAAATCCTCTCGGAAGGAAAAGAGAAGGCCTCCTGAGGAAGCGTCTGTCCTCAGGACTTCACAACTATCCCATCTATCTGCAGAATGTGGAATATTTTCTACTGTGGTGGGGAAACCTGTAGAACATACTTGCAAAGAATCTGCAAATGAAGTACAGAAGCAATGCTTAATGCCAGGTGCCCAGGATTCAATTCTTAAGGATGGGAGAGGATGCCTAAGTTTAAGTTTCTTGTAGTGTAAGTTCATATGGGGGATATACAAGATAAATTTTAATTTGGGTTTAGTGTGACCAGGTATTACACAGATAATGATCAAAAGAAATAGACTTCTTCTCTTTAATCTTAAGTGGATTTTCTTGGCACGTTACGTGGTAAACGTGTCAGCTTTTCTAGGTTCCACTGAGGTAACAAAATACTCAAATCTCAGAGGCTTACAACAACAAAAGTTTAGTGATTGCTTGGGTTAAATGCTGGAGACCGCTGGCTCTCACTACTCAACAACTCTTTCGCAGAGCTATATAGGTGTCCCCCGCTTTTCAAAAGCATATGATGGCCACTTTGCTTTTATGAAAGACGTACATTAGTACCTATTTTCACTAACAGAAATTCAAAGAGGATTTTCACTTTTCCAAAAAAAAGCAGAAAACCAAAATAGTGTTTAGCATTTGTTTTGTGGTGAATCTGAATGAGATAGCACACAAATGAGCTTAGAGCGGCCCCACAAAGTTCATTCCCCAGGAGCAGCTCAGCATCAAGCCATTGCAGCTTTGAACTCTGTCTCTGAGCATCTGTGCTTTATCTTGATTTGTTTTGTGTATCTGTTAGCAAGATGTATCCTGAGGTATCAGAAAAGCCTAAGGCAGATTATTTCTTGGGTCTGGGAATGCTCAAATATTTTCCCATACAAACTAATGGTATTTGCTTCTTCACCTTATGTCATTTCAGTTTACAAAATTTTCATAGAAATACTCTACTTCCAGGTAGCAGGGGAAACCCATCTCTTCTCTCTGGGTCTGTGGTGAAAAAATAGCTTCTCTCCAGGGTCTGCCTTCTTGTTGCCAGTGGGTTAGCAAAACTCTATTGGTTCTTAAGGCTTCTGCTTGCATGTCACTGTCTAGGTAAGTCCTATGGTCGCATCTGATTTCTGTTGGGGGGGGTACCCTCATCCCTACAATAGGCACTGGGTATCACATGGCAATGGACAGGGATGGATAAAGCTTTCACCAGATGGGCAGAGAATATATAGGACCAGTAATACAATCTATCACAGTGGAAACTTCAAGTGTGATCAAGGAAGAATCTTCTTTTTCAAGTTTTTATTGAAATTCCAGTTAACATACGGTGTAATATTAGTTTCAGGTGTACAATCTGGTGACTCATCACTCCCATACAACACCCACTGTTCGTCATGACAAGTGCCCTCCTTAATCCCCATCCCCTATTTCACCTTCCCCCTGCCCACCTCCCCTCTGGTGACCTTCAATTTGTCCTGTATACTTAAGAGTCTGTCTCCTGGTTTGCCTCTCTCCCCCATGCACCAGTCCCCCATCATCTGGTTTTGGTGTTGTTGTTGTTGTTTTTTTTTTCTCTTGACTTTCTTAACTGGCCAAAGAAATTTCAAAATAGATAACACTTTTAGCTACACTGGAAACAATAGAATTATTTCTTGGACATAATCTCTCAACATATTTTAACTGGAGATATGTGGGAGTTGGATCAATAAACCAACTGAGCCATCAGGGACAACTAATTTTTTGTATTTTTTTTTTTTTTGTTTATTCATTCAAGACACAGAGATAGAGGGAGAGGGAGAGAGAGAGAGAGCACGAGCAGAGGGAGCAGCAGAGGGAGGGGGAGAAGCAGGCCTCCCGCAGAGCAGGGAGCCTGACGCGGGGCTCGATCCCAGGACCCCGGGACCATGACCTGAGCCGAAGGCGGACGCTTAACAACTCAGCCACCCAGGTGCCCTATTTTTTAATATTTTAAAACAAAAACAATCTGAGGAATATATATAATAAACTTACTTATGTAAGTTTTTCTTGCTGTTGAGAATTAAGTCATTCAAAGGGTACTACCAGGAGTGAAAATACATAGAAGAATGTTCAGGTAAGTTTAGATGAGTTGTCACCTAGCCAGGCCACTGACCTAACCCAGTCAAGTTGAATGGCACAAAGTCCACACTCTAGGTTAGGACGACACTGAGATTAAAATATATAATAAAAAAATTTATTAGCTGGAACCCAATGAATTGGAAGGTTGAAAAAACTGGTATATTTTACTCTACTTAAATTTCAGGAGGAAAAAAATAGCAAAACAAATATGTTGAAAGAACTGGCATATTCTCTTAGTTTTTTTAGAAATTCACCTAAATCTCCTCCATCTACACTTAGGTAGATGGTGATCTAAGAGTGCTGCCAAAAAACAAAACAAAACAAAAAACAAAAAACCTTCAGTGATTATATGTTCAATCTCTATTATTTAAAAAAAGAAAATTAAGTATGGCTCTGCTCTAGAAAATTTGAAACCAAATTCTTAAAATTATTTTTAAGCATTAATCAGAAAATTCAGTGAACTACTCCATTCCCTGAATGTGTAGTTAACCTGACTTTATGTTTTTAAACCCTAACAGGAATAGGTTAGCTTATATTCATATAACTGTGAAAGAGATTCCATTCTTTTACTCACATCAGTCATCTGACTATTCATTATCATGAAGCTGTTTAAGACATTACCTAACCTGTTAGCCTCAGTTTGCTTCTTTGTAAAAAGGAAATTAGTTCCTGTGAGCACTAAATGAGAAAATTATGGAAAGATTTAGGATAGTAGCCAGTGAATCCCATGAATGCTTGATAAATATTGGTTATTATTTTATAATTTATTCACCCATTTAACAAACATGAAAACAGGGTCATTTAGTCAGCCAGGCCAGTGATTGGAAGAGTGGTGAGGATGATGGAATGAGCAGAAAACTTGAGTCAAGTACAATAGAACTTTCTGTTCCCTTTGAAATTGTCCTTTCTCAATGGCATAACATTTCTTAATTTGAGCAATATTCTTAATCTTAAATAAAATGCTTAAAAAAAGATTCATCAGAAAATTTTGTTAAATAGATGGAAATAAAAACTAAGCCTATTGTATAAAATACCACTTTAATTCCCTAACCTTTTTCCAAGCAGATAGCAGATGCTTTACTCCACTGTTTCAAGAAATGCTTATTTTCATTAAGAGAGAAAAAGCACACTTAAGTAATTAAAGGCAAATGCCTTTAACCAAAATTGTAAGAAGCACAGTTTCATGTCTAAAGTGATTCTCCTCTAATCTAGATTCAATTGGTGGCCTGAGTTGACTGCCAACCTACTTTTGTTGGAGGCATAGCCAGAAGTCATCAAGGTCAAAGAAGCACCATTCCTTCCTTCAGGAGGCTTACAATCTAGTCCATGGGTCAGTTTTGGTATGCAAATGGCGAGAGTAGAAATTAGACTACTTGTAATTCTCTGGACCATCCATGTTCACAATCAGTGCTCTCCTAGTTAACTTGCTTTCTTAAAATATCACAAGTCCCTAATTTAGAAATGTTTGCTTCTATCCATGACAGAAATACTCCCAGCACAGCTGATGTCAAGTTACCAAGAGTTGAACAACAAACAACTAGCACTTCAAATTCCTGAATATTTAACAGTCCATTCTGTTGGGGCAGCACAACCCAGCTCAGCTTCCTACTGCTCCACCTCCATGGCCTCTGCAATAACTTATCTTAAAATTCCCCCTTTCCTCCTAGCCTGGTGGTTTTCTATACAAATTTTAAGTTCCCACTCATGCCATTTGCTTCAGGAAGTTTTCCCCAAATCATCTAGTCTGAGATTTGGTTTTCTTCCTTCTTCCTTATTTCTCCTCCAGTGTTCTGGACTTGACACAATACATATCATCCTGTATTGAGAGCATCTGTGCGCTTATCCTAACCTTTTCCAGGCAATTGTGAACAACTTGAGTTAGAGTCTGTGACTTATCTCTAATTTCTTATTGCTTGGCACACTTCCCTTTCTTTTCAAAATAGAATCAGCATATGCATGAAAATAAATGCCATGGGAGAAGTACTACATATGTACCCTGGGAGTTCAAATGAGAGGAAACAAACAAACAAACAAAAAGTGATGAAGGTAGGTCTTGTGGAACAGAGGACACTTGAGGATAGGCTTGAAAATGGGTAGAATTTCCACAAGGAGAGATTGGAAAGTGAGAAGAATGCTCCATGCAGAAAAAAGGACATGAACACAAATTTCAAGGATAAGACTATGGGGCATATTCAGTGGGAAAATAAACCATCTATAAAGGGAGGAACATCAGTTACATGTTGGAAAGAAGAGTGGAAAATCAGTCTGGTTGGGTTTTTAGCATCCAGGATTCTAAAGATTGGGTGAAGGACCTGTATTTAATTTGGTAAGCAATGGGGGATTAGAAAGGTTTTTTGATGCAGGAAGTTATACAAACAGATCTAAGTTTTAGGATGACTGACAGGAGAATGAAGGAGAGACTATTACAAGGAGAGGAGGCAGAAAAACATGAAAATTGAAAAATCAAAACTAAGGTGGTGTGTGTGTGTGTGTGTGTGTGTGTTAGAAAGAGAGTGCAAGTAGGGAGGGCGGGGGGCAGAGGGAGAAAGAGAGAATCTTAAGTAGGCTCCATGCTCAGCATGGAGCCCTACACAGGGCTCGATCCTATGACCCTGAGATCATGAACCCAGTCGAAATCAAGAGTTGGACACTTAACCAATTGAGCCACCCAGGCACCCCAAAACTAAGGGATTTTAATGAGGGTATAAATTGGGGGTGGTGAATTTTAGAGCACAGATCAGCTGCACTTTTCCCCTTCAAATAACAAATAAATTGTAAGCAGACAGATCCAACAGAAACCGTGAACTTGTATAGTTCCTTGGCCTTCAAATTATCTTCTCTCTCTCCCTTTCTTTCTTTCCTTCTTCCTTTTCAGTATTAATAAGCCTTTAGCTCTGTATCAGAAATGAAATATTCTCTACTACAGGAGATGTAGAGATAGTAACAACCAATATCATTCTTTACTTCCAATATTTCTACCAAAGAACCGTGTATATTCTCATTAATACAAGATTTCTACATTTTAAAAAAATGGTATGAGATAGTAATAAGCAATGTCATTCTTTACTTCCAATATTTCTGCCAAAGAACCATGTATATTGTCATTAATACAAGATTTTTACATTAAAAAAAATGGTATACGCAACCATCATGCTTTGCGTATCTCAAGTACAATGACATAAATTTTTCTATCAGCTTTTTAAAAACATTATGTGAAACAATATATCATTATATATTGGTGAATCTAAAAATAACTTTATAAACAAAAATCAGAATCATGCATCCAACTCTGGGTTATAAAAGCCAGATGACATAAGTAATAATTCTCCTGTAGCATACCATGTAATTACTAGCAAAGTCTCTCCCTTGACTTGATCATAAACTTGCTCTTCAAAGCAAATTTGCATGATTTGTTTTAATCTTTAATGGCTAGGTAAATTACAAAAATCCCAAACACGATGTGCTCTGCCTCATTTCTCATCCCAGACATCTTTAGTTTAGATAATATCAGTATAGGTAGGTTTCTTTTCACATACTTCCTCTTGTTAATTAATTTTTCAAGTTTAGGGCTATGGATAGCTCGCAGGCAGTGGATGAACTTATGATATTATAGAACAAAGATGTAGATTATATGGATTTTCTTGGTGGAGCTCTGTATTAAATAAAAGGACTTCAATAAATTATTAAGACCAAAAGCATCTATATAAATCACAAAACTCTGGATAAACAGAATTAAAGCCCATTGGTGGTAGTACAAGTTCTATCAGCTTCTTTATTTCCTGAGTAGGAAGAAAATGAGAATAATCATGGGTCCCCTCCTGGCCTGAGTCCTCTTCAGCTGTCACCTTCCTTGTGAAATTTTTTTTTTATTAAGCTTACTTTAGTTGTATATCAATATGGATAAAAATATTTTATGTATATTACATTGAAATGATTTGTTTATATGTTGGTCTTCCCTTGAAAATGAGGGCATTGTCTTTCGTTTTCGTATACTCCCGTGCTCTGAACAGTGCAGAGCCTAACACACAGTAGGTCCTCTATAAGTGCTTGTCAAAATGAACTGGTGTGTGCTACACTGAATTTTTGCTGTTTCACATTTATGCATGTATAAAATACAGCCACTTTTGTAGCCCATTTACCCACAACTTCTAGGGAAGAGATATTAGCCATTTCATTATGAAACCACAAGTGCTCATTAGTAGACCGGAGGACACTTAAAATACAACAGTGTGAAGTGTCGCAATAAATAGACATCATCATCCTGAGTGCATAGCCTAGATGTAGAATTTCAGAATTTTGAGGTTAGACACCTTTTATTGTATATGGATAAAATATCAATGGAAAGGAAATGTGCTGATAACTTTAAGAATGCAATTAAAAATGTAATTGTGTTACACTGCTGCAGCAAACCAAAGCTAGATAAAAGTAAAAGTTTCAACCCCTATCAGCCTATCAAAAGACAGGTCCTAGTGTGAGGACAATTCTGAAGGCTATGCTTTTGATCATGAAAGATTGTGATACAGGGATATATTTTTCAATTAGCAGGACAAAAGCATAATGCTCCCCAACAGGGATGTTGACTATAAAGCTCAAGAAGGAACCTGAGGAATAAATTGGACGGTTAATTCAGTAAATGTATACCTGCTGAAAGATAAGCAACCATAAGATCAAGTGTATAAAGATATCACCTCATAAATGGGTTTTGAGGTTTCCAATGGGTAATACAATAGATAATATTTCCCCTACAATTAAGCCAACATGGTAACTGATTATCCTCTTCAGAAGGCAACCATGCTATCCCATGGTTATCATTCAAAGGAAGGCTGAGGAAAGGATCTTCCTTTCTGGGTAGAGCTTCTATATGGAAGTTCGTTTATGTGAGAAATATATTCACTCAAGGCTGGTATTCAAATCACCATCCTTAATTAGAATGGTTGGCTGCCGTGAATAATCTGTGGATGGTTTTGAGTTGTTGCCAAAGATAATACATCTTGGTTGGTGGGGGGGGCGCTAAGCTTTATGGGAAGAGAAGCTCTTTTCCCATAAATGATGAATCAATCCATTATATTTGTGATAATCAATGCCCTGGATCCTCTTCGTGTCATGGTAGGGGGAGGGAAAACCTTAGTGGCCAATCATTATTAATTCATTCATTGCAGTAATATTAATCACGAGGAGCTAATGTGATATTAATGTGACTATAATGTAGACTTCAATAAGAATTTCACTCGAATAGAAACAGGGTATAGATTTTGTTTTCTAATTTAGTTACCTAACAAGTGCTTTTTAAGGATTTTAAGGGAAGAAGGAAAGCTCCGACATGCTTTCTACTTGCGTACAGAACTAGGGAGAATTATATTTAGGGCTCACCCATAAATTTCCTGGTTGGCCCAAGGGCTGTCTGAGTCAGTCAGCATTTCTGACAGTGAAATGTTCTTCCAGGAAATACGTATTGCTGAAACTGCTGTGGCAGGAGTGGCAGCGGAGGCAGGTTTCTGGGAATGGAATCTAATCTCTAATGGTGCCTGTCAGTTTTTGAAAGGAGTTTGAGAGGGATGAACAAGGAGGGCAATAAAGCCTATGTTTTAATCTTGGATTTGAGAACCTCTCTGGAATGACTTTAATGCAATCTCTTCAAATGTTTAATGGGACTCATTTCCGAAGACACTGAGGGGAAAACAATCTCAGTTCAACAGACTCAGTGTTTCAATAATCAGAAGAAGAGTGGTCAATGTCCATGCCTGCTGGCTTAGCCCTCTTGCAGACCACCATCTTGCTGGAATAACTCAACAGCTGGGTAATCCCACAAACTCCTGAGGCTAGAGAAGAGCCTTAGACACGTTGTAGAAGCCAATAAGCTCTTTATATCAGACTCTCCTGGCTTATGCTGCCCCCTTATCTGTCACTGCTCATGTCCAATAAATCAGCTCAGAATTCCTCACATGAACCACATTGTTTCTCACCTTCTTGCTTTATTCATGTCAACTTCTCTGTCTAGAACTTCCTTCCTCCCCATCCTCAGACTAGCTTCTTCCTTATGTTTTAAGGTTCAAGTCAAGCATCACTTCCTCCAGGAAGCTCTCCCTGTTATATCCTTCCCCTCATTCATTCCTGTGCTCTTTGAAATTTCTGGGCACATGTCTATTGGGATACTTGCAACACAGTTCAAATGACTGTTTTACCATCTTCCCACTAAACCATGAATTTCTCAACACTTAGGTGTGTTTCTTACTCATTTACCTATCCTCAGCACTTAACAGAGTACCTGCCACATAGTAGGAAAAAAAAAAAAGCTAAATGAATAATATCAATAAATGAACAAATATGTTAGCAACGTGTTTGAACATAGGCCTTTTATTTTTATTTTAGGTTGTCTTTGGTCCTACTAGGCACATCATTAGTCTCCTGCATGTTTTTCCAGTATACTTCAATTTGTTAACTGTTTTATAATTTGTTCATGTTTTTTCGCTTAGTAATCACCAATGTCACCCTTTCATAATTCAGCCAAGTCTGTTGTCCAGTCTAAGGTTACACTACCATTTATTTCATCCTTTCCAAAGAAAACCACTTCTTTGTTGATTATGTTTGCATATATTTGGAAGAAAGATCTTGGATGTATCTTACTGACATAATCCATTATTTCTCCATCTATAAAACTAAAAAAAAAAATAATTAGCTCCAAGTCTTATGGTTACAAATGACATGAGAGATAAATGTTACAAAGCCATGCTAATAAATGCCGGGCCTCTTCCTTTTCTATGCCTCTGATAGATTTTGATATACCTTGGAGCAAAGAGAGGGATGAAACATTTTTCTCCTTTGGGTCAGTGGGTCAGTGCTCTCCTAATTTCCAATTATTTATACATCTAACTTCCCACAAGTTTATAATATCATGGATCTTCTTCAGGCTCTTCAAATTTGACACCTTTAAAAAAATAACAAGGTCTTCACACATATTTCCCCTCGATTCCCCATGGAAGTCAGTTACATTAGCACTCTCCCAGTGACTGAAAGCTGGAAGTCCTAGTCAGGGATGGCTTCATTCTACTCCCCCCCACTGGGTCAGTCATCTTGTGCTCAATGCTATCACTTCAACTTCCAAATTATCTCCTGAGAGTTTCCCTTCTTTACTGCTTCAGGGTCTGTCTTAGTTTTGGACCTTAAATTTTGTCCAACTTATACAGTAGCTCCTGATTCAGCCCCTGCCTTCCAAGCCCCCCTCACCAATATATCCACCCTACTCTCAAAGACTCTGTATAGGATTAATTCTGAAGTCCTCAGCTAATACACAAGGCCTTTTCCAATACATCCCCCAAATATACTTCCAAGTTCATTCCATGCCATCCAAAACTCATTTTCTTCTGGTCACATGCAGAGTTAAAGCAGAGTATTTTATATTAAGAATCATGGAACACTACATCAAAAACAAATGATGTAATATATGGTAATTAACATAACAATAAAAAATTAAAAAAAAAGAATAGGCTGGGAAGGCAGGAACAAAATATTTTAAAGGGCCAAGGGTTATGCTAGGATCTTGTATTTATTATCTCCTTTAGCCCTCACAAGAACCCCATGAAGAAGCTATCATTAAACCAATTTTTAAAATGAAACTACAACAGCCCCTGGCCCAGAGGAACTCCCTTCCAGATTTCTGACATGGTAGAGTAGGAATTCAACCTGGGATATGTCTGCCTCAACGATCTTCCCATGACATCCTGATTAGTGTTCCTCAAAAGTGCTTTTTGTCTGTCCCTATATGGTCTTTCAGGGGGAGTTTCTTCTTTCTGAAACACTCTTGTCCCTTTTAACCCACTCTACCTGATCATCTATTTAGCTTTTAATACCCAAATTTAATATAATTTCTTCTATGAAATGTGCACCATCTATTTTGCTGTCTTGATGCTTCACACATAAATCTACTCTATTGCTTATTGTAAACTTGCCACCTTCCAATGACAAGAAAATCTTACGTATACTTATTTGTAATCCCAGCTCCTTATATAATGTCTGACACATAATAAGACCTCTGAACATACTTTTAAGGGATGGATTGAATGAATGTGCTCATAAAATGAAGGTATCAGGTAATATCTTTCTCTGAAAATTCAGGTGTGAAGTATATATTTAATTCCCTATCTTTTTAAACAAATTTAGCTGAATCTTACCCAAGTGTCTATCCTAACGAGTTCATGGTAACTTTAACTGCACCATTTTGGGAGGCTTCAAATCTAGAAATCTTATGTGGTACCCAGAAGTTGGCAGCTAGGGTAAGGACCCTGGTTTTAACTCCACCATGACTATCTTAGGTTTTTCTACTGTCTAACCTACCTGCTTTTGTGGGAAGTAGTCCTGTTCCTTGTGCCACACCTGCTTAGAGACTCATGCCCGCAGTCTCGCTTTTTCTTGCCTTTCTTCATTCACCACCTGGCCACCACTCTCTGAGGTTCTGCCTTCTCCCTTACAGTGCTCTTGGTCTTGGGGAATATCCGCATTCTTTCCTACTGCTTCCATAGCCCCTTTTCCTCCCCAACATAACTAGATCTTGCCTCTGTCCCTCACCCGAACATAATCCTTTCATAGAGGAGCTGAGCTGAAGGTGTCAGAAAAAGGAAGCAGGAGTGAAGCTTTGCTCAGTTGACTTCTGCTTTAAGTCCTGAAACACAATCACAGCCAAAGTAAGCAAACACAAAGGCCTCAGCTACTTTCTTTGAGAGAAAGACAATAGGACAGGGAATGAAAACCTGACAGTGACACTTCTTTCTGATCCCTCTCAACTGTGAAAACAAAACACAAGTTAATACCTAAAAAAAATTAGCTTGCCATAATTGTCTATGCACTTGTTCTGGATTTTGCCTTGTCTATTATTTTGGGGGGAGATTAGCAGTGCAGAACTCAGCCAGAACCTGAATGCTTTAGGTTCAAACCTCAGTTCCATTACTTAACTAGCCTATCTCTTTGTGTCTTTCTTTACTCTTCTGTACAATGGAAATAATAATAGCACCTTCACAAGGTGATGTGATTATGGAATTAGTTACTGTATGCACAGTACTTAGAATAATGCCTGGCACATAGTAAGTTCCACGTACAGGTTAATTATTTCTGTGTACTGTGTTCTTTAGCTACCTAACCCACTATTTTGCCTTCATCTCTTTGTGGGTGACTCACACCAAATTTTTTTATTTCTGTTATCTCTTGTAAACACTAGTTCTGAATATCCAAAAGGAGGTTGAATAATGTTCTTAGGTATTTGCTGACATGAAAACCAGAACTATCATTCTATCTAGACACCTCTGTTCTTATTAACTTTGTTTCCTTCTTGTCTTGTGGCCCTCAAAGCAAGTCATCAGGTCCTACTGAACCTCCTTCCTTTCCACTGGCACCACGCTGGTCCAGACCTATTTACCTATATCGGGACAAACAAAATAGTATATGAACTGCCTCAAATTACAAAATATTTTAAACTGAATGAAAAACACAATATTGTCAAAATTTGCAGGATGGCATTTAAACAGCACTGAGGGGAAAATGTGTAGCACTAACTGCCTATATTAAAAAAGAAAGCTCTCAAATCAATGACATCTTTTACCTTAAGGAACCACAAAAAGAGCAAATTAAACCAAAGTAAGCAGGAAAAAAGAAAAGAAAATAATAAAGACCAAAGCAGAAATTATTTTAAATAGAAAAGAAAAACATCAATGAAACCAAATTCTCTTTCTGTGGGATCAATAACATTGATAAACTTTGAGTCAGGCTGAACAGGAAGAAGAGAAGACACAAATGACCAATATTAAGAAAAAGAAAGGCGTCTTCACTACAGATTTGACAGATATTAAAAGGATAAGAAGCAATACTGTGAATGATTCTATGCCAATAAATATAACAACTTAGAGGAAATGAGCAAACTCCTTGAGAAATACAGATTACCAAACTCACACAAGAAAAAAAAAAAAGATAACCTAAACACTTGTATATCGATTTTTAAAAAATTGATTTTTTCTGTGGAAAAAAAAGAAACTAAACTAAAACCTTCCACAAATTCTTCCAGAAAATTGAAGAAAAATAGTACTTCCTAACTTATTCTAGGAATCTAACATTGCCCTAATATCAAAACCGGAGACATTACAAGAAAACTATCTTCAAATATTCCTCATTTGCATATAGATATGTTAAAATTGCACAGATCTAAAATTTACATAGATTTGAAAATACTCTAAACACACACTTTAATAATCAAATCCAAAAACATGAAAAGAGGATAATGCATTATACAAGGTAGGGCTTATTTCAGGAATATAAGAATGGTTTAACACTAAAAATCGATATAATTCACTCTATTAACAGACTAAAACTGCAAAACCATATCCATAGGATTTCCTTAATAGGCATTGAAAAAGTTTGACAAAAAGCCAACATCCATTTATGGAAAAAAAAAAAAAAACTCCTGGCAAAAATAGACTAGAAAGTATTTTCCTCAGTCTGATAAAGGACATAAAAAGAAACCAATACCATAGCCAACATCATACTTAATGGTGAGAGACTACATGTTTTCCTCCTAAGATCAGAAACAAGACAAGGATTTTTTTTTATCACTTTATTCAACATTGTATTAGAGGTTCTAGCTAGTACAATAAAGTAAGAAAAAGAAAAGCCATCTAGATTGGAAAGGGAAAAGTAACACTGTCTTTATTCACAGCTATATCATCTGGGACCATCTAAGAAGAAAATCCACTGGGATCTATAAAAAGGCTACTAGACTAATAAGCAAGTTTAGCAAAGTTACAGTTCACAAGATCAATATTCAAGAATCAATTTTGTTTCTATGTATTAGCAACAAACAACTGGAAATTGAGTAAAAAAACACCATTTACAAGAGCAGCAAAAATATCAAATTTAGGGATAAATCAGACAAAAGATGTGCATGATCTATAGCCTGAAAATTATAAAAACACTGCTGAGAGAAATTAAAGAGGACATAAATAGACAAATGTATTTGTTCATGGAAAGGAAAATCCAATTGCTTAGATGTCAGTTCTGCCCAAACTCACCCAGAGATTATTTGTATAGTGATCATTTTTACTGTTTTTGACTAGGATGCTCATGTCATGTGTATGTACATAGGTCAAAACAACAAATTTTGCACTTCAAAGAGGTGAAATTTCTTTACATGGCAATTATACCTTACTAAAGCTGTTAAAAAATAAAACCACAGAAACCTCTTCATTGGCTCTCAAAAGCTTTCATGTGGTAAAATTCAAGATCTTCAGTGGGAAAATATGGGCTTTAAGGTTTTCCTACCAGCCAATTCTCCTCAAGAAAATCATTTCACCTCTTTGAGTGAGGGTTCTTTTATGTATAGAACAGAAATGATAAAATCTTGCTGAAATGGTTGTTGTTAGGAATAATTATAACATCTTATTTAAAGTGACTAGAATAGTGCCTGACACCTGGCGTTTGAAATGCCTTAAGTTTGAGGTAACAAGTATAAACAATTATCAGCTATTGCCTTAGAGATCATTGTTTGGAAAGAAGAGATGAGGACATAAAGCAACTATATCCCTTAGTTCACATTTTGCCTAGGGCTCATCCTGAGTTTGTGTCGTTTAATAATTTATAGAACTTTATGTCCTACAATTAAAAAAAAACTTACAGAGAATCACAATGGACACCACAATTTGTTACCAATACTTGAATTTGGATACATTTTTGTTTGCAAAAAAAATTTATACAGTCACAGCCTTAATATGTTAAGTGAGAACTCTGTTGCCATTGACATTTTAAAAATTGATGAATTTTAACCTAAAGTAATTTTGATAAACCATATATACCATTTGAAATGTATAATTTTTCACTACATCTGCATATTTGGGGTAAATACCTAGTAGTGCAATTTCTGGATCCATAGGGTAGTTCTATTTTTAATGTCTTGAGGAACCTCAATACTGTTTTCCAGAATGATGTAGTATATGTTGGCTAACTGAACATAATAAAAAAAAAAAAGAAAGAAATGTATAATTTTATTTTCTCTAAAACAAACAGCAAAAACTTAACATTTATTTATGAACTTTACGTAGTGAGTGTAACTAGCTTTATGACCAAGGGCAAGTCAATAACATTTCTAGATCTCAGTTTCTTCATTTTTATAGAGTAAGGCTTAGATTATAGGACTTCTAAGATCTTTGCCTGCGTCAAAATTGTACTGCTGGAAAAATGTGTCAAATTATTCGAATTCTTTTTGAGGGCGATGAATCAAACAATCTTGATTACTTCAAAGCATACTGTTGAGTAAGATAAATTTATAACTCTCATTGTATTTTATCATAGCACATTATTATAAACATTGATATTTTTCTTGGGTAATGGATCAACAGAGAATCTAGAGCTCTCTAGATTGAAAAAAAAAACTGACTAGATACAAATTCCATGATGAAGGATACTATCGTTTTAAAATGAAGGTCAGTGAACAGGGCCAAAGGGTAGCATGGTTTGATAATTATATTAATTATTTGAGGTTTTTTTTCTTTGTCAAGTATGCACAGAGATTTAATTTTTCTAGTTTGGCGCACCTGGAATGTTTACTTCAGAATACTCGGCTTCATTCTCTTTCAGATGGTGAGAGAATAAAAATGGACTCCTAGGTTAGCTGGACTTCTCGATAGCCCATATTTTATCGGGGGTTATAAAACTTGGAAATAAAAGAGAATATAGGTAAGTGGGATTAATTTGTGTGAGTGTGCACAGACATATGCACACATAGGTGTTATTGCCAAGATTTAAAAAGAAAGTCGGTAATGATAGGCAATTTTTTTTGTTCATTTGCCTCATTGATAAAGTTTTATCTTTAAAAGGGCATTGTTCTTTCCCCACTTGCCTACCTCATGTCTGTGCATATGTGTTGTAAACCCATACAAGCATGTTTTGCTGAGCATAATGCTACAGAATTTAGGACAGGAAATTTAAACTTAATGGTGTCTAATACTTTAAGAATATTAGGGATCATGAACATGTATATTAGTAAACAAAAATATTTTATATATAAACATTTGTGTGTATATTTGTGTGTGTATACAGAGAGAGATGCACACAGGTGTGTGTGTGTATATAATATTTTAAAAGAAACTTGTCAAAAACAACAGAAGTTGAAGAGAGCATTTCACAAAAATCTCCAAACCTCTAGATGATACCCAGAATAATTTTTTTTTAGAAATGGAAAAATTATAAAATATATTGTGTTAATAAATCAGAAAAGGCGCTTGAAATAATCTCATAAAATGTTATAGCTTAAATAATGCCCTTCATCAGTATTCTTTGTTTAACATTTTATGTTTATTGATAAATGAAGATGCATTTAAATAATTCAAAGAAAACATTAGCTGCAAGCAAGGAATTAATAATTGATAGGACTGGAAGGACTCTTTTCACTTGGGAAATAGATAATATTAGCTTAATGTGGGGCTGTAGGAACAGAGGAAATGTAATGGATCTGCCTGCTTTAAACTGATGATGGTTATTGTGGTCTAAAAGTTGCTACAAAGGCAAAAGTGGGACAGCTCGGCAAGTGCAATAGATTTCACTCATTTGAGCTGACAGTGCAAATTGTGGTCTGATGTGCCAGATTTATACATGGTAGGAGACCTAATGATCATGACATATAATAAGGAGACGAAAAAAAATAAATGCAAGTTAACCATAATTGGAAAATGGAAAGAAAAACCCTTTGAATGTATCAAGACGATAAAAATAAAGAGATTTTATTTTTCTCCATCATGTTTGAGGACAGAGGCCAGTTAGAAGAGGACTACCTTGCTTTTGACGAGAAACACCCATCATGAGGTTTTGGTTATATTCTTGCTGCAGTTCATGCAGAGGCTTCAGCTACACATGTGGCAATGCCAACATCTTTGGGGAGTCCCGGAGGAAGAACGCCCCCAGATAGAGGAGATACATATGTGGGCTATTTTCATCTCACCTGTATTTGTCCTTCTCCAAATATGAAAGAAAATTGAGTCCTACACATCTGGGAGTTGCAGAGGTCATTAATTTTGTCCTGCCTTCTCTATAGCCTTCACTCCCACACCCCGGGCAATGGAATTATTCTTGAAAGTGCCCAGGGAATGTTCAAATTACTCCTTGGTTAATTCATCTTTGCCATTGGAGGAACTCTTTAATTTCTAATCCAGCATAATTTAAATATACATCTTTAAGAGTTACATTTAACCCGTCTTGGTCAAAAAGAGCCTTGAAATACTAATAACTATTTCTTAAATCATCCCTCAAATTTGTCACTTTTGCCTTAGAATGTTAATTTTCAAAAAAAAAAAGAAATTGCAGATATGGAACTAGTTTCAGAAAGCAAACTTTTTTTTTGCTAAAATTTGAGGCACTTACAATTTCTGCTGATGCTGCAACCTACCTTTTTGGTCTGAGCGTGGAATTCCAACTCTTGTATACACTCAACTCTAAGGAAACAGTAATACAGGACCTTTCTTCTGGTTAAATATTACAGATCAACATCCTTCTTCCCCCCTCCCCCCGCCCACCACCCCTGACCTACCTCTTCACACAAAATGCATGAAAGAGCATTTAAGGACAGAAAGGCAAAAGAAATCTCTTTTCCCCAAAGTTCTGTTTCTTGCTCCTTTGAAGAAAAGAACAGCTAGAATGGAGTCACAACGTCAGAGACCACCTAAGGCTGGAGGCAGGCAAAACAAACTGCTGTAAGGAGCTAGATGAAGGGGAAAAAAATCCCAAAAGAAGAAAGTGTGACCAACTAATGGTGCCGAAGAGCTCTAGATGGTTGATGCCATGCACAAATATGGCTTAGGCGCCGCCATACATTCCACTTTCAAGAGATACCAGAAATGGGATTTTTATTTTGTGCATCTCTCAAGCTTGAAATGTCAGGTTACATTCAAATGAAACTTGCTTGAATGGGTCCATGTTGTGCAGACCAAATAAACGTGTTTGCCTGACCAGAGGGAGGTGGAGTGAGTCCAGTCAGAAACCCTGGATGCTTCCTGAGCTCCCTTCCTAGCTTCCCACTAAGGCATGAACTCACTTCCACTAGGAAGTCTCTCATTCGTGCAAACTAAAAGTTGACTATCAATTTGATCACTCCTTTACTTTGTAAGCCAGTCTTCATGTAGTCAGCAGATACCATACTATTTAGAACTTAATGATAATTTTAAGATTAACTTTAAAAATGCAAAGTAACTTTTAAACTGATCATGAAGAATTTGTGCTTGCTGTAGAAAGGATAGAAATTGCCCATAATTCCACCATCTGAAAGCAACCACTGTTACTAGTTTAGTGTACTTCCTTCTTTTTCATTTTCCTATACATATAAATTTTATATTATATAGTAACTAAAATCTTATGTATATTTAGTTCTGTTGTGATACTATTTTTTTTTTGTTAGGAGTTCTCTTACGTGGACTAAAGCACTGTTAGAGAAGGAAATTATTATTTGCATAGCTTTTAAAAATATTTTTCTCCTAAGACTTAGATTTGATCCTTTAATAATTGTCTTTGTTGAGGACAAAAGTTTTATCCTAGACAAATACGAAACAAATTAGAATTTAGGTCATTGAAGGCATGTTAAGAACAACTAGCTTACAGATGTATCAGGAAAATTTCATGATCGGTTAGGAGATTGCTATTAATCAGAAACTAACCTTCATCCTGAGTTTTCCAATTTCTTAAGAATATACTTATTCATTCATTTATTTTTTCATATGCATATTCCTTTATTTAGCTTTATTTTTAATCTTGCTCTTGGTGTTCTAGGCATTGTGTTATGTGCTGGCAATACAGAGACAAATGACCACAAGCCCAACATTTTACCAACTGTTTTAGTAGGAAACTGTTAAGTAAAGGAAATAGATAACTAAAATCTCATAAAAGTACTATTATAGAAAACTGCAGAGGCTGGAAGACCTGAAGCCCCAGACATGAATGGAAGCCTATAATGTCTAAGCAGACCATAGCATATTAGTAGTATTTCCTAACGATTTCCACTTCTTCCACTGTCCCCTTAGGGCATCTGGATTGTTCCTGACCAAGTTGTTTGTCATTTACTGTTCTACATGATGCTCTATATGCTTTTGTAGCTTATTTTGGCACTCTAATGTTTTTGCTTTTATCTAGATGAATTACATTCTTTCTTTTGATGTATTTTTTCAGTGTGTAAATGCAATTCTATAACTTTTCTTCTCTAGGTATTAGTTTTGAAATTTACTATTCACCTCTTGATCACGTATTATCTCAAGTATTAAAAAAATCATTTATAAGAACCATATTAATGGGGCACCTGGGTGGCTCAGTCGGTTGAGCGTCTGCCTTCGGCTCAGGTCATGATCTCAGGGTCTTGAGATTGAGCCCCACACTGGGCTCCCTGCTCAGTGGGGAGTCTGCTTCTCCCTCTCTCTCTGGCCCTCCCTGACACTTGTGTTCTCTCTCTCTCTAGCAAGTGAATAAATAAAATCTTTTAAAAATATTTAAAAAGAACCATATTAATATATACACTTTTTGGGATATCCATAGTCTTTGTGCTCAAAGAATCTGAATTTTATTTTTTTTAAAGATTTTATTTGTTTATTTGACAGAGAAAGAGACAGTGAGAGAGGGGACACAAGCAGGGGGAGTGGGAGAGGGAGAAGCAGGCTTCCCGCGGAGCAGGGAGCCTGATGCGGTGCTCGGTCCCAGGACCCTGGGATCATGACCTGAGCCGAAGGCAGACGCTTAATGACTGAGCCACCCAGGTGCCCCAAGAATCTGCATTTTAAATAATAGAGCTGCTAAATGGTACTCAGTCTAAGGTCAACTCCTCTTCACTCTTGAATTTCCAAACCAATCTTAAGTGTATTATAAAAGACAGAATTAAATGACCAAATTACATCATTTTAGAACATATTTGACTTTCCATCCTAGTTAAGTATCTTAGCGCCTGTACTGGTATGAGAGGGGAGTCCCTTTTTGGGGGAACACACTGACAACTTCTCAACAGAGGTCCTTACATGGCAGAAAAGGGGCTACAGAACTCTGTGGGGTCTCCTTCAGAAGAGTGCTAACCTCATTCAGGAGGGCTCCACCTCAGGACTTAAGCTCTTTTCAAAGGCTCACCTCCCAGTACTATCACACTGGGCATTAAGATTTCAACATAGGAATTTGAGGGAGACACATATTCAGACTTTGTAGAACCAAAGCAGAGACAGTGAGAAGATCAAGTTTAAGGTAGGAAATCACATAGCCAGACCAGACCAGGTAGCATGGTAGATTCTGTAGGAGTAGCAAAGGTTCTTACTTTACAGAACCCAGACAAAATTCTGTCGGATTGCTCAGTATTACCCTCACTGATTTTTTTTATTTCAGCTTCTAAGGTGTTCTGTCCCATGCCATCAAAAGCACATTTTGACTTCTGGTTCTAGAGCTGCCCAACTATTGACTATCCAATAAACTTAGGATATCAATACAGAAATTCACTCTGTCTACTTATTTATAAAGCATAGTATTTCATAAGAACTAGTTACAATCTGTTGTTAAGAGCTCTTATCAATATTTAAGTTAAAAATTAAAATAGCTTAAGTTAAATATTAAACACATTTTAGCTATTAATCAAGAGTATATTCAGAAATAAATTCACACATATAGGGTCAATTAACTTATGACAAAGGAGTCAAGAATATACAGGGGAGAAAAGATAGTCTCTTCAATAAATGGTGCAGGGAAAACTGGACAAGCACATGCAAAAGAATGAAACTGGACCACTATCTTACACCATACACAAAAGTTAACCCAAAATGGATTAAAGACTTGAATGTTAGATCTAAAAGCATTAAAATCCTAGGAAAAAACAGGCAGTAAGCTCCTTGATATTTTGTATTGGCAATGATTTCCCCCCCTTTGGATTGGACACCAAAATCAAAGGCAGCAAAAGCAAAAATAGCCAAGTGGGACTACTTCAAACCAAAAAACTCTGAACAACAAAAGAAACTATCCATACAATGAAGAGGCAACTTACTAGGTTGGAGAAAATATTTACAAATTACCTATCTGTAAAGGGGTTAATATCCAAACTAAGACTGCATAACAACTTAAGAGGAGAAAACAATCTAATTAAATAAAATGGTCAGAAGATCTGAATAGACATTTTTCCAAAAGCACAAAGATGGCCAATAGGTATATGTAAAGATGCTCAACATAACTGAACATCAGGGAAATGCAAATGAGATATCACCTCACACCTGTTAGAATGGCTATCATCAAAAAGAAGAAGAAATAACAAGTATTGATGAGGATGTGGAGAAAGGGGAACCCATGTGCATGGTTGGTAGGACTGTAAATTGGTACAGCCACTGTGGAGAATAATATGGAAATTACTCAAAAATTAAAACTAGAACTACCATATTATCCAACTGTTCTACTTTCAGGTATCCAAAGAAAATGAAAATACTAACAGAAAAAGATATATGCACCCCATGTTCATTGCAACATTATTTACAATAGCCAAGATATGAAAGCAACCTAAGTGTCCATTGATGGATGAATAAAGAAAATGTGGTGTGTATACAGGCACATACCCACCCACCCATCCACACACAGGAATATTATTCAGGCATCAAAAAGAGGGAAATCCTGCCATCTGCAACAACATGGATGGAACTTCATGTCATTATGCTAAGTGAAATAAATCAAAGACAGACAAATACTATATAATCTCATATGTGCAATTAAAAAAAACAAAAAATCAAAAAACTACCACCACCACCACCAACAAAAACTGAGCTCATGGATACAAAGAACAAACTGGTAGTTGCCAGAGGTGGGGAGCAGGGAAGTAAAATGGGTGAAGGGTATCAAAAAGTACAAACTTCCAGGTACAAAATAAATCATGGGGATATAATGTACAGCATAGTGACTACAGTTAATAATACTTTATTGTATGCTTGATGGTTGCTAAGAGTAGATACTAAGAGTTCTCATCACAAGGAAAATAATTTTGAAAACTATGGATGGTGATAGACTTATTATGATTATTTCACAGTATATACTAATATTGAATCATTCTGCTGTAGACATGAAACTAATATGTTATGTCAATTATATCTCAATTATTAAAAAGGAGTATAAGCCCTCTGAGAGTACTATGAATGATGGATAGTAAAGAACTTTTCCTTCCTCTCACCTCCAGATTTATTGATAAGAAAAGACATACATACGTGAAACAACTGGAAAACAATACAAGAAGAAATTGCCTCCTTAAGGTCCAATACCTCTTACTACTCATGGAAATTCCATTACAGAGAATTTGGGGAAAAAAGCAAAACAAAAGCAAACAAACAATCCTTCCATTCTCATCCGGCCATAGTAAACATCTGAATGTGGTGAAGTTGTGAGAATACTTTAACCTCAGGGCTCTATTCCTAGAAGCTTTCAAACTGCTTGACTGTGGCCTATTCAACATTTAATGAAACTCACATTTTTTGGATTCTCCAATTTGGAGCTCTAGCTTTGCCTAATGGGTTAAATCAGTACCTATTAGGTTAATTATTGCTGGCAAAGAGGCGAGAAAGATGAGGGAGAATACGCTACAATCAAAAAGCAGAATTCTAAGTGCAGTCAGAAATAACTGATCCATGAGAACCCAGGGAATCAACCCTTGGAGGTGAATCTCCTGCAGACATAAAGATTCCTCAGACCGCACATACAAAGGATGGGCTAATGTAGCAGGGGTCTCTTGGGTTTGAAATTTCAGGTCACTTAAATTCTAGCTCCCAGTTGCTCGCTGCCCTTCTGTGGAGGTTTCCATAGACAGGTACATAATGTGGGGCCTTAGGAATTGCAGTGGAAGAAAGCAGTGTTTCCCGCCCCCACTCCCCAGCAACTATATCTCCACTCAGAAAAACTCTGAGCTACATGAGTTGGCAATGACAGTAGACACATGCCTGGGATTCTTTTTCAACTTTATGTACAGCTTTTAATGGCATAATTACAGCTGTTCAGTAAGTGATGCCTCTAAACTGAGGACTGCAATGAGAAGCAGCCCAGCCAGGAGAACCAGGGGCAACATGTTCTTGTTATTGCCAGTTAGTGGGGATAGAACATATGGTCACTTTACAAAGGTGAGTTCCCAACAAGCAGGAATCCCAGCCAAATGATTCCCAGCTGGATTTCTTCTTTTAAATTCATTTATGCTTTCTGTCCAATTTTTCTTCTCATTTATTTTGAATTACTATTTTTCTTAAAATTGGGGGTGGGACTATAGGAGAAAACACATTTGCAACCAGAAAAATAACTTAGGAAATAAGTGATCAGAGTCACACCCTGCCAATAACTTATGGGTGATGAAGAAACTCAAGAAGTAACTAGTATCATTATTAATCTTCAAATGGCATTTCTTTGCCTTCCTGGTGACAACATAGAGCCGGAGAGAAGTTTGACTGTAGGATATTTGAAAGTGAATTCAAATCACCATTTTCTCGTCTCTGAAACAGAGAGAGCTCCTTGAGACCCCCAGCCCCATCATGCCTGCTCCTGTGGGAGAATGGCCCCATTCCCCTCCTGGCAGTGAAGGAAGAGGTAGACCACGCTCACCTTGTTGGCAGCTCAGTCCATCCAGCCTTTGCCGAGTTGACGTTCATCAGCACGGGCCCTTCCACCAAGTGGTTAGGAGCGTCAGAGAGAAAGAAACACTGTGTAAGGGTTTTTATTGAAGATGTCACTGACACAACTCACTAGAGCTGCGAACCAGCCTGGTGCGCTACTTCCAGCTGCCCCTACATGTCGTCCTCCCCACATAGAACCTTTCAAGATTTTTTCATCTATTAAGAACCTATGCCTATAACGCTGTTTTCCACCTCTTTTAATATGTCTTTAACGATGTTCTGTTGTGAAACTGATTAAACATATCTCTAATTTAAAAAAAAAACAATTATGTGTGTGTGTGTGTGTGAGAGAGAGAGAGAGAGACACAGAGACAGAGACAGAGACAGCTTATTCTTTGTGGAAAGGTTGAACAAAGTAAAAAATGTCTTGATCCAGCCCTGCCCCACAGGTTCCTGGTCATGCCTCTGACTCCCACCTCCACCCCTCCCCATGCCCCTTGTTAACATAAGGAAATGATTTGAAGGGAATTCATGTATATTAATTATACTAAAAATATACATTAAACAAGACAAATTTAGCAGAACTGCCAGCACCATTCACCCCATGCCCTTTACCCATCACTCCCTCCCAACCCCGAGTTCCTCTCCTCTCACTGCTCCCATCAAGTCTCTTACTCTCCCAAGTCCCCAGTACCATGACCACCTATGGTGGCCAAAGGAGACTTCCAATTGGTGGACTGAGTGAGGGAGAGGGGGAGGATACTTGTAGGATGGGCTGAGGGGTGCGGGCATCAGGAAGTGAGGCGCTAGCCTGACAAGACTCACCCAGGCACTAATATTACCAAGGATTACACAAAATAATAATGGGAAACTATCTAGTACAATTCCTGTTTATAGTAGTATTAAGCCAACAGATAAATGTATCCCATCAAAGTTTCTGAAAGGTAGCTTCTACTCATGCACAAATATGTGACGTGGATATGGGGAAAAGAAGGCTAAAACCGTAAGAACCCTGTAATATTTGGGGTAAAATCATGATGTGGAGAACCTTGCTGTGAAGAATTTTATAGTACTGTTGTTCTTCATCTCCTGTGATCATATTACAGTCTATATAGGCAAAATAATAGAAAAAAAAATAAATATATTTGCTTATGTTATTCAGTGTTGCTACCAAGGACACACACACACACACACACACACACACACACACACACTATACAAGGTAAAATATAAAATGTGGTGATGAAATCAGGGTGAAGGAAACACCAGAGTAGAAAAAAAGTGAAATTAACTTATGGAACGTTCTCTGTAAAGATTTTTGCACTGGTCTTGGAGACCACAGGTTTTATTCTGAGCTTGCATTAATTATAATGCAACAGGGCACCTAGATTTTAGCTCATCTGGAGTTATTCTCACTTCTGCATAGTCATTATCACTAGAGTTTGAAGTTCCAAAGCAATTAACACCACCCTTCCCACACAGAACACAGTCTACATAATTTCTGTTTATTTGGTTGAAGTCTTCCTAATGCTTAAACATATTCTGCATCCAATAGAAAAGTTAGGCTGAATCTAGGCAGGAACACATGCTCAGATGCTTGTGATTGGCAGAAGGGGGAGATATGGGAGAGAACCGAGCTTGGCCAACTGAAGAACACCCCCCACTACCGCCCAGCCCCAGCCTATCCTGCCCTATGGAAATGTGGTTGTGGGCCCAGCATGGCCAGCGTCCCTTTGTCCGTCCTTTCATTTCTGGGGATCACTCAGTTCAACTTCTCAGATCGACTTGTTTACCAGGCAATAGGCCTAATCAAAAAAACATGTACATAAATATAGATGATGATAAAGTCAACATTCCAAACATACAGAAACTGGCAGTTCTGTATAAAAGAGAGAAGTTAAATAAAAAATATTTTTGAGAATGCTCTCTTCCTTGACAGAATTACTAATGAGACCACTTTCCTTAAAAGTTCATGCAAAATCCATGGCATAGCTGTGTTTATTTTAATTAAAACACAAGCCGAATTCAAAACAATTTCAACTCTCCTACAAAATCTTATAATATGAACTGATGCTCTAGGGAGACGCAATGTTTTTATCGTGTGGCTTCAAGGACCTGTCAACACTGCTGAGTACGCCCCAGGAGGATCTGTAGCCCATTTGAGAGTCAGCCACTACATAAATTCCTCCAAATCTCCTAATAGCCTTTCTGAGGAAGATGAGTAAATGTTCTCATATCGCAGATGTAGAAAGTGAGGCTTAAGAAATGAAAGACTTCACTCCCACTTCTAGTTAGGGATGATTCTGGACCTAAAATCCAGGTCCTTTAATTCCATAATTTTTCCCCATTTGGAACCTCCAAATTCATCTTCTAAAAACCTCGAATTTATGCTTTGTATGAATGCTATCATAACTTTAGGTCGTCTTCAAAAACCTGAAGATGAAAAGTTTACCTAAATAATTCCAGGGACTGAGACAATTTTGTTGGTGCTGATTCATTTTCAAATGATTTCTTTTTATTCCTGATGCAAGATAGCCAACATACTGTATGTCAGCATTTGATGTGCGGAGAAGTTCTGCTCTGCCATATATTTCCTCTCTGCTGATTTTGTTCACAAATATGTAAGCAAAGGAACAATCTTCTCTTTCTTTCTTGTCACAGCGGCCATGTTATAGATTGTTGGCGACAGGGGATAAAAATTGGCTCTACCCTTTCCGATGGCTGGTATTAAATGGAACAGTCTTTGAGAGGTGCCAATTCTTCATAACTAATGGTGGTCTTTTCAAAGAGGTTTTTCCAAATGTGTTTGCTTTATGAAAGAGTAGTGGTTGGGGGCAGTCCATTACCCTTTCCAATAAGGAAGATGGATTAGTTTTGACTGACTCTGTGTAAAAAGCTTGGTTCTTGTCCAGTTGGCAAGAGCATAAAGAAAAGTAATTACCTGAAAGTAAAAGGAAAGAAAAGAAAAAGATAAATATTGTATCTAGTATTCTCCCTGGTTACTTGGGATTCTGGCTTTCTTTCCAATTAAAAAAATAATAATAATCTTTTTTAGGACCAAGAAAAAAAATTCCATAGTATCCCAGTGGAAAATCTCATTCAAGAGTGGTTTGGGTGTTTATAGTGGTGTTCATTTTTTTTTTCTTTTGAAAACCTTTATCTGAATCAGATTATTTAGTTTTGTGCCAGAGTCCCAAAATCTATATGGAATAATGTGTAAGATAAGTGAAAGCCTTAACTAAAATGGGAAATAGGAAATACAGCTCATTTCTTGAGACAACTGCTTTAATATATAAGCTATCTTCACCCCATAACATTTTTATGGTGATGAGAGTCTAGAGAAAAAGTTCTGTGTAAGCAAATCTATTTATCTATTTATCTATCTATCTATCATCTATCTATCTATATTTAGTGTTGAACTGACATTATAAAATACAAATTTTTCATAGTTTGAAGGGAGCAGAAGAGCAAAAGAATAGCTTAAGATTTCAAAAGGTTTTAGTTACGTGATCTGATTCTTCATATAAATACCCTCGATAATTCAGTGACATCACAAACTGATAGTTTCTAATTTATAGCTATCAGAAGACAGAAAGTTTTCATCACTTGTTCAAATGATGCATCATAGGTTTATCTAACAATCATGCTAGAATAGGCTTTTTCATACACTACTAAAAATTTTAGAATTTGCTGGACCTCAAAAATGTTAGAAAAATGTAGGGACACTGATATTAAAAGAAGAAAAAAAAACCTTCAGAAGTATCAGTTTTTGTCTCAGGGATTTCCCTTCCCTCAGTTCTTCAGAATTAAAAATTTAAAAAGTATTTTCATACGTCAAATAACTCATTCAAATTGTTTAATCCCACCAAAAATATTTCTTAGAAACCAGGTCTCGAGAACATACGCTTCCCCACTTTTAAATTGCTCTTCATAATATACTGTAATTTAAGTTATTAAAACCTTTCCAGTGGTGAGCTCTAGTTAGCAGGCACGGAGCTGGGGAGGGAGGCCACCTCACCCACAGTTAGACAAAGGGGCTTATCGTTGGTTGAGAGCTACATGAAATAGGACTTCATCTGTATTTGAACACACAAAGATGACAGACATGCTTCTGCATGAGACATAGAATCTGGGAGAGAAACAGATAATTTCTATATAGTTCTATACCCTCACTACCCACTTTTAAAAGCTTCGAACTTGCCAGAAGTCACAGTACCATATATTATAATAGGACTTAGAAAGAGCATGCTGGGGATGGTAGGGAAATTACTTAGCAACCAGTACAGCATAGGCACAGACCAATTGTAATAAATGCCAGCTAGAGGCAGGTCAGAAGGCCCCTTGGTGGTCCAGGCTTCAATCCTTTAGTGTCTGGACTGTGGGAGGTCTGAAAGTCTTCAGGGTATAGTAGCAGTGGAAAGTTAGGGCAAAGCAGTGGCCATTTAGCAAGTATATAATAATATTTCAATATTTTAGCTACTAGAATAGTTGTATCACTGAGTATCAGCCCTGGTATGATCTAGTAATATTACTGAGAGAGTAATTCAGTTTCTAATTTGGTGAATTTGGAATCTAATTTTAAGTTATCAGTGGGAAAATGCATTCTGAGTTCTATTTACTCTTGATAAATTTTATTTTACTATGTACAAATAAACTTTTGAAACACAAACTGATTTTGTATTGTACACTGTCTGTAATGTTGATACTATATCTTACTGTCTGTGGTATTCACAAGAGACATGTTTGGAATAATGATATTAATCTCTCTCAGGCTCTTCACCTAGCCAAATGATAACCAAGTGTCGATATAGCTTTGTAATTATAACTTCTACATCTTAAGCTTTAAAAACAAATTCTACATTTAGCTGTTTCAGGTTTTCAAATTCTAGAATTCACTCTAACTTATAAAATTCTCCTTAGATAAGTAAGGCAGATATGAGGCTCAGGTAGAGAAGGCCCAACCCGAGGCAGAAGATGATGAGCAAAGGGTCTTAGGAGCTGGGCAACATGCTCCTACTTCACTGAAAACCACAGGCCTAATATGTAACAACTGACATTGTTTAGAGCTGCATTGTCCAATACAGTAGCCACTAGTCACATGTAAGGATTTAAATTCAAATTTAAATTAGATAAAATCAAATCAATTTAAAAATTTAGTTCCCTCGTCACATTAGCCACATCTCAAGTATTCCATAGCAACATATGGCTAGTGGCTAATATTGATACGGTTCTAGTTCACTGCAGAAAGTTATATTGGACAGTTCTGGTCCAGAGGTTTATTATATCTTATTTTAATTTCTCTCAATAAAAGTAAAAATACTTCATCTTTTTCTGTCTCCAGAAGAGGGAGAAATAGGTAGGCTTATCAGTCAAAAATTATTTCCAGGCTTCTCAAAATGATTCTTGTCATGCTTTTCACTTCTGCGCTTTTAACCAGCCAAATGTACAAAAAGACCACTCTAGTTCATTTTATTTCAACCCATGGTGATATTTCTCAAAATCTAAAGTTTTCTGTGCCTTTATTTTACATTATAATTTAGGAACTGCATAAAATTCTGTTCAATGGATTCAATGTTGAGTATGTCATATTTGGCACTAAAATTTTTCTTTAGATAATTTTCTACTAAAAATAATAAGACAATGGCTTTTTTAAAAGACTATTTATTTGAGAGAGAGAGAGTGAGCACATGGAGGGGCAGAGGGGCAGAGAAACAGACTCCCCCTGAGCACGGAGCCCAATATCCCAACCCTGAGATCATGACCTAAGCCAAAACCAAGAGTCAGGGTTTAACTGGCTGAACCACCCAGGCACCCCAAGACAATGGCTTCCTAACCACTCACCTGCCTACAAAAAAAAAAAAAAAAAAAGATTTGTCTTAATTCTTGTCAGCAGTCTATCAATGTTATTTGGGGTCAAAACTAATATTCAGGTAACTTTCTTATGTTGCCCAAATGTAGACTCACCTAGAACAAGGAGAAAATGCTTTCGGATTAAATTCAAGTTTTCCTTTACTGTATTTGGGAAAACTAGTTTGCGTGAGTAGACATCTCTAACATTGTCATAGACACCAACCTGAATGCTGAATATAATTTCTTTGTGTCTCAGTGATTTTTTACTAGACTATGGTACACTAAACCAACCAGATGAAAACTAGGGAGAACATTCCACCCACTGTTTGATATGCATGATGCCAAGCTCAGGTAAGATCAATTGCTTCATTGGATTGACTGATTCTTTTGGCGGCATCTATCTATCCATGAAGATAAGAAATCTGGAAACTAGTCATATCTCAGTTTTCCCAGTTGTATCACCAGGCAACACAGGTGACAACAGATTTCTCCCTGTGCAGTGATTTTCTACGTGTCCTCTGGTTGTATCACCTGTCACAGAAGGAGCTATTTCTCAAGAAAAGTTTGCAGAGTGCTAATTCAAATCCTTGTGTCCTTAGACCCCAGAGACAGGACTGCAGATGAGGGTGTGTTTTTATAGTTTCACCCTTGGCTCTAATGGCAGTTGTGTTGGCACTGGGCTTGAGAATGCTGTTGAAAGGATGTTTCCGCCAAGCTTGCTGGCATTTGGTATGCTTGTATTGTATTGATACAGTATTTGCCTTGGCATCCTTACTGCTATCCTTCTCATTTTTTAAATGTTGACATTAAGAGTGCAAATTTTTATTTTTCACTGTTAGAAGAGAAGAATAAAAATTTCTTGATACTTTATCAACAGGATGTGATTTGCCAGGGTAAATTTCTTAAGCTAATTTCCTCTTGAAAATATTTGAGTTTTAATTTTTTAAAAAAAGTTATAACTCCTCATTGTTTGCATTAACACGTGCTTAAAATGAAGATTGAGAGGTAGGAGAGAATTTGTTTCAATTCTACCAACTCAATTTCTGGAATGTAACTAGTTTAGATAAACCAGACTTTTTAATTTTGTTTCATCTTGCTTTGTTTGTGACTTAAAAAAAAATCTCTTACTTCAAAAGCTTTTTTTTTGAAGTGCCAGAAAATCTTTATTTTAATCCTTCAGGTTTCTTCTCAAGCCAAAGATCAAACCCAGCCATACTGCTCCTGAAATATATCCATCACGGGTCTCATCAAGTCTTTTTTTTTTTTTTTTTTTGGTGTATTTGTGTTTATAGAAAGTGGTGAAGACAACTATTTAATCATATTTTCCCATGTTTTGAAAAGCAAATAAATTGAGCTTGTGAGACTATAAGGGATAAACCATTGCCAACACATGTATGTCAACAAATCAACTGCCAAATTTTGATGATCTCTCCTGCTGCAATTCTCATTTATAAGCCTGTTTTCCATTCTTACATTATCTTTTTCCTGGGCCCTTATAATAATCTCCTAAATACTCTTCCTGAGTGGGTTCCTGTATTCATCTGCCTTTGGGATTCATTTGTATAAAATACATTCCTAGTCATATTGCAACATGGACTCCTGTCTAAAACATGAAGAGGTTGTATGTTGTGCAAATCTGTTTGTCTTAAGTCTGGTTCAAAGCTCCGCGTGGTCTGGCCTCAAATAGCTTCTCCTAGGTCCTTAAGGGTAAGCTCAAGTTTTATCCAGCCCACCTGGTACGCAGATAGTGCTCAGGAAATTTGTTGAAATTCCCTAAGTTCCCTATAGCTGTCAACTGAACAAGACTCCATTCCCATGGTCATATCTTTATATGACATAAGAGTCTTACAGTGTTCTCCTCACCTAAAATTACTTCTTTTCTTCCATCTCCTGTTTCTATCTTCCAGCCCCCTCTTTGAAGACTCACCTCAAATGTTTCCCTTCCCAGAAATTCTCTCTGATTTTGACAACTAAATGCACCCTTCCTTTGAAGTTCCTTTCAGAGTATTTACAGCATGCATTACGTTCCGTATTATGTTATACCTATTTGTCACGTCGTTTTAACCTCCCTCCTGGATTCTAAGTTCCTTTGGGACTGGAAATTGTGTCATAATCGTTGTTTTACCCACAGTGGGCCTAGTATAATGTTACGAATCAGGCAATGAGCAAACTGTACCATTTTGAGACTGATCATGTAAGAGGCTTATTATGTAACAAATAACCTAGTAGAAGCAATCAAAAGAAATCCTATCTTGTACACTTAGGTAGTGCCTTTCAAATGTTTATATTCTCTCACATTACAATGTTATAATACCTTAAATGAAGCTCTTTATAAGGACACTAAATAGGAATAAATTAGATGAAACAAAACAAATAATTTTCCACACAAAAATTTATTAAACTCACCTCAAGAAAATATCTATTAATTTTTTATATGTAGAGATCTCATTTTATCATTAATTGTTCCTTGCTAGAAAAAGATGTTTCTCTTCTAGTCATCTTAGAGTCAAGGCCTAATCCACCTCCTTGTCTTCCCTTCATTCTTGACCTCACTGATTAGTGATATCTTAGGTGTCTTCCAGGTTTATTTACCAGCCAACTGCTGTAGCGCATGGGCTTTATGTTCTTAGCGCCATAAAATGCAAATCTGTGGCTCCTCTTGTGTCATAGTCTCTGCGATTTCTTCTTACAATTAAACAACTCATGGATTGTCAAACTTACTCTTGAAAAGAGTTAATTTCCGGACATGTCATTTGGAAGGCAGGCCATTTCAGGGATCTAGTCTGACCAGGAAAAAAATAAAAGCCATGTTGAGATGGAAAAATGACGTGAACAGAGGGATAACTCAGAACATAGCGGTAGGAAATTTGTATCTGTTTCAATAAGTAACAGGTCCGTAATAGAGGTCCCTGAAGAGGGTGGCAGACGGCATTAAAAGTCATATGTAGGGGAGTTTGAGGTAGGGAGAGACTGAGGCTAGGAGCTCTTGAGTGTGGTAATAGCATAGCCAGGTGACTACTAGGATGCTGCTCTTGGGAACAGAGAGGTAGAAATGTAGTATTCAATTGGAGTGGCACTGACAAGGAAAAATCAATAGGATTTGGCAACTTCTGGGATATGGGAGAGGTATGGACAGGTCAGATAAGGCCTATGGAGAATAATGGCTCCATAAATAGAAATTGACAAAATGGGAAGCACAATTATTTTTGTAATGGGACATGTCTTAGTCCATTTGGGATGTTATAACAAAATACCATAGACTTATATAAAAAACTGAAATTAATTTCTCACAGTTCTGGAGGCTGGGAAGACCAAGATCAAGGTGTTGGCAGATAGAGTGTCTGAGGAGAGCCCAGTTCCTGGTTCACAGGCAACCATCTTCTTGCTGTGGCCAATGAATTTGGGGGAAACAACAACATTCAGCATATAGCAGGATACTAAGTTCAGCTTTAGATAATAGTTGCAATGAGATGATGTATAATGAATATTGCTTAGGTCTGAAGTGGAGAAGTCTCTAGCCAGAGTTAGGTTTTAGGTCACTCCAGAAGAAAAGAACATGGTGGGATGAGTACTGGCAACCAGCTTTGCTTACTCCACAGGTTTGACTCAGATCTGCTTTAATTTTTGAGACTTTCTAAACTACAATGTAGGCATTAGGTTTGTTAAAACCTCTCTCTTGAAAGTGCTTATCATCTATTTACTAATTCATTAACATTCATAGCACCAAGTAGCATAATAATGGGGTACAAAAGCAGGATAACCCACATCCCCAGAGTCCTAAGATGGCTTTGTCAGTTTCTGAGTAAATTGCTACCCTTAGATGCAAACATGCTGGAATTTTGCTAAATCATATCCACAATGGAGCCAAAGCCAATAGATGGTAGGTCCAGTTAAAGCAGTGATTCTCAACTGAGGGTGATTTGCAACCCCCAAACCCCCACCAGGAGACTACCGGCAATGTCCAGAGACATTTTTTAGCTGTCACAACTGGGGGAGGAGTGGTGGCCAGGGATTCTGCTAATCTACGTACAATGCATAGGATAGCACCATAACCAAGCATCATCTGGCCCAAATGCCAATGGTGCCGATGTTGAGAAAGCCTAGATTAGAGTGGCTTTCAAGGAATTTACTGTTAGTTTATGTCCTAGATGTCCTTACATACACAAAGTACTTTGTGAAGTAAGTATTTGTTCATTTTTGATGTATTGATTGATATACTGAAATAAGATCAGCATAAGATGTATTTGCCCTAAAGGTTTTCCCATGGCAGGGATGCCAAGGCAGTATTTACTCTGCTTCTGTTTCTGAAAATTGGCCATGTTGAATAAAAGACCAAAGCTGTATCCCTTTTTCCACCCTTAAGTGCAAAACCAATGTTCTTGTACCTACTTTCTTTAGTCAGCAGGTTTACATTTTTTAAAAAGAAAATAAAAATCTTACTAATTTTTAGAATCTTACAAAGAATGCTGCACCCTGAATTTCATTGATGAAAAGGAGAAAAAAAAAAGAAAGAAATAGATTCAGAATGTCAGTTTGCCCTTAAGTGATGTATTAGCTATAAGAAATCTCATTACAATTTGATGCCTGAATCCCTTGAAGGAAAGATCTTATATCGTGAAGGTAGCATATGTGTCATGTGATGTAAGTACTTACTTTTAGTGAATAGGTAAGTATATAATAGCTAAAAGCCCCATAAATCAGCTAAATGTTCTCTCAATTTATAGAGAATATTTGATCTGAGAACATTACTGTCTGGTGAACGACAGGGAGGAAAAGGAGATACGAAATGCAATAGAGATGGATATGGTGGGTAATTCCTTTGGATTCAGAGTATCAGATTTCACGTCACTAACGGACAGCCTGCACGGCATCTGTCCTGTCCATAGACCGCTCAGGCAATTTTAAAAATGTAAGACTCGCATATTAGACTTGGCAAATGGGGAGCTACATGTATATAACCAAATCACTCCAGAGGGACGTCCAAAAATAACGGAGAGGATGGATGCAGCATAGATATGTTGGAGGAAGTCATTTTTCACTGGACTTTTTATTTAAGCAAATTGAATGGTGATGAAAGAAAAAAGCAACTATATTTGGTCAATATCTGTCAGAGAGCCTTGTTCATCAGCAGAGCTAGGAAATGCTCTGTCTGGCAGGCTAGGAATAAAGAAGGACAGATTTAAATAGCCTAGCCCAGAGAGTAACCTGACATTTGCCTAAAGGTCAGAGGAATGAACTGGATTATTTTCTCTTTTCCCATAGCAGGAGGAGGGGGACGATTTCTTGCCAACCGTGGAAATTCTTCAACCCCTTTCTCTGCAACGTTTTACTTTCTAACACATGGTATAGGTTCTTATACATTAAAAATCTCATCCTTTGACCTTTCACAATTAGCATCTTACTTCCTTTCTATTTTCTGCTGCCAAGGACTTGAATGAGAGCTAGAGCTACTGTCTTCATTTCCTTATCAACCTCCTAACCCCTCTGCAAACTAACTTTCATCCCCATGATTGTTCCCACTTTCTAGGCCTGACCAGTCTCTTTCTAGGCAATTAGAAGCACTGCACATCATGCATAAGAGCCTTGGTCCCCCACTAACTCTATCCAAACATCCTTTTCTTGTTCCTCAGCTTTATAGTGCACTCTGAAGCACTGAAGAGTGTTGAAAGTCCTCCTGGGTCTCCAAATCCTCTGACCACTCCTTTCTCCTAGTCTAGTTTCTTTTGGACTTCCTAACCCAAAGTATCTTTTAGAGCCTACTCCCTTGCCATCTATCAACACACACAGGCTCCAAGTTCATCTATTAAGGACCTTCAGACACAGTGCTTGCCCTCAAATAGTTTATGATCTAATTAGGGAGATAAGTCCACTACATGAAGCGAAAATACCAATGCCACATCTCCAGGGAACTCCCATAGCTTTCGTTAGAACAATATCTAACAAAAGTTAGATGGGCAGATGGCTGATGGATGGACAGATGGATAAATGAGTGAATAATTACAGAGATGGAGCCAGATCAGTGCTGAAGAACAGGGAAGATGGCAGGAAAGCACGTGAAAGAGATTTAAACTGGTCTTGAAAGAAGAGAGTAGTGGATTGAAAGAGGGGCAACTTTCCAGGCAAAGGCAACAGAATAAACAAAGCTTTAGAGATAAAGATAAGAACAGATTGTCTTCGGTTCTCTCTCATCTATAGTTTTCTCATTTGTACAATGGAACTGATCATAGAAATCACTTTATAAGACTGTTAAATGACTTAATATTTATGAAATGTTTCTGCAGTGCCAGGCACAGACAAAGCATTCAATAAGTGTCCCACTGTAATTATCATCCTTGAAGGAACCGAGATCTAAAACATCTGTTTACAATAATATACCAAGCAGCTATCTGCTAATATGAAAGCGTATATGGTTTCATTATGTATTGCTCTGAGGAACATGTGAAAAGTGCTGAAGCATTTCAGAAAACAAGAGAATACTTAAAATACCCTGTTCTTACCTGTTGATGCTCACCTTCAATAATTTAAAGTATATATTATTTAAAAATGCTGTTCATGTAGTAACTTTTACTATGATAAATTTGGGTATTAGCTGCTTCTGAACTTTTGAACCTGTTGTGGGACTGAATCCACAACCAATACAGAAATGTTTCCTGTCATTTTATAATTCATGAAGTTAAATACCTTTGCTTGCTATGGTTATTGAGGGAAAAGGTATTGAACTGGTAGGACTGAACTCCACATGGATCTTTCATATACTTAGAAAATGTTGATTTGTGAAAGCTCTGTTGTACATCTTCTTGGGTTTGTCACTGAGTGAGATTTATATTGTGGCAAAAGTTATAGTGCAGCCCAGGCCTGCCCTCTGATTCTGAGGCTTCGGCTGTTTTCTGGGCTTATTTGCTGCTTCTTATTTCTTTTTCCTGGGTTACTCCTTCCCTCAATGAATGTAACACATTCACATCCAAATCTTTAGAAATTGCATCTCCTCAATTCATGTTTTATTCCAAAAGTTCCTGAGATCTCACTTAGCATTAATTCATCCATTGAAAACATATTCTATAAGAGCCATGGTCCTAGGTGGTAAAAAAAAATTCATGCAACTCTAACGTGGCCTCTAATTTCCAGGAAGCACTCTCCTGTATGGCAAAGACAGAGGGGTAAATTAAACAACACGGTCAACCACTAGAGCACAGACACTGGAATTACTCACACTGGGGGAACCAGGGAAGATGTCACAGATGGGCTGACACTTGAGCAGAGCCTGAAGGATGGCAGGTAGAAAGGGATGTGTGTGTAAAGGACTGCAAAGGAACGGTGACACCTTCAGGGCGGTCTGGAAGAGAGTAGAAAGAAATGAGGTTGTAGGGATGGGTAGGAATGAGAGAGGGAGAGGCACATCATAAAGGATCTTGTATGCCTGGCCAAGAAATTAGAAATTTTACAAAATCGCTTCTCGGCCTTTTGGCTAAGATCAGGTGTAGAAATTTTACAAAAAATCTATTATATATTTTTTCCAAACTTTTTTTCTATATATGAAACTTGGATAATTCTTTTCTTATACTTGCCACATTTATTATTCAGATTCTGTAAGTACTTCATAAGTTGCATAGAGTATAAATGTGTATTTTTAAAAATTTCTTTATGCTTGCATTTACTCTGTTGTTATCTCTTAAGAGATTTTAATCGGCATTTGTGGTCGAACTTGAAAATTACTTAATTGTTGCTGTCAATAACATCCCATTTCTTTCATGACCTGGTAGAACAATTCTATAATCACCTTAGCCTATATTTCAACACTGAATATGGTTAGGGGCAGAAAAAAGTGTGTATAAGTGAAAACTGAGATTCTATTAACTTACATTCACTAATGTTCTAATGCCTACCTCTATTTACTTAGCTTTACGGATTTTTTTTTTCTCAGCCATGTAATATTCTTTTCAACTCCAATGTTTGTTATTTTTCCCATTTCCCAATTCCTTCTTGGACTTTACTCCACACTCAGCCATTTGAACTGCGCTCATCTGTTTATTAACGTATCCTTTATTGAGCACCCACCATGTGGTAGGCACAGCTCCGTTCTGAAGTAGTAAATTCATTAAGGTATACTTGAAGCTGCCTTCGAGTTGCTTATGGTTCAGTGGGGAGGCAGACGTGAAAGATTTGACCCCAATGCAAGTGACGTGGAGGTCTACACATAGGGAAAAGCATCTGGGTTACAACACTGAATCATGGTAGGAGGAGACTTTTGAGTGCAGTTGGCTTAAAAAAATGCTGGGGGTGCAGGTAATGGGGTATGCACAGTTCAACAGGCCCAGGGAGAAGGATCAGGCTCTTCTCCATTAGCTTCTAATTGTTTGGTTAGACCCAGAGCAAATACAACTGGAACAAAGATCATGATGAAATTATGAATTAGTTAACTTCTAAATCATATTTCAACTTTTAAATCTTCCTACACAAAAAGTACCCTTCATGTTTCCAAAGGAACAGAAGAGAGAAAAGAAGCAAAACAATATTAAAGGTCATAGTTCAATTTCACCTGTTTCTATAGTGCTCAGAATAACTTGTCCACCAGATCATGAACAAATAAGGGAGGAGGTAGGTTAGACTAAATTGAATAAGACTCCCTAAAGTAAATTGTCTTTGTTCTTATGCATTAGCTCATTGCTCTGAGACCAGAGGTATGTAGGATATTTTGTAATGCAGATTGCCTTTGTCAAGTCATAGAGCCCTTGGGGTCTTAGCCTACAGACCTTCAGATTTCCTTCTCTCCAGCATCAATCTGTCCTAAATTGCTCTTATAGAGGACAAAAAAACCTAGAGATTGTAATATTCTCCAAAATGCCTTTAAAATAATTCAAAAAGCACTTTAAATAAAAAGTCAAATTTGCAAAGAACAAGAGCAACTATTTTGTGAGTTTATAGCAGAAAGAAAACTGAATTTAAGTTCTTAGACATTTTACATGGACTACAAGGAGAAAGTAAGAACTGTTTCATCACATTTAATCAAAGAATGATGTTTATTTTATAGTTTAGGATTTTTCACACTTTAGTATTTTTTGAGGATTTATTATATGCCAGGTATTTGAATAAATTTTTTCATATACAATCTCCTTCAGTCTTCACAATACTTTTATGCAGTAGATATTAACAGTATTCCTGATGGGGAAACTGAGGCTCAGTGAGGTCGAGAATTTTGACCAAGGGCTTATGGCCAATAAGTGGCAGAATTAGGATCTTTGTTTAAGAGTATTACTATTTTTTTAATTTAAGTTTAATTGACACACACTATATTAGTTTTAGATGTACAACAATTCTATATGTTATGCTATGCTCTCCACAAGCGTAGCCACCATCTGTCAACATTCAGCACTAATACAATACAATTGACACTATTCCTTATGTTGTACCCTTCATCCCTGTTACTTACTCATTCCATAACTGGAAGCCTGTATTGCCACTGTCCTTCATCCATTTTACCCAACCGCCTCCACCCTTTTTTATTTTTAAACACCTCTTCTTCAACCCTCGCCAAGTGCCTTTCCCGTTTACTTACAGCATTTGACATATTCTCAGTGTATTTCAATTTTTAGTTTACCATTTTTCTCTTAAATTTGCACATCTTCACTATCTAAAGAACATAATTTACAAAATCAGAACTTGATACTTTAATTATCTCGAGGAGCCTTTCAAAAAGGCAAATGTATTTTGGACAACTAAATAAGTAAAATGGATTAGGTATATATAAAATATCAAGAAAACATACAGGGGAAAAAGTAGTAAGGAATTCCTTTAATAACAAATGAAGCAATTTTCAAATTACCTGAAGCCCAAGGAAGGAGACAGTGATGAAAGATTAGAGTGCCTCCCTACAAACTCCATGGGGCATCCAGGTGATGAGCCCTGCTTGCTCCTTGGCTGGATGCCACCCCCTCGGCCAGAGACTGCCCTTTGTACATTCCGAAAATCCTAGAGGACCAGGTTTTGTCAGGAAGCCCATACTTTGTATTTCTGAACCTATGCTTCAGCTACTCAGTGCTGAAAATATATTTGGATCATACCCAGATAAGTTTGCGGCAATGCTGTGCTTTTCATGGTCAAACTAAGAGTGACGAGTCCATAAGAATGTATGTCTTGGGGATGCCTGGGTGGCTCAGTTGGTTAAGTGTCTGCCTTGGGCTCAGGTCATGATCCCAGGGTCCCAGGATCAAGTCCCACATCAGGCTCCTTGCTCAGCAGGGAGCCTGCTGCTCCCCCTGCTTGTGCTCTCTCTCTCTGACAAATAAATAAATAAAACCTTAAAAAAAAAAAAAAAAAGAACATATGTCTTGGAAGGGAAGAGTCTGTTCCAGAATGTAGCAAGGTAACAGAAGACAGCAACATGGATTTGGGGTTCAGTGCATGTCCCTAAGACACAAAATTGTGTGTGCATCTAAGAAAACATAGTTCTTTAAAAAAGGAAACTTACAAAAGATATTCATGAAGAGTGGTTCTTGGCACTACAAAACAGATCTACAGCTAAGGCTTTTTAGATACTTGCCCCTTTTCTTTTTTTTTTTTTTATTATGTTATGTTAATCACCATACATTACATCGTTAGTTTTTGATGTAGTGTTTCATGATTCATTGTTTGCGTATAACACCCTCTTTTCGGTTATTCTGTCATTGTCACCTGCAACTGTCTCTGCTCTGTGATACTGCTTCTGGGACCCTATAAACTGGGACTCTATAAATCTCATTCCTTAGGATTTGTTAATAAGGGGCCCTGGAGGAGGGTTTGAAGACAGGGGGATGCGGATTTCTGTTTTTCTTGTTAGAGCTCCCTGAGTCACCTGAGCAATGACCCTTCATTCTGGAAACGTGCTTTAGAACCAGCCAGCTTCACAGCACATCCCCAGAGGTACCAGCTCCACGCAGGTACTCGGTACTCCCCTCCCTTAGTGGCTTCGCCCGAGCTCTGTAGGCCCCTCCTACAAGCTCCTGAGGTAGGCAGCACTCCTGTTTAGAGCAGAAAGTCCTCCATATTATGACCCTTCCTCCACAGTGTCGCTGCTCCTCACCCTCCTCAAGGTTCTGAAAACCCTGTCTGCTCCCTGACCACCCCCCAAACACTAGGGTCAATAGCTCCTTCCACACTCATTATCTCTGTATTACATTCGTGGTCCCTTTTTCCTTTTGCTGCTTTCCAAAATCTGAGCAACTGAAGCCCATAGTAAATCTCTCCAGTGAAGTAGTTAGTGTGGTTTCTATTTTATTTTTATTAGATACTGACAGATATACATCCTTAGTGAGTTCTAAGGAAAATTTCCTCTATTTAAATTTAATGTATTAAAGAAAACTATTCAGAAATTCCATGTTAGATTTGGTCTATCTCAAAGATAAACATAGCTTTTGGATGATTGGTGTTAACCTGTATTATATTATACACACACACACACACACACACACACACACAGAAGGGTATTAAATATACTACTTAAAGTAACTCTGAAGCCTAGAGCTTTACATTTGATAGACAATCTCTTTTTACTATCTGTTGTAGTTGAAATATTATAATCAAGACCTTTCATATTTATAATCTGTTATGATTATTATTTAAATTTGAGTAAAATTTAAATTTTCTAAGGACAACTTAATTTATTTGTGACCAAGGGAGGTTTCTTCTATATTTAAAAATGAAGAGTCCAGTGAATTTCTAGACATTAACTTATGTTAACAAATACTATATAGATGAATTAAGTATAAGTAAGGACAAAATACATGTACTGTGTTCTCTTTAAATTTCAATTAGGTTGAGAAATAAAGGACTAAGAAGTACCACTGCCAAAATGTGTTTTATTGCCAAATCCAAAGGGTTAGGGGAAGTAGGGGTGATGGGTTAGATTCACTAAAGTTGTTATGTGAAAACAAATCACAAATGAGCCCAAATTTATCTAATGGCTACTTTAGCTCTATTCTTCCCATCATCTCTCAAAAGAATAAAATAAATAATGAGCAGTGTAGATCATCTATCTGATATGGTCTGTTGGCAAGGCCTCCATGGCAGAAGTAGGGAACAGATGTTTACCTCTGAAGCACCTCACTAGCAGGGCAAGCTTTCTATAGGCAGGTTTTACCATCAGCTCTGTTCTCAGTGTGGCCATGTATTGTGAAATGAATTAACATGCCCTAATAGTGTTTGGCAAGGTGAGTTAAAGAAAAATGCATATTGCCTCCTTGTCATTTGATAAAAAGGTATAATATTTTAATTTAATAGTTTAGTAAGTAAGAGATTTTTTTCCCTCAAATATAGCTAAGTGTTCAGTAGATTCTTAAATACAACAGAAAGAGATTTTTATTCCAGTAGTAAAATTTTAGCAGGAAGTATTGTCAGTAAATCCATTGAGAGCCATATAGGATTTGCATTTTTCTCAAAATGAACAATATGTTTCTTTAACCTGTTTATAAGCCATTATTCATCTGCTTTTTGACACATATTGCTTTTTCAAATAAAATCATAAAGTATTTCCATTAAGATTTGATAGCAGTAATATCAATAAACATTTAGATTAATAACTACTGAAAAATTTTTCTGTGGGGTATGATCATGATAATGAGGTCAAGAAAATAAACTATATATAAATGGTTACATACCAGTATTAAATTGGAAACATGTTAAAGTAAAATAACCAACAAAAGGAAAAATGTAAATCAGTTAATATTCCAAATGCATGTCAACTTTATGTGCCATATTGAATTTTTCTCCTTGAGTTTCAATTTCCAACACTAAGTGACCTGACAGGAATTACTAGATATTAGGTTGAAGAGGAAGTTGCAGGACTTTTATTTTGAGCTTATAGTCCCAAATGGTCCTGGCTACCCTCTATCCAACTCTACCAGAACTTAGTCCTAATAGCAAATCTGTAACTTGTGTTCTTCTAGCAGAAGTTAACATGCAAACTGTAAAAAGAAATACTATCCTAGAAAATATATTTTTCTAGACAAGTCTTATTTTTCTCATAGCCAAATATGATCAAGAAGATGAAGAAGAGGCTAATAGATTCCCTAAGTCTGTGGTAATAACTAAACTGTTAATACTCAAAGATAATCTTTAATCACTTTACTCCCCAAAGCAATGTGATGGATTGCTTCATATCCCCATCAGTTAAGGGCTAGCAATAAGAGAAAGACTGCTTTGACGTAATTAGTACCAAATTTTAACTCTTCTCAGATTTACCTAGTGTAATGAAAAAGATGTTAAGGTTTAAACGAGGGTAGGAAAACAAATGTGAAGAAACTGCAGTCATTTATTCAATTCATCCATGTAACTGTTTATTCTACAAAATGTTGGTGAACATCTTCCATGAAATGCAAATAGCTCTCTTTTTGTAAGCATTATTTATTAAGCACTTTCTATATGCAGGCACCTTGCTACAAAATGGCACATGAGAAAGCTAATGAGCCCTGCTCACAAGGTCACAATCTGGTGAACTTCTCCTTCTATTGGCTCTTACTTTTTGCCCTTTGTCATACCTCCTACCAAGAGTCACCATTACATTAAAGCAAGCCATCTATTCCATGATTTCACTACGCACGATCTCTGAAGGAAGACAGTTTAGGTTCAACAGCCATGAATAAAGCCCCATAATTGGGGAGCACCGATTATCTGACAGATAGTCAATGAATACTTGTAGGTTGTTTAAAAATGGAAAGAAATATAGTCCTTATATGGGAATACTCCTTAGTCCAAGAGGAAGAGACTGTAAAGGAAAAAGAACATGAGAAGGCAAAAAGTGGGAAAAGGGTTTAAAAATAAAAGGAAAATGAAGAGGGGGAAACAAAATGAAAAGTCCTAAGTGGAAGGGTAATGCAGATGAATTTTATCTACTCAGACTGGAATGATATTAAAGCCCCCACAAAAGAACTGGAAGACCATTCTACCTCACTCCATCATATCTCAGGTTTAACTTATACATGAGCATAAAATAATAAGTCTTATTTCATTTCCATCATGAAAAACCTAGGGTAGCTGCTGCATTATACAATCCTCATCAGTCACTGACATGGCCCTCAAGTAAATAATGATCTCTTGTTCAGTGTGATGCTGCTGCCAGTAATGAGCATATAATAGTGATATATTAGTATGTTAAATAATGACATGCAAAGTTACAGTCTATGTGTTGATGCCATGTCTCTGCTAACCTACAACTTGCACTAAATTTGTCATTCTCACCCTAATTTGTTGTTCCAGACAGAAAATTTAATTTTGTCTCGCTTCCTTCACCCACTTCCAACTCGATCCAAAGGAGCTCAAACCTCTTTGGGATCTCCACTTTCTCCCTATTTTTGCCACCCCTTTTCATCATTCTGTCGCTAAGAAAACCAGACATGTAGCTGGCAACGGGCACACAGATATAGACAAAGGAAAAGTCTTCTGCTGGAGACCTCACACTGGCTTTGAAGTCTGCTCATCTGGGAGAAATCCAGGTCCAGAACCATATTTATATTTGTTATGCAGGCAAGGCAGCAAAAGAACTTAGAATGCAGAGACGGGGAAACATATGGGAAGACTGGCTATTCTGAGTCTCTTGTGGGGTGGTGAGCATCTCGGATGGAATGAGCTTTCAAAATCATCAGGAACTACAACACAAGCAGGGTGCCACAGGACACCATCTGGAAAAAGGCCTTCAAAGTTCAAAAGAAAGGAAAACAACTTAGCATTCAGTCCACAATCCACAACTAGAGTTTAGATGATCATGAAAAGTTACATGCTTCGGACTAACCATTGTGTGTTCAACACTGCTATGTGGAATCGTTCACTGAAAGATAGTTCTAGGGCTATAAACCTATGAGTACAACACAAGCTGCCTAGAGGAGATGAGGTTTGATTCTTATTAGTAACTGATATTATTCAGCTTATCACTTTATTTCATCTTTGCAACAATGACATGAGTTGGGGCTTTTCTATTTACTCTAGCGATGAGAAAAATGAAGGCACGTGTCACAGTGAATAGTTACCAAAAGAGGGGGACCAAAGTGTCCTGTGTCTTGACTTAGTTTTCTTTCTTTTGCACTATTTGATTTTGTTCCTTTAGAAATTGCTGCAAAGACAATTGTAAGCAAAGAGCGCTTATAAGGAGGTATATATTAGAAACCAAGTTTTACATAAATCCCCATGCAGTATACAAGGTCCTTCCCTCAAAGGGCAAAATAACTTGTGCTAAACAGTTAATAAAATGAATTAAAGCAACTCTCTTATGATCTCAAGTCATCCTGTTTTCAATAAGACAATTATCATGAATCACCAAAGACAAAAATTTTTTTGTTGTATATTTTAAACTAAAGGGGATGTCTGAATGTACAGATTAGTGTTTCTCAAAATGTAAGTAGTGTCCTATTATGATAAAGTAGGTAGCAAGTGTGATTGTTTTTGATAGCATGAAGACTTGGTATTAAATCGTAGCTGTTACAGTAATAAATTTATTTTGCTTTTGCTTATTTTTCAATCTGTCAAATTATATCAAGTACAGAATCTCAGTCTGGTTATAGTTTTAAAATCTCTCTATAAGTTCAAGGCTTCCTTTAAAACACAGAGAGATCAGGCTTCAGCCTCTGAACCTTCAAACAGACAAAATCATACAGGTAAAACTCATTATATTGTCTATTTTATTTTATTTCATTTTATTTTTACCTCCTATTTTGAGTAATATTAATGTCCATTACAATAATGATTTGAAGTTTTGTTATAAAATATATTCATATGATGGAAATGGTTAAAAATATTAAGTTCATTATCCAATGTGATACTGAATGAAGTTTGGGAAATCCTAATGCTGGTACAATTTTGTCAGGAGTTAAACTCGAAATAACTGCTTAAGAATGCCTGCTTGATCTGTAAGAGAATGAGAATCTGAGAGAGGAAAGTAGCCCCTGGAGGGTGGAAACTGGCTTGGCACCATCAGTTAGGTCTTAATAGTACCAGGAGCTGACCTGGCACTCAGAGCCAGGGTGTGGTGTTCTGCCGCTGAACATAAACAATTCCACAGAACACTGACATCAGACAAGGCCACCCTGTGACCACGGTGGGTCGAGACAAAAAGAAAACCTCTCATACAAGACTAAACCACAAAAACAACCAAGAATCTCCCTATTGTGGCTGATATGATTGTCCTTTAGACTTGCTTTAGGTCTTCTACCATCCATACAGGATTTATTAAAATACTCAGTCATAGCGATGCCTGGGTGGCTCAGTTGGTTAAGCATCTGCCTTCAGCTCAGGTCATGATCCCAGGGTCCTGGGCATCAGGCTCCTTGCTCATCAGGGAGCCTCTTTCTCCCTCTCCTTCTGCCTGCCACTTCCCCTGCTTGTGCTCTCTCTCTCTCTCTGTCTCTCCCTCTGACAAATAAATAAATAAAATCTTAAAAAAATAATAATAATAAAATGCCCAATTATAGAATTATTACTGCTTCCTAACAGCATTCAATCCAATCCAAAGCCCTGCTTGCTTGAACCTGTCCCTAAATCACCTCCAGTCCCAAGAGTCCTTCCTAATGCCATCATTCTTAGACATTGCAATGGGCCAATAAATCAAACTCTGTTCTACTGGAGGTGCGTTCTTACCGTTCTTTGGCCACAGGGCATTGACATATTGTAGTATTCGTTTTCAATGATCAGTGTTGAAATATTAATCCCTCTCAAAAATAAAGCAAAATTTGAAATCCTAAGCAGAAAAATAATATTTAGCATTTATAATTATTCACAATTGCAATCTCTTTTCAGTCCCTCTACTCAACCAGTGACTATTTCACACCACTACTTTAGAGTGGACCTCATACTCTGGCCCATGCTGTGGTTCCTTCTCCCTCTCAAAACAGTTCTGTTGAGAGTATGAATGATGTGACCATAGCTGGCAAAATAATAAGATAATAATGACTACCATTTTTGCCTGCCAACATATCAAACTCTGTGATACATGCATCTTATCTCATCTAGTATTTATTATAATCCTCTGAAATAGATACTATTATCCCTATTTAACAGACAAGGTAACAGAGATTGGGAAGATTAATTAATTAATTTACCCCAAATGACTCACCTAATAAGGTGATAAAGCAAGATTGGATCCAAGATCTGGATGACCTCAAGGTTTACGCTTGTTCCATTCTCCTTTTCTGTCTCATAACCAGGAGAGTCAAGTGCAAATTCCAAATGTGTAGAAAAAACGATTACAGTTTGACCTAAATATTTATATTGTTTATGTCCTATTCTTCTTTTGAATTGTTTAATAAAAAGAGATGACTGTTGAATCACAGACCTGTACCACTGAAACAAATAACACATTATATGTTAAAAAAAAAAAAAAGAAGAAGAAGAAGATAGCAGGAAGGGGAAAATGAAGGAGGGGAAATCGGAGGGGGAGATGAACCATGAGAGACGATGGACTCTGAGAAACAAACTGAGGGTTCTAGAGGGGAAGGGGGTGGGGGGATGGGTTAGCCCGGTGATGGGTATTAAAGAAGGCACGTTCTGCGTGGAGCACTGGGTGTTATGCACAAACAATGAATCATGGAACACTACATCAAAAACTAATGATGTAATATATGGTGATTAACATAACATAATAAAATAAAATTTAAAAAAAGAGCTTGAGAGGAGAGCAGGGAGGCAAAAAGGTAAAAAATAAATAAATTTCGAGTGCCATGGTGGAGGCCTATATTAAAAAAAAAAGGTGAAAATTGCTTATGAGCTATAAGACTAGAGGCCTATAAATAAAATAGTATATAAACTGCTTTACAGAGAAATTTATTGTTTATAGTAGTAGAAACTTTACTGAGAACATTACCCAAGCTAAATGATAACTGATGAGAGGATTCGACCCACTGACTAGTGAAAAAGAGTGCTTCTTGGTCCTCCTCTACACTTACTTTGTGATCCTTCCTTATTAGTTTCAAGGAACTGTCAATTAACCTGAATCGTCTGCTATTCCTAGCTTATAGGACTACTCCTCCCAAGAATAGTTTTATCTTAACAGAGAAATCATAAACACCCAACAAAATACTCCTGTATGACTCTAAACAGTCTTAAAACATGAGGTGTTCTTTTATCTCCAAAAACACATGTGGAATAATTCTTATGTTTCAGGTCTATACTGGTTTACCTACACAGTTTGTTTTATTTTCCCCCAATCCCTGTGATATAGGTGATAGGATACCCATGATAGAGCGTGCGAGTATTAAGTAATCTATCCAAGTTCACACAGGCAGTAGACGGCAAAGCCAGGACTGGAAACTGAAATTTCAGATAAGCTGCAGGGTGCAAAAATGGAGAAGGTCCCCAAAGGCAATCCTCTGTTGACCTATATTTTAGGTTGATCCTGACCAGATGATGTGCAGAGAACACATGAGAAGAGACCAAACGTGTCCTAGGACATCTTACTTATACCGTGTGACCTCACTCTGCTTAGGGTTGTATGGTTGATGTGTAGCAGAGGAAATGTTGAAGGAAGGACTACGTGAAAGTACGCCATGCAAAGCTCGGTGGAAAGGCTCCACAAATCCTAGTTCCCTTAACCCTGACATATGGGAACTATATGTCTTAGTGCTGACTTGCTTGTCTGTCTCAATGCCAGGAAACCTGAATGTGCTTGCATTCCAGAATGTATTTGGATACATTGCAAACAAATGTCAGAGCAGGCATTATACCCCCCACTAATGTACATTTGCAGGTCAAGAGGGTGACGCTGGAAAAGATTAATCCCTTGCTGAGTATTTATCCATCAGAATGCTTTTAAATGTTGGCATATAGGCAGGTAATAGATTATATACCATAAACACAGCTGTTGGAAGAAAAACAGCATTTCACAAGTCATACAATTAAAATCTCTAATCTCCAAAAGTACCAAAATAAAGAGAAAGGGAGGGGCAAGGAAGGGTGAAAATAGAGCTTCTTTTCTCGGAAATGGCTCTCTGTCTCCGGGACGGTACACGTCTTTGATTCCTGTGGGGTACGGGACACTCTTACGGAGCTCTTAGTAAAGGAGCCCCAGAAAGGACTGCCTCTAGATGCGCAACATGTGGCAAAAGGAAGATGGATCTGGGAAGGGAGGGAAAAAGAAACTTATCTCAAACTTGTATTTTTTCCGTTAATATATATAGATCATGTGTTTGTTTGTTTGTTGGAATATACACAAATAGCACTGGGAACAACAAAAGGTTGTCCATACTGTGTATTTTTTTATTGTCTTATGTAACAATTATAAAGAATTACAAAGAAATATCAGTAATGCAATTCTATCCTTCAGAAGTAAAAATACAAGATTTTGTTATATATCTTTCAGTTTTTCTAAGTATTTGTACATATATACATGTTTCCCCACAAATTGCGATCATACAATATACACTCTTTTATATAACATGATATTATAGGGCTGCATAGTATTTTGTCACTTTGATATAGCTATAATTTATGTAACAAATTCTGTTACATATTCTGGTGTTTTTTAATTTTCAAACGTATAAGCAAATATCCTTGCATGCAAATCCATGTGTGCATCTTTGATTATTTAAGATATATTTCTAGAATAGAATTCCTGGTGAAAACAAAATGACTATTTTAAACTATATTTATTCCTAATTAAGTTCCTAATCAATATAACTTTAAATTATTACTAATGAACAGTCATGTTGGAATTTCAAATAATATAGAAAAGTACAAAAATTACAAGTCACCCTAAATTCCATTGCTACTATAATTGTGTTCTATATTATAATTTTGTTCAGTATTTTTGTAGACTTCAGATGACTAGACTTTTCGATGTGCATGTATGTTTAGGGTGGTTGCACTTGTGAGATCATACTTCACATGCCCTTTTTAACCTGCTTTTTTCATTTCACAATTTGTCATGAAGATCTTTCTATAATGTTAAATAGAAAGGTATCACATGTTTAATGGATGAAGACAATTCCATTTTACAAATGGAGAATAATTTATTCAACCAATCTCAACTGATGAACTTTTACTTTACTTCTAGTTATCATCTCATAAATAATGCTGCATATATATATACATATATATATATATTTGGATATTTAATCAATTATGTTTTTGTAATAAATTCTTTATAGCTTTACTGAGCTAAAGAATATATACATACATGTGTACTTACTGAACTAAAGGATACATGTAATTACATAATACATCATATTTATATATGTATTGAAATTACTCATATATTATATATGGAATTTATATTCTGTTAGATGGAAAATATCTCCAGCATATTAAAGTGTAACTTGCTAAAACTTTAGCCAATGCTTTATATTATCAATATTTTAAATTTTTACTATTTTGATAGCTATTAGTCTTTTACAGTTATTGGAATTTGTATAATTCTAAAAAAAAATTCTTCCCTCTAAGATTATAAAGTACATTTATCAATATTTTCTTCCAACACTTTTTAAACATTAAAAACTGATCACAGCTGTAATTGAATTCAGTGTGAGGAACGAGGCAAATATCAAATTTATTTCTCCAAATGGCTAGTTAGTCATCTCATCATTTATTGATAGTCCATTCTTTTTCAACTCTATTAGTTTTGTAAGGCCGCCATAACAAAGGACCACAAACTGGCTGGCTGAAACAACAGAAATGTGTTGTCTCATGGTTCTGGAAGCTAGAAGTCTGAGATCAAGGAACCAGGTTGGTTCCTTCTGAGGGCTGGGAGGAAGTCTGTTCCATGCCTCTCTCTTACTTTGCGCTGGTTTTCTAACATTCCTTGGCTTGTAGAAGCAGCACATCCCTCTCTGCCTTCATCTTTTTCTCTCTGTGGGTGTCTGTGTCCAAATTTCTCCTTCTTATGTGGATACCACTCGTACAAGGGGCTTACCGTACTCCAGTATGACCTCATTCTAATTTAACTAATTATATCTGCAATGACCCTATTTCCAAATAAGTTCACATTCTGAGGTACTGGCAGGTAAATATTTCAATATATGAGTTTTTTTTGGCAGGGGGAGACACGGTTCATCCCATAACACCAAATAATCTAAAATATCACAAGTCTTGTTCCTTTGATCAGTATGTCTATCTCTCCAGCAACAATACATTTTTTTTCAATGACTCTAATTTTTAAATATATCTTAATATTTGATAGGCCAAGCTCTTCCATTACTCATTCTTCTGAAGAATTTCATAATACACTATGTTTTTTTTCTCCATATGAATATCAGGATGATTTAGTAAAGTTTCTAAAACATTATATCATTGGCATTTTTGGGGGGGAGGGAGGAATACGGTTGAAATTATTGGCAAATATAGGGAGCAGTTGCATGTTGATAATGTTGAGTCCTCTTATATAAGGAAATGTTATCTCTCTATTCATGTTTTTGTTCACGTTCCTCAGTTGAGTTAGTTCTCTTCATATAAACACTGTACATGTCTTAAATTTATTTCTATTCATTTATTGTTGTGAAAGGGTGTTTCTTCATTTTGTTTTCTAGGTGGTTATTGCTGGTATATAAGAAAGTTACTGGAGTTTTTTATTTTATACTGATACTGTATATATATAATATATATATAATAATTATATATTATATATATAATATATATATAATTATCTTATACTGAACTCTGTTATGGGCTTTCTTTGATTTTCCAGATACACAATTATACCACTTGCATTAACAAATATTTCACATTAATTCTAGGTTTTACTTTTCGATTTTCCTTAGATTTTCTAGCAACCGACATTTATATCTTGGCTGTGTGTTTGTGTGTGTGTGTGTGCCCTGTTTTTATTAATGTGTTTGCTTTTTGGTGGCAGACTATCCTGAGTAATTCTTTTAAAATTAGTTTGTGGGTGGTAAAATTTCTAAGTCCTTGGACATCTAAAAGTGTGTTCATTCTTCGTACACACTTGAATGTTAGTTCATCTAACATTCTGGTCAATCTAGAATTCGACCATCATCTAGCATTGCCAATGTGGTGCCTGATGTCAATCTGATTTTCATTCCTTTGAGATATGAAAGCTCTTTGGGAACTTTTAGAATTTTATCTTTGTCCTTGAAATTTTGAGCTGTGGACAAAATATGTGTAGATGTGTGGGTCAATTTAATTCATTCTGTTTTATATTTGGTAGGTCCTTTCAACCTAAAGATGAGTGAGCTCCTTAGTTCTAGATTTTCATTTTGTTTATTCCTTGACTATATCATATATATATAATATATATACACACATATATATACATACATGTATATATATATAAATGTTCATATAAATACAAAGTTGAACATGTATGTAATTTTGAATGTAAATATACAAAATCATGATGCATATATATGGATACTGAATATGCATATAATTTTGTTATATCGAAGTTTAATTTATATATGGTTAAATGTGTAGATTTAAGTGTATGTTTTGATGAGTTTTGAAAAATTCATGCTAGTAAGATACAATATTTCTGCTATGGACTGAACTGTGTCCCCTCAAAATTCATATATATTGAAGCCCTAACTCCCAATGTGATGGTATTTAAAGGTAATTAGGAGGTAATTAGGTTTAGATGAGGTCAGGAGAGTGGGGGACCTCATGATGGGATTAGTGTCCTTACAAGAGATACCAGAGACCCTGTTTTCCCTCCTTCCCCGTTACCCAAACACATCAAGCAAATACCATGTGGGAACACAGTTAAAAGGACAGCAGTCTGCAGGAGTACAGTTGCCTTAAAGTGTTTCAGTATTATTACCGGTATACCATATCTATATTGTCCTCTCAGCCATTTCTAAAGCCAAACTCTAAGCCTTTCCTGGCTACCTCATTCTTACCATGTTCTCAACCATTCAACAACCAATGAGAACCTATTTTACTAAGTCTATAATACACTGAAATAAGCACTACAGAGAAAAGGGAAGACAAATATACATGATGTTAAGCAACTGATTACCTGGTAGGGGAGAAAAACATGCATAGGGAAATGGTAGGCAAAACTGTCTGGTCATTAGAATTGCCTGGGATGGTTGTTTAAAATACAGTTTTCCAGGTTCTACTCCTAGAGGTTCTAATTCATTTGGGGGGTGAAGAGGCAGGGGCCAAAAAGCCTGGTGTTTCTCAACATCTCTATATACATAGAATCACCAGGAGATCTTTTAATACGTATCAATGCTTTGGCCCTACTCCAAACCAATAAGATCAGGAGTATAGAGGCATAACTTATTAGGGCACTGAAATCATACATTTGGGCTTGAATCCTGGTTCCACTATTTAATATAGTGTCATTAAACAAGTTATTTAACTTCTGTAAATTACAGTTTTGCTTTGTTTTAATCTTCCAATGGGGATAGTAATGCCTACTTCATTGGTTATTGGGAAGTTAAATGAGATAAGGTAAACAATGCTTGACGTATAGTAAATATCTGATAATAGTAGCTAACATTTATCAAACATTTCCTATGTGCCTGACACCTTACATGAACTAAAACAACTGGTATATTTTTACTCTCATTTTGTCAATAAAGGAACAGATGCATGGAATAGTAAAGATAGAGTTATATAATTAGTAAACAACAAAGCCAGTACTTGTGACTATCATACCACATACCTCAGTAAATAGTAGATATTTTTATTTGCTATTATTATGGAAGAAAAACTAATTTTCAGACAATCCATAGTAAATGCCAAATGAACAGAGCTTATATTAATTATGATATGAGTTTCGAGTTTTATGAGTTGAGTTGGGTCCTTTTCTTCTAGGCTTTGTCATATGAAACCTTTCAAAATTAAATCTCTGGTAAAGAATGGCTATTTTCCCCCCAGTACTTAGATTGATTGATTGATTGATTGATTGATTGATTTGACAGAGAGTGGCACAGCGAGAGAGGGAACATAGGCAGGGGGAGTGAGAGAAGGAGAAGCAGGCTTCCCTCTGAGCAGAGAGCCCGAAGCGGGGCTCAATCCCAGGACCCTGGGATCATGACCCAAGCCGAAGGCAGATGCTTAATGACTGAGCCACCCAGGCGCCCCTCCCCCAATACCTTTTAGACAAAGAAACAGACTTAGAGAAATAAGGAAATTGCCAAAGTTTACACAGCTGGAAAGTAAGGGAAGGTGGGATTTGAACCCATGTTTGTCTGAACATCTCCCTTCAAATGAAAAGCAGTTACTCCAAGATGGTGATGTAAGTCTGGCCCATGTGTTTGGTGTTTTCCAGGAGATGGTGGAGAGCCACTGAAGCATTTTGAGTGGCAAAATAACAAAAATGAAATTCACAGATCATTTCACCATATTTACTCTGTTTGTAATGGCAAGTGTCTGACAATAATCATGACGTGATGGAGTGCGTGGATTTCTTTTTCACTTACGATCAAAACCCAGAATTAAGCTTCAGTTCAGATTTTTTTTCTATGTGGCATTCGTTTATCTTATAAACAATGAGATAGACTCTTACATTTTCATCAACACAGTTGAGACCACTGCAGAAGAGCTCCATGCCAAAACTCATTTCGATCAGGGTTTGCATCTGATCGTTCATGTATTCACTCCACAAACTTAAATCAAGATGCTATACTAGGTTCAGTGATTAATTCAAAGATGTGGCCCTTGTTCTCCAAAGCTCATGTTCTAGAGTAACTTAAGTACAATTATGCATACCTTAGTGGACCTCCACCCTCTTTGTAATTTTAGTGACTCAATGAAGTCCAATCAATTTTCCTTGTTTCAAAAGAGATTGCACAACTCTGTGGAACGCTGTTTACTCTTGGTTGACAGCAAAATCAAGACTGAGCTGCCAGATGGAGCTTGGCACCATTTAAAGGTACCAAGTAGGCCAAAGGTTCTCTGCCACAAGACCTGGTCTTTGCATTTCTTTTCACATTTTTTTCAACATCTATTGGAGTCTTAAAAATAGAAACACATGCCTCTGCCAGTCCCCCCATGGAATCCCAGATGAGAAAGCTCTGAAGGAGAATAACAAAATGCAATTTGAATCAAAGTGTGTGAAGCTTCCCAGACACACCCAGCCAGAGCTAGGAACCAGCTGGGAAGATGCTGACAGCCCACCAGCAATGAGACCACAGGATCTGTTGCTGGGAGGGCTTCTGCTGTCATCCTCCACTTACCAGACTTCTCCCTCCTCTTTGTTTTCCACACACTGTGTCCCCACGCTAGGATTTGCCCTAAATGAAAAGAGGCTTTGGAGATGATTTCAACAAAACAGAGTAGCAGCTCCTTACTCAAAACTCAGTGCCATTTATCCCTGTGGCTTTAGCTCTGGACTGTCTACTTTGAGTAGAGCAAGAGTGGGCTGATCCATACCATTGGAGGGGAAGATACAACAAAAAGCTGTGAAGCTCTCTCTCTTCTGTGATGTTAAGTTGCCCTCACCCTTTACTTTTGGATTCCCTACTTTCTTTTTTTTTTTAATTTTATTTTTTTAAAGATTTTATTGATTTGAGAGAGAGAGAGAATGAGATAGCACGAGAGGGAAGAGGGTCAGAGGGAGAAGCAGACTCCCCGCTCAGCGGGGAGCCCGATGAGGGACTCGATCCCGGGACTCCAGGATCATGACCTGAGCCAAAGGCAGTCACCCAACCAACTGAGCCACCCAGGAGCCCTTGGATTCCCTACTTTCTTAAAGCTGCCCCCAGAGAAGAAGCTAACAATTGCTATTACATTCATTGTTTGCCTCTTTCAGGAGTAAGAGTTTAACAGCAGGGCAAAGGGGAAACTTACAGGGTGGTAGTTCAAAAATTGGTAAAATGGTGAAGGCTATTTTTTCAACATTCCCAAAATCATAGTCTGTGAGCAGCCCTGATGGAAGTGAATGCAAACTGTGTTTTCACCGTGATTTACCTTTACTCTATTCACACATACAAGAGGTTCTGCTGATGGAACTTGGTCCTTAGTTGTGATATGGTTTATTTATAGTAGCATTATATTACATTAAATATTTATTTATATTATATATATTATATCTATATTACATATTATTTACAATAACATAAAATAAAATATCACTTGCTTAATGACATTTAAACCCCCAACAACCTGATCCTGGACTATTTTTCCAACTCTGTCTATCACTACTTCCTGAGATTCAGTCAACCCCTCAATTGTTTATTTCCCATGCTTGTTCCTAGGTTGTTGCAATCCCAGGCCTTTACTCAAAATGAGAGTCAGCCTGGGACAATGGAAAGAGCACTGAACTCAGAGGGGCCTGAGTAGGAAACATGGCTTAAACAAGTTAAGTGACTTTTGCAATGCAATATTTATGTAATTTGGGGCCTTTAGCTTAATCATCTGTACAGTGAAGCATCCCATCCCGCAATGCTCTTAGAAGGGTAATGTAGGATATGGAAGGACCTCCACAGATAAAGCACTCAGTAAATCCATTCTATCTTTTCTGAATATGCAAACCTTATTCATCCCTCAAGATGCAGCTCAGATAGCACCTTTGGCAGAATGTCCCCTGATTGCCTCCACCGGGACGCAATCTTTCCCTCTTCTAAATTCCTATCTCACCTCACCCTTGTCTCTCATATGGTGAAAATATCTTTCTATTTGTGTAGTGAAGGGCATCAAATTGAGGTTCATATTGTGGCATATGTCAAAATAAACGGCAGAGGAGTCCCGGGGGGGGGGGGTCTATGTGCATGGGTTGCTCTGCCTGGGGGTTCATGTTAGCTCAGAAAGAAGAGTAACCTTGGGCCCTTTCCAACTCCCTGTATCTAATTTTGTGTTCTTGTGTTCTTTCTCTGGAAGAGGTCCCCAGATTGTATGGGTGTTGGTCCCTGCAAAGCCTGATTAACATCCTGGAAGAAGAAGGGATATGAGAACAGTAGAGGGACCCAGAGCCGAAGGAGTTATGTTGATGAGAGACATCATGAGATTGGGAATGGGTGGGCTAGTTGGAGTTTGGATAACAAAGCGTGGCAAAAATTGGGAGTGTGTCCACAATCCATGACTGTTCTGGCAATATGAGGATTAACAGTGATGGAAACAGGTACCCATGCTACCCTGGATAGGGCAATCGGCATTCTCTTGCTAGACACTGACATTATCAGCAACTTCTCAATGGAGAGGCCTGCTCTGACCACCTTTTCTAACAGCCTCCACCAGCCTCAGTCTTGTTTACCCTTATTTGAAGCTCTTGTCACTATCTGAAATCATCTTATTTGCCTTTCTTTACCACCAACCTCCCCCACCACACACACACACACACACACACACACACACGCACGCACGCACTAAGTCAGGGGCTTTTCCTGTTGTGTTCATCTCTTAATCACCATGAAGAAGCAGATAACACTCTTGAATGAGGAATGAGTGAATGTAAAGACTTCTCAAGGAGATTCATGAAAAGAAGAAAATAATAAAGGGAAACTAACATAAAAGGAAAGGTTTTGTAGATGCTTCCTAGTAACTTAAGCTGACAACCCAGTTTGTGAACACATGGGAAGCACTCTTTCAGCTTTCCTAGAAATGCTTGAAGGGATGCTGGGTCTAGAATCCCCGTGGGAGCAGGTGGGAGATTTCAGTCTTCATTAGCTAGAAAGGCCTGGGAGCAATTAGGTTATATGTGTACTTGAGCTGTTTGTATGGATCTTATCTTCCCTCTTAGGCTCTTAGGAGAAGTTTGGACATCTCTTTAAACTGCCCAAAGAACCTAATATAGGGTCTTGAAAAATTAAAGAATTACATTCAAATTAATGAATGAAAGAATAAGAGAGGATATGATCTTGTTCCATATAAAGTCTTTTTTTTTGTATTACAAAAAAAAACCAAAAAACAAAAACATAATAAGCCAGAAATGTTCAGCCATTAAAAGCATTGGAAGTTTTCAGTTTACTATATGGTATAAAAGATTTCTATCAGAAACTCCTAAGAAGGCATCCATTAGAAGGTAGGAAGTCCCTTGCTGTGAAGTCTAAAACATCTCTTTTTGCCACAAAATGACATGGTCCACAAACCCAAGTAAGTATAACTGGTAACTTAGCAACCACAAATATTTACAGATATGCAAGTCAGGGCCTGTCAAAATATCAAGGCAATTATTGGCAAATTGTATACCATGAAAATGCTTTGCAACCACACAAAATAAGCCCTATTGTGGGTGGTTGCCACAATTGCTCTTAACTGCCGCCTAGAAGTGTCTCTCAGTCCCTTGGGTTTTGTTGGGTTGGATTGATGTGACATAAAATTACATTGCAGGCCTAGTGAATATATAGTTTACCTTATCATGCTCTACCACCAGTCTTCCATTTGGGTGTCATGCTGGGTTAGCCAAGTTAACAAGCTGCAGAAATCAGAATTATTTACTAGATGATCTCCCTCAAAAGACAGCCAATAACTTAAAAAAAAATGGCAGAGAATCTGGAAATTTGTGGTAGTCTAGAAAAATTTTAAAAATTCACTTTTAAAGGGGTTTTTATATTATATACCTTTAACATTTTTCAGAATTAGTCTCAAAGGTTCTCTTGATGTCTATCTGAAAGTGAATGTATGTGCTTTTTTAAAAGACAGACAGGAGGAGGGGAGAGAGCACAGAAGAGGGAGAGAGAGAAAGAGGCAGAAAGGCAAAAAGATTAAACATATGGGCACATCGAGTAAGAGTTGGTAGAAAAAGTAATACTAAATGACTCGTCCTTTATTTTGTGAATCTGAATGATGCCAAAATGGGCAGGCAAAATAATTGCCTGATATTCCAATTAATACTTGAACTAGAGACAAAGGGATCAACTGAGTTTCCTATGGGCCTGATTGAGAGGGAAAAAAAAAATCCTCAGATTGCATTACAATTAGATTTGAATGCAATTTTATACTCCCTACCCCTTACAAAAATTTTAAATTTAATCTCTAGAAGATCTCAAAAATAAAATGTATTCTAATTCTCCTTCTGCTCTCTTGCATCTCCTGTACAATAGAGCTTACAGTTGGAGCCAATTTATTTTGCCTTTCACAGTATTTCAGATTCTTGGAGAGAAGAGGTTTTTTCTGCCAAGATTCACACCAAAGCAACTTGATAGTCTTGCCCAAGAAGGATTGAATGTGAAACTAGACGGCAGTGAAAATTGTGCAATGTGTCCTTCTCTGCAGCCAGTCAAGTGCAAAGAAATCTGCGTTGTTGCACTTGTGAGGCTTTTCAAATGTTCAGAGAAAACAGGCAAGCACGGGGCTTCTGGCCTGCAGCGCCGCCCCACTAACCGTTTGTTTTCTCGTCTAAAACTCTAGGGGGAGAAAGAAAAGGCAAACACAGCCATCCCACCCTTCCTCTTAAATGGGGTAACCATGCCAGATATTCTGAGTAATTTATTCAGCCCAAGGCTAATAAGCTGAACAACTTGTTTTGGCTAGACATTCCTCATCTCCATATGGAATTGCTTGTGTGAGTTTTTGGACTATTATGTGGTCAAAGGGAGGATGTTAGACAAAAAAAAAAAAAAAAATCTCAGCACTTTCCTTTTCTCTCCTATAAATCCACTTTCAAGGCTGAAGTAAACTGCGTGAATTGCCCAAATCCTTAGGCAGAAGACATCACAGAATATCACATACGTACCATCTTTAATAGATTTGAAGGCATGCCTCTTAAATTGGACTAAATTTGCTAATAAATCCACCATATCTAACTTTGCCTACTCTGAACCTAGCCTGGGGCCTTCTATATAAAGAAGGCATATTTTCACTGAACCAAAGTAAATCTTAATTACATATTTGCTTACCAGGGAGAGCCATTTGGCTTCTGAATGGGAGTCTGTAACCGACAAAAGGTGGAAAGTGGGTTGTTGTGGTATATTTTATAGGAGTCTATCAGAAGATACACATGAAAAGGAAAAAAGAAATCCCAAATTTTCAGATAAGTTTAGATAATTTTGAGATTAGCAGACTTGGTTATTTGCCCTTCATTCTTAATATTTATTTATAGTTTTCTAACAAGGGGTTAATCTGCAAGGAGGCTCTGCAGTGAGTCAGCAGGCTTCAGAAAGAGGCACTGTTCCTTCACTCACTCATTCATTTATGTAATCATCCATTCAGAATACAACCATAAGCAGTTTTTACATGCTAGTCACCGGGCTAGGTGCTGGGGATATAAATATGCATGATTACTGCACTCATGGCATCATAAAGTCCATTCCTGGCGTGTGGCGCCTTTCACAACTCAGGCTGAGTAACTGTCCAGGATGCTAACTTCCTAGAGAGATTTCAGAGTAGAAAGGCCACTGCTATACATTTCGTCTTCTGTTAAACCTCAGAAAAAGTGCAAGCGAACATGCAAGTTGAGTCAGTGCCCAAACATCTCTTTTTTGTACTTTGCTTTTCAAATTGTTTGTGTGAGATATAACCTATGTAGAGGAAAAAGTACAAAAATATTTATACACGTTAACAAATAATTTTAAAGCAAAACACATAAATTCCACATAGGTTGAAGGAGAACATGACAAACGCCATAGAAATATCCTCTCCCCATGTGTCCCTTTGGAATCAAAACTCCTTTTTTCCTCCAGAAGTAGTCACAACCCTGACTTTTGGACTTGATGTGAATAGACTCGTACTATCTAGTATCTTTTGTATTTTGCTACATTTTGCTTAATATTCTCTTTTTAAAATTAATCCATGATGTTGCATGTAGTTCTAGTTTGTTTATTTTCATTGCTGTGTAGTATGCCAGAGTATGAACTTAAACCACGATTTTTTTAACCGCTCTACTATGGATGGACATTTGGGTTTGCTTCTGGGTTTCTGGCTATTAAAAACGTTGCTATTACCAGTGGATCTGGGGGCGGAGCAAGATGGCCGAGGAGTAGGAGACCTGGATTTCGTCTGGTCTCAGGAATTCAGCTGAATAGGGATCAAACCATCCTGAACACCTAAGAACTCAACAGGAGACCGAAGAAGAGAGTAGCAAAAACTCTCTGAACAGAGAAGCGACCACTTACTGGATAGGATGTGTGGAGAAGTGAATCCGAGGCGATATTCGGGAGGATAGACAGCGGGGGAGGGGGCCTCCGTCGGCCGCTTCTGGCAAGTGATAGAGCCGCGGAGGACAAAATCGGACTTTTAGAAGCTGGCTCCACTGAGGGACATCGCTCCGGTGGCTAAGCAGGGGTGGAACTCTCGTGGAACAGTGGGTGGCCCCCTCAGGGTCACAGAAAGACCGGGGGTGCCTGAGTGTGGAGGAGCTCCCAGGTATCGGAGCGGGGAAGTCGGCTGCAGAGACGGAGCAGAGGCGCAGGCTCTCAGCTCAGGGTGGCCATAAACTGTGATCCGTGGCCCAGTCGGGCCACTGCTCCTCCAGCAAGGACCCAACAAGCGGCAGAGCCGGGGAGACTCCCCTTCCTTCCCGGGGAGGAGCGGAGCGGGAGCACACCACAGGGATCTGCTGGGTTTGGAGACTCCACACGGGGTCGGGAGCCAGAGATAGAAACACTCGGTCACAGGCCGGGTGAGCACGGAGTGCGGCCGGAGACCGGGGAGAAGGGAGTGACTGCTTTTCTCTGGGGGCGCACTGAGGAGAGGGGCCCCGAGTTCTCGGCTCCTCTGGGCGGAGATTGGGAGGCCATTTTCACTCTGGTCCTCCAAAGCTGTACCGAGAGCTTGCAGGGAACAAAAGCTCCTGAGAGCAAACCCGAGGAGAATGCTTAGCCCGGACCGACAAGGGCAGGGCAATTCTGCCTCCGGCAAAGACATTTGGGAACCATGGCAACAGTCCCCTCCCCCAGAAGATCAGCGTGAACAGCCAGCAAGCCAAGACCAAGTTTACCGATCAAGGAGAACGGCACAACTCCAGCACTAGGGGAATACTGCACATAGAATTCATGGCTTTTTTTACCATGATTCATTAGTTTTTCAAACATATTTTTAACTGTTTTCTTTTTAATTTTTCTTTTTTCCTTATTCAATCAACACCTTATCAATCCCTTTCTTAAAAAAACATTTTTTATTTTTCATTTTTAGAGTCATATTTTAACCCTTCATAGTAGTTACCCTTATTTTTGGCATATATATATATAAGTTGTTCTCGCTTTAAAATTTTAAGATACAGTTTCTTCTAACAGATCAAAATATACCCTAAATCACTAGTGTATGGATTTGTTCTAGTCTCCTGCCTGATCACATTCTCTCCCTTTTTTTTTCTTTTCTCTCTTTTTTTAAAATATTCTTCTTTCTTTGTTCAAACAATTTCTTATCAATTCCTTTTATAAAATCTTTTATAATTTTCATCTTTACAGTCATCTTCCATCCCTTCATTGTATCAACTCTTATTTTGTACATATATAAATCTTTCTTCCTTTAAAATTTTAGGAGGCACTTTCTTCTAACAGACCAAAATATGCCCAAAAACTAGTGTGTGGCACTGATCTATGCACGAGCCTGATGATATTTGATCATATTCTGTTTTTTTGTTTTGTTTTGTTCTGTTTTTGTTTGTTTTTATCTTTTTCATTTTTTTTCCTCTTTCTTTTTTTTTTTTCTTTCCCTTTCTTTTCCCCTGGTTTCAGGTCTTTTCTGATTTGTATACAGTATATTTGCTGGGGACGTTGTTAACCTGTTAGCATTTTGTTCTCTCATTCATCTATTCTCCTCTGGACAAAATGACATGATGAAAAAAATCACCTCAGCAAAAGAACAAGAGGCAGTACCATCAGCCAGGGACCTACTCAATACGGGTATTAGTACGATGTCAGACCTAGAGTTCAGAATCATGACTTTAAAGATACTAGCTGGGCTTGAAAAAAGCGTGGAAGTTATTAGAGAAATCCTTTCTGGAGAAATAAAAGAACTAAAATCTAACCAAGTCGAAATCAAAAAGGCTATTAATGAAGTGCAATCAAAAATGGGGGCACTAACTGCTAGGATAAATGAGGCAGAAGAGAGAATCAGCGATATAGAAGACCAAATGATGGAAAATAAAGAGGCTGAGAAAGAGAGAGATAAACAACTACAGGATCAGGAGGGCAGAATTCGAGAGATAAGTGATACGATAAGAAGAAACAACAT
>NW_027397087.1:3669106-3689372 GCF_003265705.2 Callorhinus ursinus
AATTGAAGCAGTCATCAAAAATCTCCCAAGACACAAAAGCCCAGGGCTCCATGGCTTCGCAGGGGAATTCTATCAGACATTTAAAGAAGAATTAATACCTATTCTCCTGAAACTGTTCCAAAAAATAGAAATGGAAGGAAAACTTCCAAACTCATTTTATGAGGCCAGCATTACCTTGATCCCCAAACCAGACAAAGACCCCATCAAAAAGGAGAATTACAGACCAATATCCTTGATGAACAGGGATGCAAAAATTCTCACCAAAATACTAGCCAATAGGATCCAACAGTACATTAAAAGGATTATTCACCACGACCAAGTGGGATTTATCCCTGGGCTGCAAGGCTGGTTCAACATCTGCAAATCAATCAACATGATAGAATACATTAACAAAAGAAAGAACAAGAATCATATGATCCTCTCAATAGATGCAGAAAAACATTTGACAAAGTACAGCATCCTTTCTTGATCAAAACTCTTCAGAGAATAGGGATAGAGGGTACATACCTCAATATCATAAATGCCATCTACGAAAAACCTACAGCGAATATCTTTCTCAATGGGGAAAAGCTGAGAGCTTTTCCCCTAAGGTCAGGAACGCGGCAAGGATGTCCACTCTGACCACTGCTATTCAACATAGTATTAGAATTCCTAGCCACAGCAGTCAGACAACAAAAAGAAATCAAAGGCATCCAAATCAGCAAAGAGGAAGTCAAACTCTCCCTCTTTGCAGATGATATGATACTGTATGTGGAAAACCCAAAAGACTCCACCCCAAAACTGCTAGAATTCATACAGGAATTCAGTCAAGTAGCAGGCTATAAAATCAATGCACAGAAATCAGTGGCATTCCTATACACCAAAAAGACAGAAGAGAGACAAATCAAGGAGTCGATCCCATTCACAATTGCACCCAAAACCATAAGATACCTAGGAATAAATCTAACCAAAGAGGCAAAGGATCTGTACTCAGAAAACTATAAAATACTCAGGAAAGAAATTGAAGAAGACACAAAGAAATGGAAAAACTTTCCATGCTCATGGATTGGGAAAACCAATATTGTGAGGATGTCAATGCTACCTAGAGCAATCTACACATTCAATGCAATCCCCATCAAAATACCATCCACTTTTTTCAAAGAAATGGAACAAATAATCCTAAAATTTTTATGGAACCAGAAGAGACCCCGAATAGCCAGAGGAATATTGAAAAGGAAAAGCAAAGCTGGCGGCATCACAATTCCGGACTTCCAGCTCTATTACAAAGCTGTCATCATCAAGACAGTATGGTACTGGCACAAAAACTGACACATAGATCAATGGAACAGAATCGAGAGCCCAGAAATGGACCCTCAACTCTATGGTCAACTTATCTTTGACAAAGCAGGAAAGAATGCCCGATGGAAAAAAGACAGTCTCTTCAACAAATGGTGTTGGGAAAATTGGACAGCCACATGCAGAAGAATGAAACTGGACCATTTCCTTACACCACACACAAAAATAGACTCCAAATGGTTGAAAGACCTAAACGTGAGATAGGAGTCCATCAAAATCGTACAGGAGAACACAGCTAGCAACCTCTTCGACCTCAGCCGCAGCAACTTCTTCCTAGAAACATCGCCAAAGCATGGGAAGCCAGTGCAAAAATGAACTATTGGGATTTCATCGAGATCAAAAGCTTTTGCACAGCAAAAGAAACAGTCCACAAAACCAAAAGACAACCGACAGAATGGGAGAAAATATTTGCAAATGACCTATCAGATAAAGGGCTAGTATCCAAAATCTATAAAGAACTTATCCAACTCAACACCCAAAGAACAAATAATCCAATCAAGAAATGGGCAGAAGACATGAACAGACATTTTTCCAAAGAAGACATCCAAATGGCCAACAGACACATGAAAAAGTGCTCAACATCGCTCGGCATCAGGGAAATCCAAATCAAAACCCCAATGAGATACCACCTCACACCATTCAGAATGGCTAAAATTAACAAGTCAGGGAACGACAGATGTTGGCGGGGATGCAGAGAAAGGGGAACCCTCCTACACTGTTGGTGGGAATGCACGCTGGTGCAGCCACTCTGGAAAACAGTATGGAGGTTCCTCAAACAGTTGAAATTAGAGCTACCATTCGATCCAGCAATTGCACTACTGGGTATTTACCCCAAAGATACAAATGTAGGGACCCGAAGGGGTACATGCACCCCAATGTTTATAGCAGCAATGTCCACAATAGCCAAACTGTGGAAAGAGCCAAGATGTCCATCGACAGATGAATGGATAAAGAAGAAGTGGTATATATACACAATGGAATATTATGCAGCCATCAAAAGGAATGTGATCTTGCCATTTGCAACGACATGGATGGAACTGGAGGGTGTTATGCTGAGTGAAATAAGTCAATCAGAGAAAGACATGTATCATATGACCTCACTGATATGAGGAATTCTTAATCTCAGGAAACAAACTGAGGGTTGCTGGAATGGTGGGGGGTGGGAGGGAGGGGGTGTCTGGGTGATAGACATAGGGAGGGTATGTGCTATGGTGAGCACTGTGAATTGTGCAAGACTGTTGAATCACAGATCTGTACCTTTGAAACAAATAATGTAATATATGTTAAGAAAAGAAAAAAAAGAAGAAGATAGCAGGAGGGGAAGAATGAAGGGGAGTAAGTCGGAGGGGGAGACGAACCATGAGAGACGATGGACTCTGAAAAACAAACTGAGGGTTCGAGAGGGGAGGGGGGTGGGGGGATGGGTTAGCCTGGTGATGGGTAATAAAGAGGGCACATTCTGTGTGGAGCACTGGGTGTTATCCACAAACAATGAATCATGGAACACTACATCAAATGCTAATGATGTAATGTATGGTGATTAACGTAACAGTAAAATATTAAAAAATAAAACAGTGGACCTGTTGGGTTATAGAGTATGCCTATAGCCAACTTTAATATATATTACCAAACTGTATTCCAAACTGGATGAATCGAGTTTACACTCCTACAAGCAGCCTGAGAGTTCCTATTTCTTCATGTGCTCACCCACCAATCTGAACGGTGCAGTTGGTTCTCTTACAGCGCCTTCAAACGTTACGCAGTTTTATCATTCATATTTAGTTCTCTCATGCATTGGAAGTTTATTTTTGTTTATGATATGAATAGGGTCCAATTTTATTTTTTATGTGGCTATTCAATTCCCAAAGTGCCATTTACAGAAAGGCCTTTATTTCTCCACTGATCTACTATGCCATCTCTGTCACGTATCAAGTGTCCATGTACACATGAATCCCTTTCTGCTGCCTCTTCTTTCCAGCTATGCCAAATCACAGTTGGGCTAGATTAATGTTCAATCTCGATATCTACAATACCAAGTATTACTACCTTGTTTTCCTTCTTCAAAATCTTAGTTACTCTTAGCCCTTTATATTTCCATATGCATTTTAGAATTAGCTGTCGAGTACTAAAAAAAATCCTCCTGGGATTTAATTGAGATTACATTTGATTCAACCAAGATGCATTTGTTGGGGCTATATAAAAGCCTCGGCCTCTATGTCCCAACTCAGCACAAACCTAGGAGCCCACTTTCACTCCAGAACTCCCCAGAGGGATTGGCCAAGGACTTTGTTGTGGCTGTTCTACTGTTCCCCCTGTCCTTTCCAATCTCATTCCTTCAGTCTCCCATAGGTGATGATCCCAAGAGCACTCCTCAATAAACATACTAAATACAAATTTGTCTCAGAATCTACTTCCCACAGAATCCAATCCGTGACATAGATTAGACAATCTGGATTTGAGTTTTTTCCAGGCTGTCATGCTATATCTAACTCCAGAATCTGTGGAGTGTCTGAACACTTATAATCCCTCAGGAAATGCTACACAATATTGCTCCTGAATAAGGAACAAACTTTGCAGCAAAATAAGATGCACCATGGGCTACATTCCATGGCCTTCACTGACTTTATCATCTATCTCATTGCACAGAGACTGCTTACACAGAACAGAAATGTATGCTCCAAGCCAGAAACAAGATATGATGCTGTCTCATTGATAGCCATATCCAAGCGTCTGGAAACCAAGGCAATGGAAACAGAAGTTGTGGCTCTTGCCTGTCCGAGTGACAACTCATTAACAACCTTGTACCCCATCCTCCTCACTCTTGGTTCTCCTGGTTTAGAGGTTTAGTACCTCTGAGATATGTGCTTCTGCCACGAAGCATTGACAACTTATTGATAAGACGGCAGTCTAGCAATTTCGGAGCCTTCGTGCCAAAAGGCGAACGACAACAATTAGGATTATAATATTGGCTAGGGTGATAATCCTAACAATGAAGGGAAATGTTCTGTAACTGCCATACGATGGAAAGTATTTGGATGGGACTGGCAGATTTCAGAAATGCCTCTCATATGACAACATCTAGTGATAAGAAGTCAGTGAAAGTTACTACAAGTCTAAACAAGCAGGACTATCATGCTACAATATCCTTTAAATATATATTTTTTTCTGCTCAAGTATTTCAGGGTCACTGTTCATTGCTTGGAACAAAAATTTTGACCACTACAGAAATGTGCATACTAGCAGGAGAGTGTAATGATTTATTGGGCCCAAAATACGACAGTGATAGAAACTTTTCCTTCCTAATTCATAGAATAAAACTCTTTAGATTTAATATATTAGATGTGCCAGAAAGGCTGAGGTTAAGATCACTATTTTGACCCTCTTATGCATAACCTTCCCTCGCTAAAACTACAGTCCCCAAAGCTTTACAATTTGTCCAAATTCACTTCTATCCTCAAGCATTCCCTAACATGTCTAAGTGAAATCCAAGATAATATATTCTCTTTTTTAAGAATCCTTTTTGTAAAGTTACCACCACTTGACTTTCTAACTTCTCCTCTACCTTTATCTGCTAATTAGAGTTTACATAGAGTGTATTTAAATGGAAAATATGTCAGCAACCAAATGTGAGCAACTAAAAATCTTCATTTTTTTCTTAGTGGCAAAGGTTTGCTCAGTATTTACTGAAACATGTAGATATCAGATAACTGTCTCATGTCCAATAACCATCAGCAACAGAGTAGATTATCCCTGTGCTAATCATTTTATTCCCAGCCAAATGGTTTGTTAATTTACCTGATGGCCAGTGTTCTGATTATGATCTCTTGACATACGCTTGAATTCAATGAAATTCTCATCACCATTATACATTAGATAGTTAATTTACTAAACATGCTGTTATAAAATTTCCCACTCTAAAGCTCTATTTTCAAGTTATTAGGTCATAGGTTTAAGGTCTGATATTGGTAGTAGATAGTCTAAATTTAAACCAAATTGACAGACTGGATGTTGATAAATCACCAGGATCAAGTGACCTTCGTTTAACAACTTTGGGGGGAAATTCATGGTGAAATTATTCAACTTGTGGCTAGATCTATAAGCTGTCATTCTAAAGTCTCTGAGCCAGAGGTCTGTCAGATTGTTAATGTAACTCACACCTTTCAGTGCATTCTGGAATATTAGAACCAATAAGTGATTTCATTAATGGGACTGTTTATAAAATAAATACATAAAAAAAACAAGCAGTATCCTACAATATCATTAATAATCAGGTCTTCTATTTAATGTGGGTAATATCAACAGCCACCACCTAAAAATAAAACAAACAAATGAAAAACCTGATGGTCCAAGGAATTAATAGGAAAATTACAGGAAAAATTGTAAATATTGCCTGAGAGATAAATTATCATTTAGAAAAGAAAACAATGTTTCCAGATGTCAGTTTTGAAACTAATATATAAATATAGTCCAATTCCAAACAAAACACAGGAGTAATTTTTGATGAACTTTCCAGGGTGGATTCTTTTTCCATAACAATGTTAATGACATATATTTTGCATATCATAAAGTTCACTCATTTCAAGCGCACAATCCAGTGATTTTTGGTAATCTCACTGCATGGTGGAGCCATCAACCTAAATCAGTTTGAAAATACGTTCATCTCTCCAATAACTTCTCTCATGCATTTAATTCCCCTTCCTATCTCAGCCTCCAGGGAATCCCTAATCTACCTTCTGTCTCTTTAAATTTGCCTTATCTAGACATACCATATAATTGGAATCATATGGGTGTGTCTGGCTCTTTTACTTTAACTTAATGTTTCTGAGGCTCATTGTTGGTGTAGCATGCCTCAGTACTTTGTTCCTTTTTTATTGCTAAATAGTATTCCATTGTATGACCATAGCTGCCAAAATAACTGTGAGGTTACTGATGGAATGAATATGTCAAAAGAGCCAAAACTTTTAGAAAATGTAAAAGATGAGGGAGTCCTATCCCAATGACATTATAAATCTACAATAAAATAAAAATGTGATATTAGTACAGGAACAGACGTAACAGTGGAGAAAATTAAAATAGTTAGACCTAAAAGGCAGTATTTAGAAGAACTTAATATATGGTGAGAGGGACACCTCAAATCAGTGAGGAAGAGAATTCATTATGCAATGAATAGTGTTTAGACAACTGGCCAAACATAAAAATAATCTTAAATTCTAACTGCACATCTGATACCCTACAATGAAATTAATCCCAAATGGTTTAAAGATTCAAATGTATAAAGTGAAACCATAAACATACGAGGTGAATATTTATAGCCTTTAGCCTCACAGGAAGAGTAGAAACCATAAAGAAAAAGGCTTAATATATCAAATTTTTGAAACTTATGCATGACCTAAATCATATAAAGTAAATTGCAAATGACAAAAAGGGGAAATATTTACAGAATATAAATGCCTAATAAATGGTTCATATTTCAATATATAACATTTAAAAAGTACTTGCAACACACTGAAAAATTCAACCCTAATGCAAAATGTATCAAACGACCATATAAGTAAGAGAGCAAGGAATGACAGAGAAAGAGCTAATAGAAATAATATTATAGTAAAAGTGCAAAGTAGGACTCTAATGAAGTATGTATCAAAAAATTGATATTGGAAAGGACTTTTTAATACTAATCCCTAGAATTAGCTAGGATGTGGGCAACAACTGCTCCCAGATTCTCTTGGTGATAGTGTAAATTGACACAACCTCTATGAAGAACCATCAGAAAAAACTTTACAAAAGCCATAATATGATGCATATTCTGACTCAGCAATTACTTCTTTAGTATTCTAAGGATAGTCATGGATGGTTGGTTACAGTATAAAAATCTAAAAGCACTGAAATATCTAACAGTAAGAGATTACTCAATAAATGATAATAAAGGCATATGATTTAATTCTCTTCGGCAAGTAAAATGATGAGACCATTATGAAGAATGACATGAAAAGTTGCTAAAAAATATTGTTTAAGAAACAGATTTTAGAATAGATTTAGAATAGTTTGATATATGATTCCATTTTTGTTTTACAAAAATGAATAAAACTTTTCAAAATATAGATAAATGGTAGAGAGAGACTGGTTCAGTGGTGATTACTATCATCATAATTTCTACTGAGCAAGAATAATGAATATATTTAGAATGAATTTAAAATATAAAATTATTTGGCTCATCTATATTTTCCAAATTTTCTATAAGAACTATGTATTACTTGTATCAACAATTATTATTATTATTATTATTTTCATCCACTTCTCTAGTCCTGATTTTTTTGGTGTCCCTACACCAAAACTCCATATCCCACTATTGGCCAATTCCTGACCCACCTCACTTTTACTCAGGAGTCTTGGCAACAAGTCAGAGGAAGTCTCTACCCTTCCTCCCTGTTGTCCTTGCACACAAAGGCCAGAGTTTTTCTAGAGCACACTTGTGGTTGGGCGGGATGCTCTGAGAGCAAGAGACAGGGGGTTTGGCTGCTCCCTGTGATCTGGACTTGGGCAGGAACCCCCTTGTGAGTGTGAGGCAGAAGCCTCATCAGATTTGCTCTCCTCTGTTCTGCAATTGGAGCTCTCAGGGCACATTTCCATGGCTCTCCTAAATTAGAAGGCAGAAAGCAGGGCCCTGATGCTGGATTCCACCTCCCAGGTATCCAGCCTACTCCCATGATTAACAATTGGGGAAGTTGACTACACCCAGATTTCCCCAACACATAAGGCTGCATGTGATTTAGAAGCTGCAGTCCCACTGTATCATTCATTCTATGTTGTTTTCCCATTCATAGTCCAGTGTCCAAATCCTCCTCAATGGGCTGGAAGGAACCCTTCATGCTAGACAGAAGCACCCTCTTCAGACTCTGCATATTACCGTCTTAGCAATGATGGTCTGAATGATTGGATAAGGGTTTGACTGATACTTCCCTGCTTGCCCCACGATGAACGCAAGAAATAAAATCAAACTGTTGTTCTTTGTCTGGACAAGAAGTAACCTCTGACTTCCAATCACATCGGTGCTCCTGTAGTATTTACCAAATGACCTCAGATCAGCTGGGACAGTGGCCTCTACCCAATGTGTGAGTCAATGAAAGCCAAGAGGTTAATGATTCCCAGTGTCACACAGTTATTTGGTGACAGAGATGGGACTGGAACTCAGTCTCAGCTCCCAGGCCACAGCTGTTACACTGCACCATGCTTGTCCCATATGATACCAGCCTTATCAAAATATGGCATTTTATTAAATCTATGATCCAAATGCACTTTGGGGACATTAGGTTTTGAGGCAGATGGTCTTCTTCACCTTACTCAACACTGAATTTTGCTGCTTACCCTAACCTGGCTCATTCCCTCAACACATGAAGAAACTTTATGCTAATGTTCCTCTGAGAATTTTTTAAAAAATTTGTTATTAAGTTTTTGTTATTTATTTTTTAAAAGATTTTATTTATTTATCTGACACAGAGAGAGAGAGCACAAGCAGTGAGGGAGAGGGAGAGGGAGAAGCAGTCTCCCCACTGAGCAGGGAGCCCAATGCGGGGCTCGATCCCAGGTTTCTGGGATCATGACCTGAACCAAAGGCACCCGCTTAACTGACTGAGCCACCCAGGCACCCCACTGATGCTTAAGCTTTTAAAATCAAATGCCCACCCTGCCCCCCCCGCCCTAGTACACACATACACAGAGAAGCCATTGTATCTGTGTAAACAGGCATAGACATGTTGTAAGCTAGAGAGTGTACTTAGTCCATTATCTTCAAATAATATTTGGAAGAATCCAAGGTGTAAACAAATGTCCTTCTCAAACATTTCTGCGTAAATACACTTCTCTTAAAAAAAAGCAAATGAAATTTTTATCCAGGATATTGGGTTACTAATACTGAAAACAGCTAGTTTTTTTTTTTAATTCAAAATTGCAATTCAGAAGATATATATAGAAAGACTATGAAAAATCACAAATACCCCTGTATGTATTTGTGGGATTTGAGATACCTTGGTTCCTTTGGGAGGGATTCTGTCCGCTATGTCTGTATTCAAAGTGAAACATTATAACCTATTTAACACCTACAACAAAAGTGTATTTTGAGACCTGAATAATTGAAGACACATAAACCTAAGATTTTTTTTTTGAACTCAGTAAGTTCAGTACTATTTGTTTTAAAGGGAAAAGGGAATTCTTTCTCGAATCTTCATGACTATTTTATATCTGGTCAGAGAAATCTGTTGCTTTCTGGACCTAAGGCTGAAAAAAGTTTTTCTTCACACTCTGACCACCAGATAACAAGTAGACAAACAAGGCTGTCATTTGTTAGATAAAACACTTTGGCAATATATGTGTGTGTGCAAGTGTATGTGTGAGCACATATGTGAGTGAGCACATGCAAGTGTGCCCTAAGTAATAAGGTCCCTGAAGGCAGAGGCTGGCTCTTATTTTTTTCTTATATCCTCAGTACTTCTCTCAAAATAGGCACTTACTGAAAGTGAATCGATAGATTGGCAGATGGACAGCTGAAAAGAGAATATACAACCAGGGTGTGTGGTGAGCAAGATAGAGAACTCCATAACTTTGATATGAAGTAATTAAGCCACATGTGGGTTTCTTAATAAAAGACATAGGTCAAAGAATTTAAAAAGAGAGAGAGAGAAACAAGAAATGTTTGTGTTGCCTCCAGGAGTTTCTTCAAGTTTGCAACACCGATTAAATCAAGCCATTGCCTTTCATACAGTCAGTTATAATTCTGGGATGACTCAACCTAGTTTAAATACGGGTACCATCATTGGTTTCCATGAGTATGGTTTGAAAACAAGCAAGTCTTTTTGTTGAACGTATTTTATTTTTCACCATGGTTTCCCTTTTCTCCTTGTTTGAAACTTTCTCTCTTGTCCATACTCCTAACTTTACAGAGATGGGCAGAAATTTTAAAAATAAATTTGTGAAAACAAAGAAAAAATTGCTTACTATCACCAGTGTAAAGTAACATTTTCTAAAAACATGAATTCTTTGACCGTTGAGCCTAACAACATCTACTAAAGTTAGTTTCAACTTGATTGTTGTCACTGACTTAGAAATTTCCGGACATAATGGCTAGAACTGAGGAGGAGGGAGAACAAAAAGATATGAAGGGTTGTGCACGAGAAAAAAGTGGGAAATGCCTTGAGCATTACTCAGTGCCCTTCTGTAGAGCACGGCTCAGGGATATGCATGAAAACATGTGTAGGTCAGGGTCATTAACGAGAAAGCGGTGGCTCTTTAAGATCCCAGCCGTAAACAGCAGGGAAGAGCCCACCTCACTGTATATCTTCCAGTGATCATTATCACAGAGTAGGATGCCTTTAAAATACTCAGATAGCAGTGGGGATTTTCAAGATTTACTTGAGAAGTATAAGCATGGAGGTAATCAGTTTGCAAGGACTCCCAAATCCAGCGAGTTTGAGTTTATTGAGTTCCATACGCTCTATCTCCCAAGGTTGCTTGCAGCGCCGTTTCTGCCCAAGTAGGGTATAGCTGTCACAAAGCCCCCGTGACATGTCACTGTCTTCTGTTATCCTTGCTCTACAGCCTGTGTCCCTGTATCAAAAACCACCTTCTCGGTTTGCCAACATGGTCATCAGAATAGGCGATGTTGCTTTAGTATCTCTTTTGAACCAAAGGGAGAGAGGAAAAACAAGCCATTATGCATAAATGTTTTGGCTTGGATACAGAATACTAGCTCAAATAAAATGTCACTGAAAATAGCACAAATCATTGTAAACAAATACTGCATCCACGCCTGGTGTAAAACATCCACAGATAAGACTAAGACTATCAAATGCTGCTTTGGGACATGCTTTTGTCTCCTTCATCTTTAAGCTCAGAGCTCAATCCAATTATCCACGAATTTCGGTTCTGTTCCTGATTTACGTATACTAGGGTTAGAGGGTTGTTGTTTTAAAAATATTTTTGGTATGACAAGTTGAAAATTTTAGCTCATAAGCTAAGATTACCTCAAAATAAATATGTTAAATTAAATCCACAAGATATGAATGCAAAGCACTCTTGGCATACAAGTAAGTTAAAATATAATTCTTCATAAGGAATTGACATTATTCATAAGATTCTTTACATTCTCTCTCACCATTTATTTTGAGAATGTCCAATTTGTGCATTTTTCATCAACTTACACTGTTAAGTGTAAAGTGTTTCCCTAGAAAAAAAGGATTCCTGAAAGAGTCTTGAAATTGCCTTCTGTAGTTTCCTTCCTCACTGTAGCTAACTATAAAACCCTTACACTGTGTAACTAAAATGCTAGATTCTTTCCATAATTCATATTGATTTTTGCATAAAATGCCTATTCTGAGCTCAGAACTACATAATCAAACACAACCATCGGTTTCTGATGCTAAACAAAATTATCCCTTTGGGGGGTTTATTCACACCTTCTCTGGAGATAAAGGGGAAAATAATCATCTAACTTCCTGAAACATTATAGTTTTACATTAGATAAAGCAGACACCTCTATCTGGAGTCAATTTCCATGTCAGGTAAATCAAATAGTCGTAGGTCCACAGTGAAGAACTAAATTTCATCTGTAAGTCAAATTTCTAGACAGTTCCTGAGGATTTTAAACCTTCAAATACTCAAAGGAGGTGGTCATGAAAGAGCTTATGAAAAGTGATTATTTTTTCTAGGGACTATTTATCTAGTATTAGCCAGACGCTTCGCCCTTCATGTTGGTCCCTCCTCAAAACAAATCAAGACTGCTAAATTAATTTTCAGCAGAATCAATCTTCTGAGAAGGTGTAACCCTAAAACCCTATCACTTCTTTCCTTTCACATCCCAAGTTGTTTGGAGAGCAATACACAGGCCCATCTCCTCCCCGACCCCTCACCCACGCCTCCTCACTGGGCACACCCACATTGCCCTTTTCTCCTCTTCTTGGTCCTTGCTTGGCTACTTGTTGTGGTTTCCTCTTCCTGAAAAGTTTTGTCCGCATACATTCTGATAGGGCTTTGTCTTATTGTTCAAGTCTCAGCTCAGAGGTCCTCCTCCCGGAGAGGCTTTCCCTAGCCACCCATCAAAAGTGGCTTCACCAGAGATTTCATCTCATCCCTTTGTTTCACTGGCTTTGTAATATTCTCATGATCTGAAACCAATTTGCCCATTTCTTTGTTTATTATCTGGCTTTGTAATTTCCCATTGGAATATGAGTTCTAGGGGAACGGGGTTTTTACCTGTCCTCTGTTGCATTCTAAGTCACCAGCAGTGCATGGTATGTGTTTAATAGACCAGAGACAAAGGCAGATTCTGTTGTGTCTGGGAGAAAAATATCATATCCTTAGGCTAAGTCTCCTTCTCCCCAACCTCTTTATTTCCTCACCCAGATCAGGAATTTTTATCTCTTTTGCTAGCTGAATTGCTCAGACATCCTCAAACCACCTGACTTTCATTTAGTCTCCACAAAATGAATACTCCGTCCCAACCATGCATTCCATCACTTCCCTACCAAATTGATATTCCCCAATTCCCTGCGGAATTTTCCCTTCCTTTCAAGAAGTGCACAGTGCCTGCAAGGTTACTAAATATGAATGCAAGCACCATCGCTGATGACTTCCAAATATGGCCTCACGACAGCCCCAGTGACTTGTCGACATGATATCATATCTCTCGGCGGCTGGATTTGGGCTTGTTAACTTTAAAATGAGAGGCAGGTTTAAAGATTAACAATTTGCTTGGATAAAGGAAAGAGGAAAAATATAATTAATCATTTGCCTGTCCCCCAACACTAGTTTACAAAACCATGGTGCAACTTTATTGAGCTCAAAATTGAAGGGTGGCAAGGTTAATATGTAGCTTTAGACCTCACGGTTTCATTAACAAACACATTACAGGCTGTAAAGCTGAACTGACATTAATGCTAGGCCCAAACAAAGTAAATAATTACTGGCTTGGCAAATGAGGAAGTACTTGCAGAGTTTGTTTACATTGGGTTTTTGGAAAATTCATGTTGGCAACAAGTCAAATACAGTTTGACTAGTAATTGTGACAATTGCTCACAGATGCTGTTGGAAGAACAACAAAAGAATGGATTTATGGCTTTTTTCTCCCCCTACATTTTACCCCTTTGTTGCCTTTTTTTTTTTCTTTACCATTTTGGATCAATAAAGAACTTGCAGCCACAAAGATAAGTGGGTTACATGGCAGATGGGCCTTGGAATGTTTAAAAATCTCATGTTGCATTTTGTCTCTTGGCCATAGATTGGAAAAGACACAGCTGCATTCAAGCTGCAGTCATAAAATCCATGCTCCCTGAAAATGCTTATGGGTCCCCTTAATAGAACAGAGTGGAAATGAAGCCTGCTTAGAAATTTTCCAATAGAAAGACTGGTTTGTTTTGTGCTGGGGCACTGTTAGCAAGCCACTGAGTTCGTAAGACTAAAGGACAGAGTTCTGGCTGAATAGGATCCATTTCATTTTCCCTTGCTGGATTGGAAAAGCATAAACAGGAATCAAGGAATAAAACAACTCACCAAACTGGAAAATAGTTCTGCAGAGCAACTGAGGTCTGTGACATGTAATTTGAAACAATTTTGGTTTCCCTCATCAAAGATCAGTATTTTGCCAACTAAAAGCTAATATTTCATACACACGCACATACATTCTAGTCCTTCTAAACACTTGAATCTAAATCTCTTTATTCTTGGAAGATAGAATTTCAATGATTTTAAGTATAAATACAAAGCCTCGATATTTCTAATTCCATTTCTACTAACTTCAAGTAGTAAAAGCCAAAATATCCTGGGATTTTATAGTGCTTAACTGAATCATTCAACAAGAGAATCTAAAGCCTTAATTATTAAAGTGCCTTATCTAGATCCATGATTTTTGTGATATCAAAACCATATCTATTGTCTGTTCCAACACGTTGTTCTATCATTCTTTGAATCATGTTTCTCTTAATACTCCTTTGGGTGATCATTGCATAAAACCTAATAAAAGTATATCATTATCTGCTAAATAACTAAAGTAGAAAGGAATATATGCCCTAACAGGCCTTCTAACCACTTAAACACTGTGTTCATCTATCAGTACCATACTCGATTCACATCATCCAAGTGTTCAGATTTTTCTTACTCCTGACCTTGAAAACATAAATACTCCTTAGAAGGAAAAGCATTAGCTGTGAAACTTACCAGACTTCAGGTGAAACACCAATAGTTATAATATTTTAAACTCTAAAATTTCCTAACTCTGAACTTTCTCATTGCCAAGACTTCTCTGACAATGCGACTTGAAGGCCAAGGGCAAGACACAGGGAGAGGTTGGCTGGCAGCAAAATTCCTCAGATTTTGCACCAAAATCTTTGACTCATGTCTGAATTATCATTGGCTATTAACTCACGGCCAGGGACAAAACTTCTCTGATGTCCCTAACTACACTTGACCTAACAATTACCAGTGAAACTTTCTGATATTTTTTTAAAAATTAGAGGCTAATTATCAATGGTAATAATTCAGGGTAACATTCCACTAAATAATGTCTGTCATACATGACCGAGATCATTATAACAGCCTCTTCACTGGCTTATTTGCCTCTAACTTTTCACTTTCCAAATCTTTCCCCCACATTGCAGTCGACCACAGATGCCACGCCATCACTCAGAATTCTTTGAAGTCATCTTACTGCCTACAGGATGAAGACCAAACACCCACAGATGTCTTTGAATGCTGACACAATCTGACCCCAACTTCGCTTTAAGGGTCTCCAACCCTACCCTGTGGCTTGGTTGACATGTGCTCTCTTGAGGTCTTCTTGGCATTTTCTGAAGAATCCTTGTACTCCGCCTAACTGAAGACTCTCAGGCAAGAGAGTGACTGCTCTTCAAGGCTTATTTTTGAGGCTTTTATCATTGGCCTTCTTTTGCTACCACAAAAGAATGATGTCCTTTTACTCAAGAACCGGCAGGCCACTTTAAAGATTCTGAATATAATTCCAGCAAAACTCCTGGAACTTTAAGTTTGTACTTACATCATAAAGCCAGATCATAAGTTACAAAACAAAACAAAACAAAAAAGCAAAAACAAAACCCCCAAAACAACACATTAAAAAAAATCTTGATTTTTTTTTTTAAAAAAGAGCAGTTTTTACAGATTTGGAAATATGGTGACCTAATCTCATCTGCTGCCTGGTCACTACCTGAAGCAATAACAGGACTAGACTAGAAAATTGAACTCAATATTTATATATATGACAACCATAAAATCAAAGAATGTTACCTATCTCCCCGGGTAACATTCGTCGAGTCATAAAACTGACTCACTGACTGCATTGAACTTACACTGTTGAGTAACATGCATGGAAGGAAACCAGAATTACAACCACACATAAAAATGGACACATTAGAGGTGGATTTTGGAAGGAGTAAGAAAGAAATAGAAGGCAGTTAGAAGGGGAACACTTAAAATTAGGTGTGAATGGTTTACACTATTGATTAAAGTATTTTTGAAATCTATAAAGGAACACTTTGCACAAACTATCTTTCAGAAACCTGAGGAAAGACCATTTGGTTCAGTTCAAAGGTCAGAAACCTCTGTCCCAACAGGTAAAGAAAATAGTTCCATCTCCATTTTTAAAAGAACAAAGTACCTCCAAGTTCAGAGTCCAAAATTGTGTGAATGATCAACTCTAGTCAATTTTTTTTTAAGAAGAAGCAAGCTATGTTTGGAAAAATGCAGTATCTAAATTAATATTAAAATTACAATATCTTTTCATTATATTTATTTTATTACATATCTCATATCTTCTATCAAATTGTAAACTCCTTAAGGGATCTTTGTATCATATAATACAAAATTTAATACTATATCCCTGGTACAAAGTAGGCTAACAATGCATATTTTGAGTTGGACTATATTCATTCAAGAAGTCTTTTAGATCTTCTCAAACTTTCTGATTCTCTGTCATCTTGCATTTCCCCCTTTCAACTAAAGAATATGTTTCAGAGGTGAGCTACCAATGGTTGTATGGATGTCTTCTCAGTCATGCTACAGGGAACCTATTTGTGATAGCTCTGCCACATCCATTGGACAACAAGCAAATCAAGGACAAGAACTCTAACTATTTTCTTTTTAATTTCCCACAGAGGATGTTTACCACACACTCTTCTGACTCATAGATTTAATTTACACAAGTCACCACCAGGACTGGCCTTGAAATAAGCAGAAGCTGATGGGTTAATAAAAAGAAGTATCAGGGGAGAATAGTGGCAAAAGCTTCCTGCCCCAAATCTATTTTAAAGACTTGCTACATGGTTGTAAAGAACAGTAAAATGAGAGCTTGCCTGTTACCTAATTCGGGCTGAAACCCTAGAGTTAAGAAATCTAAGTACTCCTACATTTAGAATAGCATCCTGGGCCCTCACAGGCATTCACAGATGCAGGAAGCTGGTTTGGTGACTCCTAGGCATCACCCACCCCAGGAAAAGCCTGTACCTTCAGAGTTTGATGAAGCAAGGCAATAGATGATTGCTGTGGTAAGATGTGACCTCAGAGAAGACTTGGGTTGTCCTGGATGCTGCCTGAGAGGAACATCCGCAGGACAAAGTGAACTCAACAAATAACTTTGTGCAAGTGGACTTCCCTAAGTCAGGTGCCAAGTCCTAGGCAGCTGGCAGAGGATGCAGTACCTATGCTGGAAAAACTCAGCAAGAAGTCTTGGGAAACGGGCCAAAGTGTGTACATGTACGCATGTGTGCGTGAAGCTCCAAAAAGATCCACAAAGACTCATGAAGGAAGGAAAGAATGGTCTTAAATTTTTCATTTAAATTCAATATAATGTAATATTAGTTTCAGGGGTAGAATTTAGTGATTCATCAGTTGCCTATCACACCCAGTGCTCATTACATCAAGGGCCCTCCTTAATGCCCATCACCCAGTTACCCCATCCCCCAACCCACCTCCCCTCCAGCAACCCTCAGTTTGTTCCTTAGAGTTAAGTGTCTCTTACGGTTTGCCTCCCTCTCTCTTTTTATCTTATTTTATGTGAATGAAATTCAACGAAACTCAAAGGGTACCAATGCTAGTTTACCAACTGTGCCAGTCAAGGGAGACACTTTCAGTCTCTGACCTCTTTCCCCATTTTCAAATCCTGGAGGAACCAAAGGCACCAAAGGGTGTTGGGAACAAAGTGTGGAAAGGTGAACTGAAACATAGTTCAAAGTTGAACTGTGTTTAGCCTGCGCTGAGGAAGTAGGGAGGTAAAAAAAAAAAAAAATCTTAATTTGCATGAGAGTTTGAGTATTTAATATTAGAATGTTGCTTTGTTTTATGCATTATTGTGCAAAGAAAAACAGTTATTTCCAATCAGACTGGTTCCTGACCACATGGGGATTGTGTGCTCCTCCAGGCATGTTTATAAGGGTTAACAGTGTACAAAGAGATTGGGCAACACAGGGTTCTACATGGTCTTTTTTTTTTTTTTACTGTACAGTTCTTATTAACTTTTCCACTTGTTAAAACTGTGGGAAGATATTCTGGTGAATGTGTATAGATCCCATATTTTACCTTTAGCCTCAGGCACCCATATGGCTCCGCAAGGGACTGTAGATCAGTAACCTCTCCAGTCAAGGGACATCATATGGTGTAGGTATTCTGTATTCCATAGGAATTGGAATTTCTAGTTTTCTCCTTAAGTTAATGCTACACACGGGCATTTACTTCTGGGGTCTCCTAGGCAGGACCCATGACATCATCCAGAGGCCCTGAGAGAATGGCATCTAGGACATCGAATTCTGATGAAAGGAAAGTATCCAGAATCACTAAAGAGATCAAGCCTAATCAGCAGGACTGTAGACACCCTCGACAACCCGGAGCAGCACAGTGTATTAAATTCCTAGAAAGGGAAAAGCAGAGGTAACTCTAGAAATGGAGGGAGAAAGATGAAGTGTGGAAAATAATTTTGCCTAGGTCACAGTTTAGCTTATGGTCTTCCATGCTAATTCCTTCTACAGCAAAGGTAGATTTTCATTTGTCTATTTGATTGTTAATAAATTGACAATTCCTATACAGACATTTCTAACAACATTTCAAATTTTGATCTTATTTTTTTTGGCATTTTCTTTGTGGAGGCTGGGATGCATTTCATAGAAAGAAATTAAGAATATGTTGGTTTCTTATTTGTTTTCCAGATTGGAAAAAGCCCAAACTCTTATAATATAAAAGGATCTTTTTAAAAACCACCACTCAGATATAAATTACATCTGCTGGATCAGCATCCTGTTGCTATGTAGTTGATAAACAGAAGCTGACTTCACCACACATGGTGGTATCTCTTCAGATGCTAGTTCTGTACCTCCAAAGCAATGTAGTATGTATGAATGTTAATATGATTTCTTTTGGATCTGTTGAGTCAGCTTTTTAAAATCTCCTCTCTGGTGAAACTACATGGTGAAGCATAGGATTATTTGGTCCACCTTCTTTCCAAACTGAAGGGTGCCTGAGCATGGTGACAAAAAGAACTTTAATGTAATTCATGTCAGAAATGACAATATATATACTACTTCAAGACAACCATCCTCTTCTGCAGCAACTCAGCACTGACATCTAAGTTTTCAGCTTTACCATATGGAACAGATCTCTTCTCCAGCAAATGTCAAATCCATATTAATTAGGTCAGTGCTGTTCATTTCTTCTCCCAACCCATACTGACCTCTTGCTGGGTAGATTGAGAACTAGCTCTAATTTTAGCTGTCCAGGAAACCTTCTTTCACCTTCTTTTATGCTCCTCTGACCTGTTTATTATTCCAAAACTTCATAGCAGAAATGCTCTTGCAGCTTCAGGGATCTCACAAATTTTTTTCTTAAAAGGGCCAGATAATAAATATTTTAGTCTTTATGGGTAATTTAGCCTCTGTGGCAACTACTCAACTTGGTCATTGTGGTGCAAAAGTAGCCATAGACAATATAAAATGAATGAGTGTGGCTGTGTTTCAATAAAACTTTATTTGTGAAAATAGGCAGACAAGGTGGATTTGGCTGCTGGGCTGTAGTGTGCTGTTCCCTGCTTTAGTTTATGGCTCTAAACTTGGCTAAAATGAAGAGGCTCACAGAAGAAATTTCTTTAACTATGAACCAGTTTTATTTTCTTTACCAAGAACTGATTTTAACAAGGAGAGGGCCACCCAGAAGGTACTGGGCACTGACGAAAGAATTTTTTATCTTTTTAAAAAAGCCCTATACTTTGCCTGCTATAAATTGTCCACAAGTGAATTTTTAGTTGTCATTTCTTAGTATGATACCTTCTAGTTGAAGTTGTTTTCCAGATGAAAACAATACACCAGAGGCAGAAAAAATCATAAGGACTCATTCCATTGAAAATTGAGATGCGTTGCAATTGACAAAATGGCTAATAAAATAGTAAATGGTACTAACACATGGTGTCTAGAGTTTGGGGAGTGATAGTCCCTTCAGTTAGGTATTTATATCTATTGAGGCTTTAATTCAGTTCTGGATGTCAAGAGTTTGAGTATCACTGACAAACTAAAACAGGTTTGGAAGAGAGAAAATCTGAGTAACTTGCAACATTGTTGTGTGAGGAACAAAGAAAATTAGGTTGTTCAGTCAAAAAAAGAGAAGACTCAGGAAAAACAATAATTTTCTTCATATATTTGAAGGGCTGCATTTAGAATAGGGAGTATGTTTTCAGAAGTAAAAACCAAAAAGATAAATTTTCAAGAAAATCACAGCTAAATTTTTTAAAAGAATTTTCTAAGAAAATTAAGGACGGAAAGGACTATGTTAAAAGTGGTGACCTTTCTTCCTTCCTTCCTTCCTTCCTTCCTTCCTTTCTTTTTCTTTCTCTTTCTTTCTTTCTTTTCTTTTTTCTTTCTTTCTTTCTTTCTTTCTTTCTTTCTTTCTTTCTTTCTTT
>NW_027397087.1:3689382-3993796 GCF_003265705.2 Callorhinus ursinus
CTTTCTTGCTTTCTTGCTTTCTTGCTTTCTTGCTTTCTTGCTTTCTTGCTTTCTTGCTTTTCTTTCTTTTCTTTCTTTCTTTCTTTTCTTTCTTTCTTTCTTTCTTTTTCTTTCTTTCTCTTTTTTTTTTTTTTAGGGATGTTTAACCTTAGTATGGTGGGCATGTAGTTCCGGGAATTCAAGAATCAGATGGGTCATTTGATTAAGTCAATGATCTCTGAACATAAATTTCATGGACCAGGAATAAATATATATATACATATATATTTAAATGGAAACTGGAAAAAAAATGCTCACTAACTTTTCGTAATGCCAAGTAAAGACCTTCAAACCAAAACCAATGACCAGTATCATTTCATAAAATAAATTATATTTTAAATAAAAACATAAGAACGTGTAATATTAAAATTAAAGGCAATCTGCAAAAATAAACAAAAATTGTAAAAGGCATAGATCCTAACTTAATTGGACAAAATTTAGCTAGCTAAATCAAGACATGACATGAGTTTTATTTTTCTCATTTTGATACAAAATGCAAAACCCCTGTTATGGATTAGCATGAGTCCCTTGATCATCATTTGGGAATTACTGAACCTTTAAAGTCCCTTCCAATTTTAGACTGAATCTTTGAGTGAACAATACCAAAGTATGAATTTGATTCTTCTTCCACGTACATAACAGAGGTAAAAGCTATCTTCAAAATGTTCTGCATATGAATTTATTACTCTAAATGACTTCATTTACATACAAGTGGCAAAATCCTCTACCATGAGCAAAGCATAGCATTTACAGTGTGTTTTGCCATCCTTGTGGTAATGAAACTAAAATACAAAACATCATAATTTGATAAATAATAGTTACATACTAGTTTTTATGGGTTAAATTATGCCCCTGGCACCCTTCCCCCTATCAAGAAAGGGCTAGCAAATAATACATTAACTTTGATAATTTTAGAAGCAAAAAGAAAAATCCAATGACAATATGAAATGAACAGTGGACTTATCCAGGAAATTTTCTAATAAAATTTAGTCTTTCAAGATAACTTAACCAGGGGTGCCTGAGTGGCTCAGTTGGTTAAGCATCCAACTCTTGATTTTGGCTCAGGTCATGATCTCAGGGTTGTGAGATCGAGCCCCCGCATCAGACTCCACACCGGGTGTGGAGCCTGCTTAAGATTCTTCCTATCTGTCTGCCCTTTCCCCCTTCTCTCACTCCCTCTCAAAAAAAAAAAATAATAATAATAACTTAACCAAATTATATTCTCAGCTAAAATTCTAAGAGAAGTTAAAAATAATGTTCAAAAGATCCAGCCTCTCATAAAACTCCGCCTCAAGTGATTTTGTCCCTTTAATTTTCCTTCAATGGACATACATTGTATGACTCTTTGTACAAATTATTTTGAGAAATATTTTTGTGAATTCAATACATAGCTGGATTTTGTTTTCCTAATGATCAAACATGTGTGCATGCACACACACTCACACTAGCCCTGGTAAGAGTGAGGCATAGTCACTAGTAAGGGGGCAAACACTATACCAGCTTCTACTCACAGCTATGTCAATGCACATAAATTCTAATTTGTAACACCCCTGCAGTTCCATTGTATGGCTCCATTAGTCTATGCATGAATTATTCAGACAAGATACATCATAATGGCATCAGAACCATTCAGGATATCAATTCATACTATTATAAAAAGGTAATCTTCAACTGTCCAACACAACATGTGTTAATTAGATCTCCAAGAAACTTTGCTAGTCAATCACCTTCTTACAGCCCAGCTCTGGCCTCACCTCCTCCAATAAGCCTTTCAATCACTCACTCCATCCTACATCCATACCTTTCATTTTTGTACTATCCATGGAATACCTGACACAATTTAATAGTTTAGACTACATTTCTTTGTGTTGTTCTTTTCATTGCTTTGCAGATTTAACTCTTGTGTCCCTGAATGGATTATTTGATTCTTGAAGGATGAACCCACAATATATGGTTCTTTCGTAACTTTTGCAATACTTAACAATTGACCTGTTAAACTGCCATGCAAACAGACACAATTCACAAATTTTTAGATGCTGGGCCACTTGGTTTAGCGGATTTCAAGTTTTTGGATAATCACACAAGTTTTGGTGGTTTATTATTTTGTTTATGAATGGTTTTGTCTTTTTTTGTGACTCTTAATTCTTTGAAGAAATAAACTGTGTTTTGTGTGATATTATTAAAAGCAGGATTGTTGTGAAGTTAAGAGAAATATATGTAAGTTGTCAGGACATGGTAAGTGACTCACAAACAATGTAACATCACCATTATTATTTTTCCATTCTCTAATACTTCAGGGCATGTAACAGTGGGCAATTATTAAAGTACTTATAATGGAAAAGCAATTTATAAGAGAGACTCACGTAGCTCAGTCCCATGCATTCAATTGGTACTTAATAATTCACAATTCAACTCTTTATAACATACATACAGAAACATGCAAGTATTTTCAATGCACAGCCCAAAGGAATGTTCACCAAGTGAACACACCTGTGGAACCAGCAACCAGTTTAGGCAACAGGACATTATCAGCATCCCCAAAGCCCCTCTTGTGCATCCTCCAAGTCCATACCCACCCCCAACCAAGTATAACCCATATCCTGCCTTCTTACAGCATTGATTAATTTTGCTTTTTTTAAACTTTATATGAATGGAGTTATACAATAAGTACTCTTTCATGGCTGGCTTTTTTCATTCAGCTTGGTGTTTATGAGATCAATGCATACCACTGCAAATAGCTGTGGGGTTTGTTTTTTCATTTATAATACTATTTATTATTCCACTCTATAAATATACTACAATTTACTTATTCATTCTATAGTATGTGGGTTGTTATAAATAGTATTGTTTTGAATATATTATGTCTTTAGGTGAACTTATATACACATTTCTACTGAGTATAAACTTGGGGAAATTGCTTGAATTATTATAGTCCTGTTTACTAGATAATGTGATTTACTAGGTTTAGTTTTAGAAGAAATTGCCAAACAGGTTTTCAATTTGCTTTTGCCAATTTACACTTCTACCAGCAGTGAATAAGAATTGGAATTTGTCCACATTGTCACCAATTCTTAACATTACCTGTTTGTATGTTTAATTTTAGCCATCCTGGAGTATGTGTAATGGTATCACAAGGTAATTTATGTTTCCATGGTGACTAATAAATAAAATTGAGAACATTTCACATCTATTGGCCATTCAGTAATCCTCTTTTGTGAGTGGCTAGTCAAATATCTTGCTTATTTTTCTAGTGGTTGTATCTCTTTCTTAAAGATTTATAGATATTCTTTATATGTAATGTAATCACCGATTTACTTAAATTTACATCTACTATCCTGCTATTTGTTTTCTATTTGACCTACTTGTTTCATGTTTATTTTCTCTTCTTCCCTTGTCTTCTTTTAGGTTAATAAAAAAATACTATTTATCCTACTCCATTAATTTCTTAGTTATGCATTCTTTTATTATCCTTTGTGATGTTAAGAGATTACAATATTCATTCTTGACCTAGGACAGACTACTACAAATTACTGTTCTTATCTCTTCCCCAATAATGCTAGAACTCTGCAATACTTTAATTTATCTCCCTCTTTTGCATTTTAAGTTTACCTCTGGGACATTTTCTTAAAGAACTTCCTTTAGTATTTGTTTTAGTCAAAGTTTGCTGGTGACAAAATCTCTCAGCTTCCATTTTCCTGAGAAAACATTTCACTAATGATCAGATTATCTTTTTAACTTAATTTTCACTACTTTATTTTCACTTATTGATGGGTAGTGTGTTCTCTTTTATCTTTTTTGCACTATTGCTAGATATTGGAGACCTTCTTCTTCTGGCACTTTCGATTTTCTACCAGCTTTCACCATTTATGTTGAAGAGGTCAATTGTGACCTTATTATTTAGTGTCATTTTTCTCTGGATACTTTTAAGATTTTTCTCTTTGTTTTTGGTTGTCAGCCATCTAATTATAATATTCCTAAATCTTGTTTTCTTTGTATTATTTTGCCTGGAATTCACTGACTTCTTGAATTTGTTGGTCATTATCCCTTACCAGTTTTAGAAAATTCTCCCCCATTAGCTCTTCCAGTGCGTCTTCAATCTCATTCTTTCTCCCCTTAAGGAAGTTCAGTTACATGTATGCTAGAGCTTTGGATATTGTTCTACGTATTTCTTGTGCTCTTTTCTGTATTCTCAATCATTTTCTTTCTCAGTTTGGCTTTGCCCAGGAACTCGGTTTTTTGCTTATACCCCGAGTTTGCAAATATAACCAGGGTAAAACTACAAAATGTCAGCCCACTACTCTATGGTTCTCCCCTTTCCATATTCTTAATTGCCCTGTTCTCCACTGCTTCAATAGCTGTCTACTACTGTTAAACATATGATCCTTTAATTAATCTATCTTTTCTAGCTGTTCCCAATGGGAGCTTTGGTATGGCAAGAACTATTCTGTCTTACTCTCATATGAAAGTCCATATAATGATGTTTTGATTGGATTATAAGATCTCTTTATTAAAATGTACAATTTTACTTGAAAATTTGGCAGATAACACCAGCCTGTATGAAAATAAAATGTTGATGTAAAATGTACAGTGACAGCAAAGTATTTTCTTTTTTTAACCAAAAATAATTTGTTTCAAAATTGAAGGAATATTAAAAATGAGTATGATGAAGCCAATATCTCAATTTTTTTAATTCTATCTTTATTACCCACTTATACAATACTACCAAAAGCATTTGTTAGAAGTAAATGATTATTTGGTGGGAAGACTACCCTCTGAATATATGTCAGCAATACAGCTTTTCTGGGTATTTACTCAGGTATAGGATGTGGTGAACCAGACATCCTTAAGTAATAATTGAATGGATACAGAGACATTTTTCAGAATGGGATATATAATCAGAAGTCTCAATGAAATACGATTAATTTATTATCTTTAAAAAACACATTAGCTACAGCTCAATATAATTCATGTGCTTATGGAGCTTTGCTTCCTAATTTTTTCCAATATTTTTAAGGCCCTTGTTAAATTTTATATTATGATATTAAACTAAATTTGAATAGATTACATATAACTTCAATGGCAAAAATTCTGAGATCCAAATCATGTGGTAAGAAATCTAGTTAATGGCATGATAGTGGTATCTGGTAGTTGATTCAAATTTACTAGAATACCATGTCAGTCCTGATAAATAAACAAGCAAAATGTTACATATTTATTTTCCTAAAAATCTTAGACAGACTATGAAGGGTACACCTGGACATTTAAGATTTAGTGAATAATTCAAATGTAATTGCTGAAGCCCATGAATCCTTAGCTAGATTCAAAGTTTAATTAGTGATCAACTTTTTCTTGGACTGCATGATCCAATAAACTCCTCTTTTCACACAACTGAATTTGCTTTTAGTTTCTGTCACATAAAACAAGCAAGCAAAACCAGAGATGATACAAGAAAAATCAAGATCAAATAACCAAGGAGGAAAAAGAGACTAAATATATATATCGGAACCTAGAGACTAATTACAAATAATCAGGAAAAAGCTGTGATAACTTCCAGAATCCAGAAGGCCTTGGATCACAAATAGATGAACTGGGTTTGCCTGTGATTGAAAGAGAGGGTGGGACCTGCTGAGGTATGGATTCAGGGACTGCTGACCTCCAACCTTCCTTCCTTCAAAGGACCTTTCCCCTCCCAGAACTCAGAATCCCCTCTGACCCTGACAAGAATTTATTCAGAGGGCATTGTGTCTAGCTATTAATTCAGTTTTGGTTAGCATTTGCTGCATCTGGTAATCTTCCTAACCTTAGCTTGATTGCTGGCAGAAAATTCTAGAAGGGTAAGGAAAAGGAATGGGAATAGACATGGTGAAAATCAACATTTTGCTGAAAACATTTTGGCACTCTTAAAGACCACAAAATCATTGGTTCTACTGTTTTCATTTTCTCTCTCAAAATCTTATCTTGTGACTTACATAGATAGAAGATGCAAAGCAAGAAACACAAAGATTCTAAAGAGAAAAACATTTTCATTGATCTATTAAGATTATTCTAACTCAAGCTTAAAAAAATAAAAAAGAACTTTCTAGAAAATTAATTTATTTAATGTCCCCAAATGAGTTTGTTCTGGAATTGGCAATGAAAATGTAGGCTTGGAAGTCCCACATCAAAATGGACCTTTAAAAACGATTTTCCCGTAAAATGGTCAGCAAATATTTGACTTTTTTAATTGCATTAAGATATTTATATTAAGCCATTATTTCCTCATGCTGTAGCTTCTCCAAAAGCACACAGAGTAAACAGAGGAGGAGATATATTATAGTGTAAAGATTACTGTGTTCTACTTTGATCTGCCAGGGATTAGATCTCTGGCCTCGGACAAGTTATTTAATCTCTCCAAGTCTTAGTATCCTCTTCTGAATAATGCAGAATTTGATACCTGTTCCAAAGTTATTTTAAAGATTATTTGAGTTAACAAGTCTAAGGTGTTAATACAAGACTACAGGTAACATATGTTCAATTACACTGTTCCCTTCCCTTTTTCTAAAAACACACTGAGATAGCTTTGTGGCATGACATAGATCCAAGAAAACCCCCATTAAAAATGTGTTTTATTGCTCTTTAGGTATAAAATTCATATATTTGTAAACTTTTGACATATTATCTAGCAACACAACAACTATGAGGAAGAGAAGAGAAGACTTGGGAAATAAGACAGTTTTCAAAAATAATCCAGCAACAAACTAAGGGCTGCTGGAGTGGTGGGGGGTGGGAGGGATGGGGCGGCTGGGTGATAGACACTGGGGAGGGTATGTGCTATGGCGAGTGCTGTGGATTGTGTAGGACTGTTGAATCACAGACCTGTACCTCTGAAACAAATAATACATTATATGTTTAAAAAAAAAAGAAGAAGAAGAAGATAGTAGGAAGGGAAAAATGAAGGGGGCGAATCGGAGGAGGAGACAAACCATGAGAGACTATGGACCCTAAGAAACAAATTAAGGGTTCTAGAGAGGAGGGGCTGGGGGGATGGGTTAGCCTGGTGATGGGTATTAAAGAGGGCACGTACTGAATGGAGCACTGGGTGTTATACGCAAACAATGAATCATGGAACACTACATCAAAAACTAATGATGTAATGTATGGTGATTAACATAATAAAAAAATAATAATCCACCCATCAGGAGGTCTATAGGTCCTACATAAATGCCATGTGCCATTCATATCTATGACTTTCTAAATTATAACACTAATAGTTAAATGTGTATTGTGTGTCAAGCACTATGCCACATCCTTTAGTTATATTAGCTCATTTAATACTTAATGCTATGAAGAAGGTACTGTTAACTAGTCACATATTACAAATGAAGAAACTGAGTTTCAGAAATGGTAAATAATTTCCCAACATCATATAACAAGTAAGTAGCAGAGCCTGGGCTCAAATCCAGGCAGTCTGCCTTCAGAGTCTAGTGTTCTTCATGTTGTGGCACTGCCCATAGACAGCAAATTCTGGATCTCCCCAAATGCCATCCCCAAAGCACTGGCTGACACCCACACCTTTGCTCCTGCTTGTTAGCTGCACGAGCCATGTATGTGGTGGCATTAAGTCCTCAAATCCTCTCATAAGAGAAGATCTCAGGGGATATCAGTAGGGAAAATGAGGACCCTGGGAGCCTGAGAGGAGAAAAAAAGTAGGTACAAAACAAAGATGAAAAGAACAGAAAATGCAAGGTGTGCTTCCCACAGCATCATGACATTTTGAAGTGGAAGGGACAATCCTGAGGCCCCAGAGAGGTTAAGGACATCATCCAAAGTCATGCTGAGTCAGATATAACATCTCTGAGTCTGATATATTCCACTTGAAAGCCTTCAAGTAGACAGAGCCATGCAGTTTAGAGGAGAAGGTAAATCCTGAGAATAGCAGAATACTCAACTTTCTAGGAATGAAGACCATTCCAGTATATTAATGGACTGTGTTTACTTCAATGATAGAAGAAGAATACCTAACAAGTCCCCAGTAACTTTCAGGTTGGGTAAAAGCCAGCTGAAGGAAATCATAGGCAGGTTTTAACCACAAGAAGTAAGATTTAAACACAGTTTCAGAACTGTTAGTTTGAGACTTGAGTAAAGTACTGCTGTATGGTGCATTTAACTATGTTCTTAGACTCTCCTTGTGGTGAGCTAGGGAGGTGGTGAGGGTTTATGATAGAAACTGATCAACTGAGCATAGTAATAGTCTACGAGGCCTATAGAATAAATAATGCTTTTTAAGCCCGTGAAGTATAAGTAAACCTGGGGAAATCTGAATAAGATCAGTGGATTGCATTAATGTCAATATCCTGGGGTGATATTGTACTAGAATTGTATAAGATGTTTACCAATAGGGGAAACAGGGAAAAGGGTACACAGGATATCTCCGCATTATTTCTTCTAATTGTGTATGAATCTATAATTATTTCCAAATAAAATGTTCAATTAAAAAGTACAGTTTCCTGAATTGAAGTATAAGATGCCAATACGTAGCACAGTGATAAATATTAGTGGAAGGAATGAGTGAATAAACGATTGTCAGGTTATTTTGTGTTAAACTTTATGGTCACCCTATAAAAACTGTTTCTCCTCATCTTCCCTTTAGCATCATTCCTGGGCTACTGCAATAGCTCTCAAATTGGTCTCATTATTTGCAATGTTTGCCTGACACAGGACTACCAGATTTCTCATTGTAAAACACAATTTTGATGACTCTTCCTATCTCAAAGCACTAATAATTCCTCATTGTCTACAGAACAAAAATTAGTTTAACCTAGCATTCAGACTTTCTATCTTTCTAGGTCCCTACCCCAATATTTTTTTTATGATTATCTACTCCAGACAAGTAAATCAACTTCCTGTTTCTAGTGTATGCCCTAAGCTCCCTTGCTTCTGTAAGCTTTCCATTCCAACACACCCTCATTCTTCACCGACTCATTCCTCATGTTGGCCATTATCTGCTAAGTGATCTCAGGGAAGTCCCTTGTTCTCCCACTCTTAGTTTATTCACCAGAAAAATGAGTGTAATCACAATTACTTCTAGAGCTTCATGAGGAATGAGATAATATATTCAAAATTCCTAACACAATGCCTGGTACCTAATATGATTTTGGGAAATAGTCATTTTCTTACTACATTTTGCCTTGTAATCAAACTGGTCGCCACGCTTTTCTGCTCACTGGGGTCCTTTTGCCAGTGTATTTTATACCTTCCATCTTCCAATAACTTCTCTAAATCACTTTTATCTTTTTATATCATTTATTTAGAAAAAAAATGTTGTTAGAGAAAGAATTTTCTTCAAAGCATTTTGGCACCATCTTCTTCTGCCGCAAAACTGTGTACAGCTCAACCTCACACCCACACAATGACAATCCATAAAGTGAAAAGTGCCGCACCCTCCTTGAATTAGAATCTGATGGGAAAAGAAACCGCATATTGGTGTTTTCTCAAGACAGGTTGTGGCTGCTGAATGAATAGCACTGAACAAACATTGAGAGAGCTACTCAGCTTTCTAGTATTATCATGCGACCTACTTTGGGGCTCTTTCAAGAGATAATAAGGAGATATGACCTGCATAAATCCAAAGAACAGTTCAAACATAAATGGTGCCTGGATGAATGAAGGAATTGAGATCTCCTCACGTAGGAGCTATAAATCTAGATAAGTAAAATAACATTGGATTGTCCTCTTATGAAAACAGGCCTACGACAGATGGTCTTCCTCTCTGTTCCCCTTTCCAGATCCTCATGCTCATGTACTTTCTCCTCTCCTGTGTGAGATGGAAGAAGGATATTACTGTTGTGAGCTCCAACATAGACATCCTGTGGCTTTCTGGGAGGCAGGAGTCAAGAGGAGTATAAAAGGCACAGAGAAACAAAAATGCCCTCAGAGGGGTTTATGTTATTTTTAAAAAGCCATTTATGATGTCCTGTAACCCAGGGATGGAGAGAGGGACTGTGCTTCTGGGAGGAACACTCTGCAGTCAAAAGGTTTTGACTAGGGGTTGAGAGGCCTGGGTTCTACCACTAGATTTGCCATTTCCTGACTCCATAGCTCCAGGCGTCTCGTGTCTCCTCTCTGGGTCTCAGTTCCTTCCCTCACAGAGTCAGGGAATTGGACCAGCTCACCTCAAGGTTTTCCAACATTGTCATTCTCTGCCTCAAAGTTTGGCCCTTTGATTTTTTGTCTATATTACCTGAAAGGTCAATTCTAGTTCATGTGAAAGAAAAATAAGGAATACCTCATAATTTTAGTTACAAATGATTCATTGGAAAACAGGAAGAGTAAGGCAAAAAGAAGATATAATAGTGTGGGGCAGGCATGGAGTGGCACAAAATAGAGTACAATCACTTGCAAGTATTAGACCCTAGGAATATGTGCTCCTCTCAAAGAGTTGGAGGGCTTCTCTGATAGCAGGATGAGACCAACAAAGATGCCCTGCTTACCAGCTTGGAAGAGGAGACAGGCTCTCTTCCCAAAGCATTAGAATGTGATTAGGTTGAGAAATGGCCTTGAGCCTGGGGAGCTGAATGAAGCAAAGTTAAACTGTGATCAAAGAGGATCTAGGTGATTTTTCCCGCCCTGTGATGTCCAGGAAGAGGTTGACTCTATAGACTGCTCGTTTACTTGGTCACATTTCGAGAGTGTGTTTTTTCCCTCAAGGCATTTGGAAAAAGAAGATAAGTCATGATGTTTGATTCCTTCATGATCTTCAGTGCAGCACTTGCTCAAAAGTAACAAACTCCCCATCCTTTCAAAGAACTTAAATTTGTTGTCAGTTTCCTTTCTTTCTTTTTTTCAAAACATCTCGGTGAGAACTGTGGGAAAAAGATTATCCAAAGGAACAGTGGATGGCAGTATTGGTTTGCATCTCTAAAGCAGAAAGCAATGGAAAGTACTATTTTTTTAAAGAAGAAAAGGAGCATATACTCAGTCTATTGAACGAGCCTCACATGGGCGTGGGTCTAAAACCATGAAAAGTTTGTTCGCAGTTTCAAAACCTGATTAGGCAACTATATCAGATAATTTGAGAGTATTGCATGGAAGAACTGTGGATGGGGAAAATATTGGCCCAGAAAGAAACATTGGCCTGTTTTAATTCAAAGTTTTGCATAATCATCCTCACAGTAACTAAACAGTAGTTAACATCTAGAACTAGCTAGTCAATAGCCTATGAACAAGAAACACAAGGGGCGTTCAAAAGCGCAATAACAATTATATGCTGTATGCAGGGACAGAAGAATTTAGATTAAAAGAGTGAGAGGCCAGGATGAGAAGGAGAGTAGGGTGGAGTACAGACAGGCAGCTTATTGTGAATTTCATTTTTAGTGAGGAATATGCATGTTTCAGTACTTACAGAGCACCTGTTACCTTAGGAATGCAGATTATTCTTTTTGCCTAACTCTTCTCCTTTTTGAGTGCCTCATATGTACCTTTGTGCACTGCTTTGAACACTGATTTGTTCATGTATGTATTCCATCATTCATTAACAAATATCTTTGAGCATGTATGAAATGCAAGGTACTAGGAATACAGATGCCCTAAGAGGGGAAATAGACATAATAAATAGAAAAGTGCCATGCAATATGGTAATAGCTAAGTGGTTTATTGAATTGTTGTCTCAGATGGGTGGCTGATGACATGATACACTTTTCTTCCTTAAGCCCATTGCCCCTTGCACTGTGTCAAATCTCCCTATTTTGTATATGCTATATCATGTCTTGGGCAGATCTCAAAATCTCTTAAGCACTTGTAGTTACTAAAGTTGCAATTTTTCACTTTCAATCGTTATCCACTTTAAAACTTATTTTTCCATCACATTTATTTATTTTTTAAGATTATTTATTTATTTATTTAGATATAGAGAAAGAGTGAGTGAGGGCGGGGGAGGGAGAGGGAGAGAGAATCTCAAGCAGACTCTGTGCTAAGTGTGGAGCCTGACCCGGGGCTCCATCAAATGATCTTAGGATCATGACCTGAGCTGAAATCAAGAGTCTGACACTCAACCAATTGAGCCACCCTGGCGCCCCTCCATCACATTTGGAGATAGTTATTTACCCAGTTTAGGCCAGCTTTGTGGCTGTAGGGACCTAAAGAAGGAAAGAGAAAGTTGTCCTTCCTTTTTCTTTCCCCTCCCAGATCTAATTGTGGAGGCTGTAGAATACTTGTCATCTGTTCTGGGGCATATACTGCACCCTCCATTTTCCAGGCCTAATTCTATAGCCATCTGCCTGGACTGCCTATCTCTGTTCTTCTGGCTGTTGTGTAATCTCTATGTGCAGGCATCACCCTCTTCCCAATCTTCCAGCTCCCCCTCCCATCAGAATACCACACAACCTCTTTCTAAGTCCCTCTGTCCAGCCTCCAGTCCTTTGCGATGCCCAGTGACTTATAGGGAACTCATACAGTTTTGCATCTGATAGAGGCTGCCTTGCTTCTGTGCCCTTGCTCTGTCACCTCTCCCTACTTACTTTTGTCCTGCCCATGTAGATGCAGGGCAAATGACCAAGCCAGCTGCCCAGACAAATGACTAACTGAGAAACAAGACTCCAATCTCCCTTCTTGCAAGCATCCTCAATCTTTGGGAACACCCCTCACATAGTTTTACTTTATAAAGACTGTTTTTCCAGAAACGATGGTAGGATCTAAAATGGAATGGGATGTATAAAGTGAGGCTATGACAATGAGAATGGTGACCTTCTGGATGAGGAATAAGAAAGATGAAGAGGCTGAGGATGGCCAATGTTTCCAGCAGTGAAGATGTAGTAGATAATGACATTCTTAAGAGAGGGAAGAGGGTACAGGAACATGTTGGGATGGGAAGGTAAGACATTTAGCTTTGGACATAAGATAATGGATATCCAGACAGAAATGAACTAAATCAAATGCTAATTAGAACTAAAAATAAATATAAATTGCAAGATTATTTAGAAGAGATTCCAAACCTCAATGGAGAACCTAAGCTCTGATGAATATGCAATGAAGAAAATGCAAAACGATAAGGTGGGTAGAGTACTGGTTTCTGAAAGATCCTCTTGGGATGTCCGTGGACTTAATGAAACATGAAAACTGGCAAATGAAATCAGACTCAAAAGTAAGGCATTCCAAATGGGGAGAGGTCTGGAAACAAGTTTTTTTTAAAGTGTTTTCATTTCAGCAGTCCAAAAATAATGGGAGAAAGGGGTGGTTCAAATAATAAAAGAAATAAGAGAAGAAACTACTCATTCCAAAATAGCTCATATTCAGACTATTTTTTAAGATTTTATTTTTTTAAGTAATCTTTACACCCAATGTGGGGCTCAAATTCACAACCCCCAGATCAAAAGTCACATGATCCACTGACTGAGCCAGCCAGACGCCCCTAGACTTTTTTTTAAAAACAGCAACCAACACAAGCTCAGGCAATCAAAACAAAAACAAAAACAAACAGTAAAGATGCTATAAAAAAAAAAATAGCGTCAAATAACAACGAGCAAAGAAATGCTTGGGAAAATATACAACTTATAGATCACTGGCAGTCAAAAAAAACTTGGGATTTGAAGGTATTTTACAAATCTAATTCAATGTCTTCATTGGGTAGATGCAAAGCTCCAACCCCAGGCAGTGTACACGAATTGCATAACTAGTGAGTCCAGGGCCGGCTCTCTTTCCTTAGCCATCAGCATCACTTTTACTAAAAAACTAAAGTATCACTAAAGGCCCCTCTTGGACACCTTTGAGGCATCTTTGAGAAGAGCCAGTGCAATAGCCTCTTTTTTTATTTTTTTAAGACTTTTTTTAGGAGTAGTATAAGTTTACAACAAAATTAAGAGGCAGGTACAGAACTTTCTGCCCTTAGACATGCATAGCATCCCCAATAGCAGCATCCACTTCCCAGAATGGTACACTTTTTTTTGTTTGTTTTACCAAAGATAAGCCTACGCTGGTACATCATAATCACCCAAAATCCACAGTTTACCTTAGAGTTCACTCCTGGTATTGCACATTCTATGGGTTTGAACAAAGGTATAATGATACATATCCATCATTATGATGTCACACAGTGCATTTCACTCCCACAAAAATCCTCTGTGCTCTGCCTGTTCATTTCTCCCCTGGCATCCCCATCTCTAGCAATTGCTGATCTTCTTTTAATTAATTTATTTATTTGAGAGAGAGAGAGAGAGAGAGAGAGAACAGGGGGAAGAGCAGAGGGAGAGAGAGAATCTCCAGCAGACTCCCTGATGAGCATGGAACCCACATGGGACTCGATCTCACGACGCTGGGATCATGACCTAAGCTGGAATCAAGAGTCAGAGGCTTAACCGACTGAGTCACCCAGGCACCTCACCACTGATCTTTTTTTGTCTCCATAATTTTGTCTTTTCCTTAATGTCATATGATTGGAGTCATATAGTATGTAACATTTTTAGATTGGCTTTTTTCACTTAGTAACATGCATTTAAGGTTTCCAGTGGCTTCCTTTTTAAAGAAAGAGTGAAGAAATCTAGGGAGTCTTCCCAACCACACCCATCTTGGATTCTCCATGACATTAGGAACTCCTGAATAATGTCACCAGCCTAATGACTTGACTAAATGGAAAACTTCATTCAAGACCATAGTCCAAAGGAGGTCACCACGGTCATTTTTTGAACTATTTGTACATTATGACTAGTTTCTATTCCTGCTATTTATTTAAAATGATATTTCTGAGAATATGGAGACTATGACCATGACAGAAGTGGTCATGATTTTCCTTGTCTATACTGGTATCATTTAATAAAGGAAAGAGCTCTCCATAATTCTTGATGAGATTGTGACATGGAAAGGAAAATAGTAGCCATGGCCCAGACCTTTAAGATTACCATTGGTTCTGTCAATAATTTTCTGATTTAAATATCAACTAAAAGAGCAAAATACTTAAGAATGCTCCAAGTGGCTGCTTCCCATGATTTTTGTATGTCTAGTAATTCAATTCTACAATGTAAATAGCTGGCAGCAGCCGTGTTGTGTGTTAAATATCTCATTACAAAATGCTGGAAAACTAGAGAATTACTGACAATTAAGGGTTTGTACACACAAGTGGCCAAAATTGCAGTTTACGAAAGAGTGATAATTGCTCAAGAAGATAGAATTGATGCATCTAATTGGATTTGGTCATTTTACTTTTATCATGCATTTGCATTACCTCGAATGGATGAATGCAGTTGCTATATGAATTAACAGGCATCATTTTGTATACAGCTTTCTTTTCCACACCACTGCCCCACAACCTTCAGCCTCAACATCAGAGCTTTTATTTTCTATTTTGACTCTCTGTCAGTGTTTTCTTTTCTTTGTGCACCCTGAGATAGCACGGGCAACAGAGTCAGACAGTAAATTTTCCAATGCAAAAGAGTTATCACTACTTGAATTAATATCCACAGAATGGAACAATGGTTGAATGTATCTAATTACTGACCAATGGCAAAACCAAACTTCAGAGTGTGGTTTGAGGACCACGGGTTGGATTAACATTTGTATGTTTATTATTTTATGATTGTCCTCCATTAACTGTTGCTTCATTTGTTCCCACAGAAAGCATCATTGCTCATAGCATTCACTCTGGTGAGCAGACCCATGGTTTTCAAGAAGAAACATAAATGACTGCCATGTGGCAAATCTAAGGGATGCCCTAGATAGCATACTACGGACATATAACAAAACAAAAACTGGAGAAGGCCCAAGTTATCAGGACAAGATAATGACTGGTCTTTAAAAAAGTTGATCCTCATAGGTTTTTCCTTGCTACTATTTTCTACCAAGATGAAAATATTTCCGTGTTAGCACTGTTGGGGAATCGGAGAATCCTTGGTGATACTTGCCAATTTTCATGACTGGTTTCATGTAGTTAGATCAGTTCTCTCACATTTCTGACAATTACAAAATATTTTCCAATTATATCTGATGATTTTGAACATTTGGAAGACAACTGCCATTTGGATGGGTTAGGTGAATTGACTCTACCCCTAAGAACCTTGGAATGACCTATGCAAATAACATCTTGTTTAAAAGTGTCTTCTGCACACCTGAAACCGTGAAGTCTTTTTATCTGTAAGATCTTGTTAAAATTTGAACTTTGCTTGCATGGATAAAATCTTACTCCCTTAAAAGCCAACTGTAAAGATAACTTTGGAGAAGATGCAGCTGAGAAGGAGGAAAAAATGAAAGATATAGAGGGGATGGGAGATTGTTGATTTGAGTTTTGGGATGGTGTAAGTGGACCACAGAGACCCTTGTCCTCCACAAAGACTGATTTCTATGTTCTAAGTCCTCATTCCTAAGTGAAGGGCATATCCTCCTCCAAACTGCTACATCCTCATGGTTCCTCATCACAAAACTTACCTGTTTTCACTCACTTTATTCCAACAGCACAAGCATTTATGGACCAGCATTCTTTTTGCCTGGAAATAAAAGAAAATCAACATTGAAGTTAAATGTTTTTGCCACTTCATCTCAAGATTCTATGATTCCACGAGTACAAGATAATGACAATTTAAGTCATTTATGATTTTTATTTTAAGATTGTATACCCAAAGATGGTGTAATGCTTCTATTTTTCTCTTAAGTGTATATTTTTCAATGTTCACTTTTATAACTTAAATACAGTTGAAATAGTTACTAAGATTACAAAAGACAGCTCAGAGGAACAGAGATAAACAATATAAAATTCTCATTCTATTTGGCAAACCTGGCATAACCAAGAAAATTTACACAGGTAGAGGGAATAGAGATCACTTGAGATTTATCCTGAAAAATTCAAAGTATATGGATACTCAAAAGGAAGAGATGCAACAAATTATTAATTCTGAAAAGTTTTGGCGTATGATTTTCCTGGACATCACAAGTTGGGCTACATTAACAGAGATTCAGTGTTTATAAGCTAGAAAACCTCTTTGTTCACATCATTTAAAGAACATAATTAAAACACCATCACATATTTACCAAAACAACAAAAATAAAAGTTAAAAATGAGAAAAAAATAAATAATACCCTTGATTAGAGGAATTGAACCATAATGAAAACACAAAGAACTAAATGTAGCTCAAATGGATGGAAACTGAGGGAGGGTATGACTAGTCAACCGGTTTTTGAAGGGAACACACAAGAAATGGAGCAATTGGATGAAATCGAGTGAGGAAATACTTGGGCTGTGTATTAAGAAGTATTTTCTGGGCGCCTGGGTTGCTCAGTTGGTTCAGCAACCGCCTTGGGCTCAGGTCATGATCCTGGAGTCCTAGGATCGAGTCCCGCATCAGGCTCCCTGCTCAGCAGGGAGTCTGCTTCTCCCTCTGACCCTCCCCCTCTCATGTGCTCTCTCTCTCTCATTCTTGCTCTCTCAAATAAATAAATAAAATCTTTAAAAAAAAAAAAGAAGTATTTTCTAACACAGTTGTTGGTTGGACGCTGGAAAAGTCACCCCTTTAAGGGAAATGATGAAACCCTTTTTCTTCATTTAAACTGGATTGGATCAAGCTTTGCCTCTAGGGGTATAGGCCTGTTTGGATGGATTCTAATAAATCATTTTGACTCCTGATTTCTGTGAACCAAAAAGTTTAGGGCATCTGGCCATTGAATCTAAAAATAAATTCTTCCCCTCCAATACTTTAACTCTTTTTTCTCTTCTCCCAACCCTATGATCTACTTTTAAAGGAAATATAAAGGACTTGTAGTACCATTTCATTATTTTCCAGAGTAAGATCAACTAACTAAATAAAAGTATTTGAAAGCAGTGCATTTTGGGTTTGGAACATTCTTGGAATGGAAATTTACATCTATTAAATAAGAACTAGCCATTTGGCTCTTGTTAGGAAAATGTTTACTATGAATGTCAAAATTCTGAAGTAATGCAGAATTTAGTTCTAGTTATAAAATTGATCTATTAAAACAATCCCTTAAAATGACCACCATCCAAAAGCTATTGTTATTATATAAAATTTGTGGTGTGGCCTAAAATTTTAATTCACATACTTAATAAAAGCATGTTATTTATATAATTATATTAACTCATATAAGCATAATATATAAAATACATTTATCTTCTCTTCTCTGTAAGCACTATATATTGTTTGCATAATAATAATTTCCACATCTGACAAGCTAAGATGTTGTCAGTGTACTGGTTGCAAAAACACAATTTATTTCTTTGGGCTTAATAAAATGGCATAGCTTTTCTATATGGACAGTAAGAAACTTTCAGAGACACAAAAAAATTTTGTTTGCTTGGGAACAGATTACAAATTTTGTATGTTGAAATAAAAATAGCAAGTAGTATTCCCACATTTGCCCTTCAACCTAAATGTCAGTGCTATGGTATGTGAGAACAGAGATGTCTCAAATATGAATGAGAAGGGGTTACCTCATCTCCTCCTAGGTAAGACGCATGATTTTGATGGGGTCAGCATTACCAAAAATGACTTAGGACCCCTAGTGAAAGATCACATCTTATAACCAGATAATAATTGACTGATGTTTAACCTCCATTTGTGTTGCTGCTTAGGAAACTGTCTGGAAGCCACTGTCCTTATCTTCTCGTTGACCCGCCTGAACCAAGAACATTTGATCATTCTAGGCAAAGAGCAGGCTTATTGACATAAAATGTTTTTTGTAGAGCTGAGCACAATGACGCTACTCACCTCCTCCTTAAAATGAAATGCTCAGTAATGTAGGGGGCTTCTAATCTGTTTACCAGCTGTACTGATGAGCTGGATTTATTTAACCGTTATCTCCAAACTGACCTATGTTACAGTGACAAATAATGTTTCAATGAACAAAAGTAGCATCTTTCTCAGGCTTTTCTTTTCCATGAAAAGAGAAATTTATGTTCAAAGATTCCACTTTTCCCTACTCTTTAAATGTAAATATGTCAGAGATATAATAAAATGGCATTTGATATAGGCTACTATTTTTAAAACAAAGTTGTCATTTGACTCCTGGTGAATTGCTCATAAATTCAGGACTGAATAAAGAGATCAGATTACATTAAATGCATTTTGGTATCTATAACTTTCTGCAATGAATTAAAACTGGCTGATCGTGTCTCCAGTGCATTTCATTTTCTGTTGATTCATGTACTGTAATATAACCTTCAAAATTCCCTTATGCCAACAAACTCACTCAGATATGCTGAGTGCAAGAGGAGATTAAAGTGGCTATAAGATTGAAAACTGTATGAAGGCATCAGATAATGCAGTAGAGGTATAATGAAAGTGTAAACAAAGCCGGTAAATGTAGAAATTACTGTTCATAGAATCCACTGTTGAATTCAATGGAGAGTTTAGCTCCCTGCCAAATATATATTAATACCAAACAAATTGGCAAGATCAATACACCAAGCCTGTTTCATTCTTATTAAAGTATTTTTCTCTTTGAGACAAAGCATAAGTAAGGCATACCATTCTCCTTTGGAAAAGGTAATATTTCCCCAACAGGAATTTCACATTCAGGTAGACTCAGATTCCCAGCTCTGAGAAACTCACATCAGATGATTTTCCTCCACTCTTTAAAATTGAAGTCCCTTACAGAAATAACCTTTCATATTTTCCTGGGCAGTAGCTTTTTGTTTCTGCATTGTGGTAGCCAATCCATCCTTTAAAGGCTCTTTAAGCTGGGGGTTGGGGGAAGCATTATTTCTGAGCTAGGAGCCTCTATTGTTTCAGTAGTAGCTAGAGCTATGGATGAATGCTTTCAACAGAAGTTAAAAGAGATAATGAGTCTTTAATGATACAAAATCAGAGCCTTGTGTGCCTAGTGAAGCCTGACACAAGCTCCAGCTTGCAGCTAGCAAGGAAAGCTCATCTCCTATCTGTTTTATAGACTAAAAATACCCAAAGTCCCCTCTTGGAAAATTGTGTATCCCTTAAGATAGGATCATTGGTATCTGTTAGGTTAAACTGTTCTGAGATGCAAAGCAAAATCGGACGAAAAGCCTATAGTCTATCCTTCCCTATACATCTCTTTACAGCTTACGGTAAACACATTTCCATCTTCAAAGTAGCATCTTCTATTTTATTCCAGACTTTTTCAAGAGCAACTTCCTTTTGTGTGTATATTTATTTTTCTTCCTCTCCACCGAAAGTACAAATAAGAAACTCTAGTGTCACCTGCCTGGGCACACCCTCAGCTGTGCTCAACTGAGAGAGATTTTTGTCCACCAAGTATTAGGAAACTGGTTTGAATTTCAGCTGTGTAAATGTGTTAAGTACCAACAAAAACTTCTGGAGAGCACTGGGAGAAAAACTCCTTCATGAACACAAGCCAGGCTCCTTGATGTTAAATCAGATTTGCTTCTGAAAGGATTGGCATGTCTGATATGATTAGGAAGCTTCAGTTGTGCTGATTATAAATTAAAATTAAGAAAAACAGATTGATCTGGAAAATAAGAAACATAAGGGCACATTGCTACACTCTACTCTTTGCAATGATGCTTTAACAGTGATGGATATGGGAATTATTTATTGTAGGAATCCTAACTAGGTTATTGTATAAAGATTTGCATGCTATCATCATTGTATTAAGGTGCCAAAATCAGTTACAGAAATGAAGAAAGGAAAACATCAACATAACTTGACTTGGTATGTATTCAGCATGCATTCTTCTTTCATCTTCAAAAAATGTTCATGAATGTGAGTGAACTGGGGAGTCAGAGGAAGGTGGGATTCAGTAGGCAGATAGCCCATAATCCATTGAAAACAATGGAATTATTCGGCTGGGGTTTTTTTGGGAGAGAAATTTATTTAATTTTTCCTCCTTTCTCATTCATTTCACTCCATTCCCATTTCATGTCATTCACCTCCTCTTCCACACTAGTACCAGGGAAAAATAATCATTCAAGTTGAAATATAAGGTATTTTTAAAAGACTTAAAAGAGTGGAGAACAAGGGAAAAGGGAGAAAGAAGTATATTTTTTACCCCAAATTACTATTTTGAACCATTTTCTTATTTACACAAAGAAGCAAAAATTGTTGATCACATGGGCATAATTTTAACAACTGATTAATTTTAATTTGTTTTTAGATTTTATTTATTTATTTGAGTGAGAGGGAGAGAGAGAGAGAGCATGAGCAAAGGAGGGGCAGAGGGAGAAGCAGACTCCCTGCTGAGCAGGGAGCCCAGACTAGGGGCTCAATTCCAGGCCCCTGGGATCATGACCGAGCCCAAGGCAGACACGTAACCAACTGAGCCACCCAGGTGCCCCAAGAACTGATTAATTTTAATTTTATGATGGTGACATTTCTTATCTATTACCTGGCATTAATACAAAAGTATAACTCTAAATTTGTGAGTGTATTCTTAGAAAATCTTCTTTCATCACCAAATAATTAAAGGTTCCTCCTCACAGAAAACTCTTATTGTTAAACAGGAGAATTGTCATAATTATGCCACCATCCCAGCCCATAACCTTTCTGGGAATACAGAAAATACCAGGTGAATACATAGAAACTCTAGGTCTAGAAAGAGCTATGACTTGTTTTCCCCATTCTTTCCCTCAGATTTTCTCAAGGATATTGGACAATAGATAATGGCTTGTGAACTGCTGCCTTTTACCAGAAAGCAGGGTGTATTAGATATAGTTAGTTTTCTTAAACTCAGTTCATGAATCAAGGCCCACAGACAACCTCCCCTGAAAAATGGACAACTTTGTTTTCTTCTGGAAAAGTCTTCTACCTCTACAGAACATAAAGTATCTAAAACAAATAGAATTTCTGAATTCTGAATGCAATACTTTGCAAAAGCATATAAGCCTATAAAGATGGACAGGACTGCAGCACTGCTTTGCAAAACTAATATATTGCTACTATCTGAACAATCAAAATCTGGGTGCAATCTATACCTAAAAACACTGTCCAGAAATAAAATCTTCAATCATAGGAATAATTTAATATATTCGTTCAAGATATATTTACCACGTGCTTACTATATTCATCACTCTGACAAAAAAAAAAAAAATTATGTCGGGCACCTGGGTAGCTCAGTTGGTTAAGCGACTGCCTTCGGCTCAGGTCATGATCCTGGAGTCCCGGGATCGAGTCCCGCATTGGTCTCCCTGCTCAGCGGTGAGTCTGCTTCTCCCTCGGACCCTCTTCCCTCTCATGCTTTCTATCATTCTCTCTCTCTCTCTCTCTCTCTCTAATAAATAAATAAATAAATAAATAAATAAATCTTTAAAAAAAATTTATGTCGTTCACGGTTCTATGTGTTAGGGATATAGCAGCAAGCAACGCAGACAAAGATCCCTCCCTTACATTCCAGTCTCTAGACAAGATGCTGAGAACATAGCAGTGAATAAGATCAAAGAGTCCATGCCTTCATGCCACTCAGTCTAATGGAAATGAGAGTCAGAAAGCAAGCAAATACATATACACACTTACATGCATATGTAAAGCAGAAAGAGAATGTAAATATGCAAAACAATGGTGCAGAATATGTGATAGAGACAGAAGAAGCTGATGTGGAAAATCTAGATTAGATAGAAAGGCAAATCTTTTTGGAGACAGAATGATAAGACTTTTTGGAATCTTCTTGGGACTTTTCTCTTATAACCAACTTTTCAAAAGAAATACCATTGAAATGTAATTCTATATCATTATAATAAAATGAATCAAATAAGAATACTTCAAAGAGATGGATATATTTTCTGAGAATATCTGTAAGGAGCTTTCTTTTTTATAACACACCCACACAGATGAACATAGTAAGGTAGGATTTATTCAAACAAAGTAGAGGGTAAAGATGATTCTCTAGATGATTCCAGAAATAAATACAGTTTGAAGGGAAAAATAGGATTAAAATCTTGGGATCGAAAGAATCAGTTATTGTTCTATATTAATCACATACTTTACGTAGATTTTCAACTACTTATTTCATGGTAGTCCTATATGTGCAGTACTATATGAAATTTTACAAGCTCAGGAGCCATGTCAAAGATGCTGTTTCTAGTGTTCTGATTATGTTTGCTTATCTATAAATGTTAACTGTTAATAGTAGCTTGGAAACAAACTAGTAAAAGCCGGTTGTAAATAAGATACACTGAAATGCATATGGGACTTAATACTCTTTAAGAATTAGACCATAACTTACCGCTTACAGTCAAGAATTCCAATTTTTTTTCAAGACTTTAATGTCTGTATAACACACAATGAAGAAAAAAATGAGTTGGTTCCATGGGATCAAATGGAGAAATAAATAAGCCAATGAAAGGTAAATAGTACCTTCCATCAAATTTCATACTAAAATTATTTGCTTTGCTTTCCAGTAATTGAATTTGATAATACCCAACCATTTTATTATTTTTGAATCGTATAAATCATACAGTACCCCTGTTTTTCTTCCTGTTTGATATTTTAAAAAGCTTACTTACTGAGCTTTTAAAGCTTATTACTAAGTAATATTCTAAGAGTATTATTCTTTCTATTTCTCATAATCAATTGCTATATAAATGAATTTTTTCTATCATCCAATGCTTTCATTTCATAGTATTAATAAATTTCCAGGTAGGTAAAAAAGTGTGTGTGTATAATCAGAATTTTGATTATTAGTCAACATTAAAAATATTTTAATGAATTATGCATTTAAAATAAAACATAGATGATATCATCCCCTTACTCTAAAATACATTGTTTCCTGGTTTATTTCAGGTGTTTTATTCTGCTCTAGGAGAAAGATAAAAATGAACATTCAGCTCTAATCTGTGAAGAGCCTGTAATACATTGTAACATTAAGGATGGAAATGGTAATAGTAGCAGCTGTTACAAAAGCCTTGGCAGCAAAGAGCGCTTGATTTTGAGTCCCCATTCTGATACCTATTATTTATGCAACTTTTCTTTTGTTCCTGTCTGTGTCAATTTTTAAAGTTTGACCTAGAGATCCAGGCTAAATGGACAAGTAAATGAAGTCAGGAGAATCATCATGGATCAGGAGAACAGAGAAGAGCTGGGAGACTGGTGGTTCTCAGCAATAAAGAGAAAGTTCAGTAAAAGAACAAGGATAAATGGAAATTAACAAAAAATAAAAATAAACATGTTAGCCTTTATTTTTTTTACTTTACAGTCTTCACAAATCAGTTATGTACACGTATCTGAATATTAAATATTTTTTAAAACATAAACTGAGAATATGGTATGAATTTATTCATTAAAGTTTCCCTTAAATGATTTTCCCCTTAAATATTTTTTCTTTCTCCCCTTAAATCCTAATATCCATGTCCTTTATCTCAAACCACAATTGATTTTCAGAGACTATGTGTACCATACTCTATTGCAGAAATAACACAAGACATAATTAGAGTTATTTACCATTCTTTAACATTTCATTGTTTTGAATTGGTGCATTATTAGACATCCTAGTACACATTTTATAGCAGATCTCTATGGAACTAAATATTCTTTATAATGTAAATCTTTTCTGCAGACTTTCCAAAGAATATCTATACCAAAGTTGGACCAAAGACAACATTCTGATAGACACTGCTATCCTGAAAACATCTATTCTATAATAAGGTAGCCATTTCCAATGAAAACACTGGCCATGCCAGAGAGCACTTAATAACACCTAGTAAAATTTATGTGAGAAGTAAATGCTCTAGCTTTCCATTTCAAGAAAGGAATTTACATGGAACAGATATTTTAGTCATCTTTGGATACATATTCTTCCTTAATATTTAAAAAATGAGTACATGATTTCTATGCCAAATCTATTTTATTTTTATTTCATTTATTTATTTAATTTATTCATTTTGAGACAGAGATTATGTGAGGGGGAGAAGAGTGCAGGGGAAAGAGGGAGAGAGAGAATCTTAAACAGGCTCCATGCCCAGCGTGGAGCCCCACATGGGGATTGATCTTAATAACCTCCAGATCATGACCTGAGCTGAAATCAAGAAAGAGTCTGGCACTTAACTGATTGAGCCACCAGGTACCCCTCTGTTTTCATTTTAAAAATAAAAAAAAGGGGGGAGGGCAAAGCAGGATGGCAGAGGAGTAGGAGACCTGGATTTCGTCTGGTCTCAGGAATTCAGCTGGATAGGGATCAAACCATTCTGAACACCTACGAACTCAACAGGAGATCAAAGAAGAGAGTAGCAACAACTCTCTGGACAGAAAAGCAACCACTTACTGGAAGGTAGGACGTGCGGAGAAGTGAATCCGAGGCGATATTCAGGAGGATAGACAGCGGGGGAGGGGGCCTCCGTCGGCCGCTTCTGGTGAGTGATAGAGCCGCGGAGCACAAAATCAGAACTTTTAGAAGTCGGCTCCGCTGAGGGATGTCGCTCCAGTGGCTAAGCTGGGGGTGGAACCCTCATGGGACAGTGTGGTCCCAGGACCCTCGGGGTCACAGAAAGACCGGGGGTGCCTGAGTGCAGCAGAGCTCCCAGGTATCGGAGCGGGGAAGCCGGCTGCAGAGACGGAGCTGAGGTGCGGGCTTTCAGCTCGGGGTTGCCATAAACTGTGATTGGTGACACAGTCGGGCCACTGCTCCTCCAGCAGGGATCCAGTAAGCGGCAGATCTGGGGAGACTCCCCTTCCTCCCCCAGGAGGAGTGGCGCGGGAGCGCACCGCAGGGATCTGCTGGGTTTGGAGACTCCACACCGAGTCGGATGCCAGAGATAGAAACGCTCAGTCACAGACCAGGTGAGCACAGAGTGTGGCCAGAGACCGGAGAGACGGGAGTGACTGCTTTTCTCTGGGGGTGCACTGAGGAGCGGGCCCCGAGTTCTCAGCTCCTCCAGGGCGGAGATTCCAAAGCTGTACTGAAAGGTTGCAGGGAACAAAAGCTCCTGAGAGCAAACCCTAGCAGATTGCTTAGCCCAGACCGACAAGGGCGGGGCAATTCCGCCTTAGGCAAAGACAGTTGGGAACCACGGCAACAGGCCCCTCCCCCAGAAGATCAGCAAGAACAGCCAGCCAAGACCAAGTTTACCGATAAATGAAAACGGGAGAACTCCAGCGCTAGGAGAATACTGCACATAGAATTCATGGCTTTTTTTTTTACCATGATTCTTTAGTCTTTCAAAGTTAATTTTTTTGAATTTTTCTTTTTCTCCTTTTCAACCAACATCTTATCAATCCCTTTTTTAAAAATCATTTTTATTTTTCATTTTTAGTCATATTCTATCCCTTCATAGTAGTTATCCTTATTTTTGGCAATTTATATAAGTTGTTCTCTCTTTAAAATTTTCAGATACAGTTTCTTCTAACAGATCAAAATATACCCTAAATCTCTAGTGTATGGCATTGTTCCAGTCTCCTGCCTGATCACATTCTCTCCCCATTTTTTTCTTTCTTTTTTTAAAATCCTCTTCTTTTTTCAAGCAACTTCTTATCTTATCAATTCCTTTTATAAAATTTTTTATAATTTTCATCTTTACAGTCATATTCCATCCCTTCATTATATCAACCCTTATTTTGTACATATATAAGTCTGTCTTTCTTTAAAATTTTGGGAGGCACTTTCTTCTAACAGACCAAAACACACCCAAAATCTAGTGTCCGGCACTGACCTATGCACTAGCCTGATCATATTTGATCATATTCTGTTTTTTTGTTTTGTTTTGTTCTGTTTTTGTTTGTATTTATCTTTTTCTTTTTCTTTTTTTTTCTCTTTCTTTTTTCTTTCTTTCCCTTTCTTTTCCCCTGGTTTCAGGTCTTTTCTGATTTGTTTAGAGTATATTTTCTGGGGACAATGTTACTCTGTTAGCATTTTGTCTCTCATTCATCTATTCTCCTCTGGAATAAATGACAAGACAGAAAAAATCACCTGAACGAAAAGATCAAGAGGTAGTAGTACCATCTGCCAGGGACCTACTCAATACGGACATTAGTACGATGTCGGACCTAGAGTTCAGAATCATGATTTTAAAGATACTATCTGGGCTTGAAAAAAGCATGGAAGTTATTAGAGAAACCCTTTCTGTAGAAATAAAAGTACTAAACTCTAACCAAGTAGAAATCAAAAAGGCTATTAACAAGGTACAATCAAAAATGGGGGCACTAACTTCTAGGATAAATGAAGCAGAAGAGAGAATCAGCAATATAGAAGAACAAATAATGGAAAATAAAGAAGCTGAGAAAAAGAGATAAACAACTACTGAATCATGAGGGCAGAATTTGAGAGATAAGCGATACCATAAGACGAAACCACATTAGAATAATTGGGATCCCAGAAGAAGAAGAGAGGGGGGCAGAAGGTATATTGGAGCAAATTATAGCAGAGAAATTCCATAATGTGGGAAGGGAAACAGGCATCAAAATCCAGGAGGCACAGAGAACCCCTCTCAAAATCAATAAAAATAGGTCAACACCCTGACATCTAATAGTAAAACGTATGAGTCTCAGAGACAAAGAAAAAATCCTGAAAGCAGCTCGGGAGAAGAGATATGTACCCTACAATGGTAGAAACATTAGATTGGCAACAGACCTATCCACAGAGACCTGGCAGGCCAGAAAGGACTGGTAAGATATCTTCAGAGAACTAAACGAAAAAAATATGCAGCCAAGAATACTATATCCAGCTAGGCTGTCATTGAAAATGAAGGAGAGATAAAAAGCTTCCAGAACAAACAAACACAAAAGGAATTTGCAAACACGAAACCAGCCCTCCAAGAAATGTTGAAAGGGGTCCTCTAAGCAAAGAGAGAGCCTAAAAGCAGCATAGACAGAAAGGAACACAGACAATATACAGTAACAGTCACCTTACAGGCAATACAATGGCACTAAATTATATCTTTCAATAGTTACTCTGAATGTAAATGGGCTAAATGCCCCAATCAAAAGACACAGGCTATCAGATTGGATTGAAAAACAAGACCCATCGATATGTTGTCTGCAAGAGACTCATTTTAGACCCAAAGACACCCCCAGATTGAAAGTAAGGGGGTGGAAAACCATTTACCATGCTAATGGACACCAAAAGAAAGCTGGGGTGGCAATCCTTATATCAGACAAATTAGATTTTAAACCAAAGACTGTAATAAGAGATGAGGAAGGACACTATATCCTACTTACAGGGTCTATCCAACAAGAAGATCTAACAATTGTAAATATCTATGCCCCTAACATGGGAGCAGCCAATTATATAAGGCAATTGATAACAAAAGCAAAGGAACACATTAACAACAATACAATAAGAGTGGGGGACTTTAACACCCCCTGACTGAAATGGACAGATCATCTAAGCAAAAGATCAACAAGGAAATAAAGACTTTAAATGACACACTGGACCAAATGGACTTCACAGATATATTCAGAACATTCCATCCCAAAGCACAGAATACACATTTTTCTCTACTGCCCATGGAACATTCTCCAGAATAGATCCCATACTAGGTCACAAATCAGGTCTCAACTGGTACCAAAAGATTGGGAGTATTCCCTGCATATTTTCAGACCACAATGCTTTGAAACTAGAACTCAATCACAAGAGGAAAGTCGGAAAGAACTCAAATACATGGAGGCTAAAGAGCATCCTACTAAAGAATGAATGGGTCAACCAGGAAACTAAAGAAGAATTTAAAAAATTCATGGAAACCAATGAAAAGAAAAACACAACTGTTCTAAATCTTTGGGATGCAGCAAAGGCAGTCCTGAGAGGGAAAGTATTTTGCAATACAAGCCTTTCTCAAGAAACAAGAAAGGTCTCAAATACACAACCTAACCCTACACCTAAAGGAGAAAGAGAAAAAACAGCAAATAAAGCCTACACCCAGAAGAAAAAGAGAAATCATAAAGATCAGAGCAGAAGTCAATGAACTAGAAACCAAAAGAACAGTAGAACAGATCAACAAAACTAGGAGCTGGTTCTTTGAAAGAATTAACAAGATTGATAAACCCCTGGCCAGACTTATGAAAAAGAAAAGAGAAATGACCCAAATCAACAAAATCATGAATGAAAAAGGAGAGATCACAACCAACACCAAAGAAATACAAACAATTACAAGAACATATTTTGAGCAACTCTATGTCAGCAAATTAGATAACATGGAAGAAATGGATGCACTCCTAGAGATGTGTCCACTACCAAAACTGAACCAGGAAGAAATAGAAAACCTGAACAGACTTATAACCACTAAGGAAATTGAAGCAGTCATCAAAAATCTCCCAACAAACAAAAGCCCAGGGCCAGATGGCTTCCCAGGGGAAGTCTACAAAACATTTAAAGAAGAATTACCTATTCTTCTGAAACTGTTCCAAAAAATAGAAATGGAAGGAAAACTTCCAAACTCATTTTATGAGGCCACCATTACCTTGATCCCCAAACCAGACAAAGACCCCATCAAAAAGGAGAATTACAGACCAATATCCTTGATGAACAGGGATGCAAAAATTCTCACCAAAATACTAGACAATAGGATCCAACACTATATTAAAAGGATTATTCACCATGACCAAGTGGGATTTATCCCTGGGCTGCAAGGTTGGTTCAACATCCGCCAATCAATCAACGTGATACAATACATTAACAAAAGAAAGAACAAGAATCATATGATCCTCTCAATAGATGCAGAAAAACATTTGACAAAGTACAGCATCCTTTCTTGATCAAAACTCTTCAGAGTATAGGGATAGAGGGTACATACCTCAATATCATAAAAGCCACCTATGAAAAACCTACAGCGAATATCTTTCTCAATGGGGAAAAGCTGAGAGCTTTTCCCCTAAGGTCAGGAATGCAGCAGGGATGTCCACTCTCACCACTGCTATTCAACATAGTATTAGAAGTCCTAGCCACAGCAATCAGACAACAAAAAGAAATCAAAGGCATCCAAATCGGCAAAGAGGAAGTCAAACTCTCACTCTTTGCAGATGATATGATACTTTATGTTGAAAACCCAAAAGACTCCACCCCAAAACTGCTAGAACTCATACAGGAATTCAGTAAAGTAGCAGGATATAAAATCAACGCACAGAAATCAGTGGCATTCCTATACACCAACAAGACAGAAGAGAGAGAAATTAAGGAGTCCGTCCCATTTACAATTGCACCCAAAACCATAAGATACCTAGGAATAAATCTAACCAAAGAGGCAAAGGATCTGTACTCAGAAAACTATAAAATACTCACAGAAGAAATTGAAGGAGACACAATGAAATGGAAAAACGTTCCATGTTCATGGATTGGAAGAACAAACATTGTGAAGATGTCAATGCTACCTAGAGCAATCTACACATTCAATGCAATCCCCATCAAAATACCATCCACTTTTTTCGAAGAAATGGAACAAATAATCCTAAAATTTGTATCGAACCACAAGAGACGCCGAATAGCCAGAGGAATCTTGAAAAAGCAAAGCAAAGCTGGCAGCATCACGTTTCCGGACTTCCAGCTCTATTACAAAGCTGTCATCATCAAGACAGTATGGCACTGGCACAAAAACGGACACATAGATCAGTGGAACAGAATAGAGAGCCCAGAAATGGACCCTCAACTCTATGGTCAACTCATCTTTGACAAAGCAGGAAAGAATATCCAATGGCAAAAAGACAGTCTCTTCAACAAATGGTGTTAGGAAAATTGGACAGCCATATGCAGAAAAATGAAACTGGACCATTTCCTTACACCACACACAAAAATAGACTCCAAATGGTTGAAAGACCTCAATGAGAGACAGGAGTCCATCAAAATCCTAAAGGAGAACACAGGCAGCAACCTCTTCGACCTCAGCCGCAGCAACTTCTTCCTAGCAACATCGCCAAAGGCAAGGGAAGCAAGGGCAAAAATGAATATTGGGATTTCATCAAGATAAAAAGCTTTTGCACAGCAAAAGAAACAGTCAACAAAACCAAAAGACAACCGACAGAATGGGCGAAGATATTTGCAAATAACCTATCAGATAAAGGGCTAGTATCCAAAATCTATAAAGAACTTATCCAACTCAACACCCAAAGAAAAAATAATCCAATCAAGAAATGGGCAGAAGACATGAACAGACATTTTTTCCAAAGAAGACATCCAAATGGCCAACAGACACATGAAAAAGTGCTCAACATCGCTGGGCATCAGGGAAATCCAAATCAAAACCTCAATGAGATACCGCCTCACACCAGTCAGAATGGCTAAAATTAACAAGTCAGGAAACGACAGATTTTGGCGGGGATGCGGAGAAAGGGGAACCCTCCTACACTGTTGGTGGGAATGCAAGCTGGTGCAACCACTCTGGAAAACAGTATGGGTGTTCCTCAGAAAGTTGAAAATAGAGCTCCCATACAATCCAGCAATTGCACTACTGGGTATTTACCCCAAAGATACAAATGTAGGGATCCGAAGGGATACATTCACCCCAATGTTTATAGCAGCAATGTCCACAATAGCCATACTGTGGAAAGAGCCAAGATGTCCATCGACAGATGAATGGATAAAGAAGAGGTGGTATATATACACGATGGAATATTATGCAGCCATCAAAAGGAATGAGATCTTGCCATCTGCAACGACGTGGATGGAACTGGAGGGTGTTCTGCTGAGTGAAATAAGTCAATCAGAGAAAGACATGTATCATATGACCTCACTGATATGAGGAATTCTTAATCTCAGGAAACAAACGGGGGGTTGCTGGAGGGGTGGGGGGTGGGAGGGAGGGGGTGGCTGGGTGATAGACATGGGGAGGGTATGTGCTATGGTGAGCACTGTGAATTGTGCAAGACTGTTGAACCACTGGTCTGTACCTCCGAGACAAATAATGCAATATATGTTAAGAAAAAAAAAAAGAAGATAGCAGGAGGGGAAGAATGAAGGGGGGGAAATCGGACGGGGAGACGAACCATGAGAGACGATGGACTCTGAAAAACAAACTGAGGGTTCTAGAGGGGAGGGGTGTGGGGGGATGGGTTAGCCTGGTGATGGGTATTAAAGAGGGCACATTCTGCGTGGAGCACTGGGTGTTATACACAAACAATGAATCATGGAACACTACATCAAAAACTAATGATGTAATGTCTGGTGATTAACACAACAATAAAAAAATCAAAGAAAAAAATAAAAATAGAAGTTTCAATTTCATTTAGTAAGCCTTCCTGGGAATTTATTTTTGTAGTTTATCATAACTATCTAAATGACTTTCTATTTGCTGTTACTCTTATTCTTTTGGCTTTATTGAACATCTCTTTTATTCAGTTCTTTCCAGGATATTATAATGATAACTGATTACACATGATGTAAATTAATAATGCACAAATAAGTAACTATGTTATTTTAGGATTCTTTTAGTAAGCAACAGAAACCCAACCAGAACTAGCTACAGCAAAAAGGAGAAATATCCCCAAATGAAAAGGAGGCAAGGAAATATCAGTACACTCTGGTTCTATCTGTTGCCTCTCCTTCTGTGTGTCAGTTTTAATCTGTCTTGTTGCCAACTAACCATTTCCACGAAGCTGAGGCCATACTCCTGATGGTTTCCACAGTCATCTTCACAGCTTTGACAGTGCCTATCTCAAATCCTGGGGGAAGGACTCCAACTGATCTAGTTCAACTTCTGTGTCACATCTCACAGCAACTGTTCTCCATAAAAGGAATGCATTCCCTAAAGAGGCATTTTGGAAATTTGTGAGGGTATATTTGATTACCACAATTGGGAGATGCTATTGGCATTTAGTAGGCAGAAACCAGAGATAATGGATGTTCTACAATACACAGAACAATCCCACAAAATTAATTTTCCTTTTCCAAATGACATGTTAATATTCTGCTATATATTTGTATAATTATCTAAGCCAGAATACAACTATTTTTTATAAACCAAGTACTTTTGCTTAATTTCAATATATGTTTATAGTTTCCAGGAAACAACATGCTTTGTTTTGTTCAGAATTTTACCCAGGATTATTCACTATTTCAGAAATATCACATCAGCAAAATGACTGTGGTATTTGAATTACAAATATAACTTACATGTATCAGTCTGAATTGATAGTGTTCATATTCATAGTGAGGGAAAAAACAATAAATAAAAATATGACATTAGGTAGTAGAAATTAATCTTAACAGTAATTATAATAAATTTAAATAGATTAAACTCACCAATTAACATAGATCGCCAATTAAGATAGATCAAAAAAACAACCAAGATCTAGCAATAGTTGCCTTAATGGGGCTATTGAAAGTATAGTCTCTGGAATAAAATTGGTCTGTAGCCTATTTGTTACCATTCTGTGACAAAAGTAATAGAAAAATAGAGATCATTTATAAAGTTTTATAATAGAAAAATAGAGATCATTTATAAAATTTTATAGAAACTTGACAGAGAAATTTCCTTTCTTTCGAGTTTAATAGTTAAAGGGTAGTCATGTATTTTGTATGGCTTTGTTTTATTTTCTTTGCTAGAAAACCATATTTACCACATTTTACAAAAGTAAAATACAATGGAAATAGAATAGAAAGTTTGGAAAACCTGGTCCTTCACCAGAGTTGTTTTGAGAGGCACTGGTCTAGAAGGTACACACTTTAATAATATAAAAAAATTTACAGTTGAAGGATGGAAATAATGTGTCAAGCAAGTATAAACAGAAAGCTAAGGTAATAAACCTTATTTCTGACAAAAGAGTATTTAAGGCAAAAAAAATCAAAATACAAGAGGTACTACATAGAGCAAAAGTAACATATTTGCAACTCACAATATTGTCTAGAAATATATGAAGCAAAAACTAACAAATTCACAGGTAAAAGTAGAAAAAATAATTGTTGTTGATTTTAACATATTCCTCTTACAGGGGATAGATCAAACCACCCAAGAAACGAGTGTTGGCAAAGATGTGGAGAAAAAGGAATGCTCTTGTACTGTTGGTGGGAATGCAAAATGTTACAGCCACTGTGGAAAACAGTATGGAGGTTCCTCAAAAAATTAAAAATAGAAATACCATATGATCCAGAAATTGCAATACTGGGTATTTACCCAAAAATACAAAAACATTAATTCAAAGGGAAATATGCACCCTCTATGTTTATAGCAGCATTATTCACAATAGCCAAATTATGGAAGCAGCCCAAGTGTCCATCGATAGATGAATGGATAAAGAAGGTGGGTTGTATATACCCAATGGAATATTATTCAGCCATTTGCAACGACATGGATGGAGCTAAATAGTATTACGCTGAGCAAAATAAGTCAGTCAGAGAAAGATAAATCCCATATGATTTCACTCATATGTGGAATTTAAGAAACAAAACAAACAAAGGAAAAAGAGAGAGAGAGGGACCAAGAAACAGACTCTTAACTATAGAGAATAAACTGATGCTTACCAGAAGGCAGGTATGTGGGGGGGTGGGTGAAATAAGTGATGGGGATTAAGGAAGGCCCCTGTCACAATGAGCACCAGGTGATATATGGAATTGTGGAATCACTATATTGTATACCTGAAACTAATATGACACTGTATGTTAGCTATACTGGAATTTAAAATGTAAAAAAAAATGATGTATATATACATACAATGGAATATTATGCAGCCATCAAAAAGAATGAAATCTTGCCATTTGCAATGACGTGTTTGGAACTGGAGGGTGTTCTGCTGAGTGAAATAAGTCAATCAGAGAAAGACATGTATCATATGACCTCACTGATATGAGGAATTCTTAATCTCAGGAAACAAACTGAGGGTTGCTGGAGTGGTGGGGGGTGGGAGGGATGGGGTGGCTGGGTGATGGACATTGGGGAGGGTGTGTGCTATGGTGAGCGCTGTGAATTGTGTAAGACTGTTGAATCACAGACCCGTACCTCTGAAACAAATAATACATTATACGTTAAAAAAAGAAGAAAAGAAGACAGCAGGAAGGGAAAAATGAAGGGGGCATATCAGAGAGGGAGACGAACCATGAGAGACTATGGACCCTGAGAAACAAACTGAGGGTTCTAGAGGGGGTGGGGTGTGAGGAGATGGGTTAGCCCGGTGATGGGTATTAAGGAGGGCACGTACTGCATGGAGCACTGGGTGTTATATGCAAACAATGAATCATGGAACACTACATCAAAAACTAATGATGTAATTTATGGTGATTAACATAATAAAAAAATTTTCTGTATAGCAAAGGAAACTATGAAATGAAAAGGTTAAATAAATAATTCAACTAATAATAAACATTATAGCTTAAAAATATATTTACTTAAAAAATGCATTCACTTAAAAATGTATTCACTTAAACAGAATATGCATATTTTCTTTTTGAACATACATAGAACATTTACAAAAATTGTTCCTGTATTTAGCCATAAAGGAAGCTTCAATAATTTACAGAGGATGAAATCATATAGTTTATGTTCTCTGAAGACAATACAGTAAATTAACAACAAAAGACTACCTAAAAATTCTATATATGTGATATATAAGTAATATACTTCTCTGTATTTAAAAGGAAGCACAAAAGAAATAAAATATTTATGATTAAACAACAGTAAAAACTACATAGTCCAAAATCTGTGATATAAAACTAATACAGGAAAATTGGAAAGACAAAATAAAAATGGAGCTAAGCATTCTGATCAAAAAGTTTGAACAACAGGTACAGAACAAAACTAAAAACAAAATGGAAAGAAGAAAGATAAAAGAAAACTCAATAAAACACAGAACAAATAAAAAGCAATAGAGAATATTCATAAAACACAAAGTGGGTACTTAAAATAAGATGAACCTCTGGTAACTCTGGTAAGACGAATTCAACAAAAAAGACAGAATGCAAATAAAAGAAATCCTAATTATATAAAGAAAAATAATCCAGATTTTAAAAGAGGACTTTTAAAAAAATAAAAATATCAAAAAACCTATAGGCTAATAAGTTTGAAAACCAAGGGAAATAAATACAGCTCTGAAAAAACATGGTACAAAATGAAAAAACTAGCATAGACCAGTAACTTCAAAACCCAGATTCAATTGGTTTCTAGACGAAGTCTGAACAGTTTTCAGGGAATAAGATAATACATAATTTCTATCTTATGCAAGGATGAAAAAAAACTACTGACATTATTCACAACGCTAATATATTAACTAGAAAAGAAATTATGATTGTCTTAATATAGGCACAGGAGGAAATAGTCTTATTAGCAAACTAATAGAAGGTAAATTTCTCAATGTGAAAACGGTTATATACCAAGCTGATTGTAGGGCATTAATTCCTGTAGAAAATAAACTGAATTTTTCCAGTAATAGTTTGCCCAGAATCACCTGCATTCTCACTTGGTTTTTCTTAAAACAAAACCAAATGCTGTATTATCAGAGTGCATGTGTGTGTGTGTGTGTGTGTGTGTGTGTGTGTGTAACAAGTGTATCTAATAATACACATTCACATCATATATATGAATATCAATACATAACATGTTTATCAAGATTGTCTTGTGTTCTAATTAGACAAAATTGCTTTCTTATTCATTCTATGCAAGTTGCAGAATTGGCTGGATGCCCTGAAATGCAGTTTAGAGTGTCATATAAGTTATCATGCTCTGTTCTTGTCCTTATTTACCAAGAAATCCCTCCAAACAAAATTGACAAAATGTGCTCTTGCTATTTCTTTTGAAGCTGTCTTCTTGTCAATAAAGTTTACACATTTAAATGAATACTACGCTGTATAATTTTCAGATTATATTACACATTTGCAGCTGGAACAGATACTAAAAACTGCTATAAAGTGTACTCACTTTCTATGCATAACAGCTGCTTTAAGAACCTTGATATCCTACATATTTCCATGTTTTTGTTGTTGTTTAATGCACATGTTTTGAGAATTTTGGTGTTGGTGGTAGGGAATTCTTTCTTTGGATTGAGGTTGGGACAACAAATGATCATAAAATTTGGCACAAAAAGTATTAATCTGTGTTGTTGCTCAATGAACTCACAGGTTTAATGTTATCAATGTTTAAAGAAATTAAGTTTGAAAAGCACTACCAAAAAAAAAAATTCCAAAAATGCTGTAGATACTGATAATGACTACAAAGCTGTTCACAAAATGAGGCTTCCAACCTCAATGATGTTAGAAAACAGATTCACCCTCCCTGTGGCACTATATTAACTCTATGATCACAACTAAGTTTCTTAATCATCCTAAACCCATTTTGTGATTTGCGAAAAATGGAAATAATGCCCTACTTGATGGAATTCCTCTGAAAATCAAATATGATAATATATGAGAGTACAGCAAGTACAACATAATTATTTGATCCATTTAATGGGCTTCAATCTCTATCTAATAAACCTTTCATGTTATGTGTTATTAAGAAGGTAATTGTGTGGCCACAGCTCACCCCATCAGTAAGTGAAGTGTGATACTCATTATAAGTGGTCATGGAAGGCCATCTTCAAATTTGAAGGCCTAAAATGACCCCAGGAGACTCAATATGACCACAAAACTCACCCAGGGAATCATTCTGTTGTCAGTGGCTTTGAGGAATTCTCTCTTGCTTCATTCCAATCACTGAGAAACTCAAAAAGATTAGCTAGTTGATAATAACAACAACCATATTTTTACTGCTGCTGTAATGAGTGCCCCTGAATTTGACAACATTCCCAGTTTAGCCTTTCCTTTGGTATCCAAAGAAATCAAGTCATGCCCACATCTTTATAACTGCGGAAAAGAAAACTATAAACATGTCTGAGTTTCCTGAGGGGAGAGATTTTATATCATTACTCAAGATACATTTCTGCTACTAGTTTTCTCCTCAGGAACCTCTAGTTGTGTCGTTTGGGCCTTTCTATGCTTCTCATCCCTAAGACCAAATCAAGGATTTGGTTTGCCATGAAATGAAAATGAAGGTTGAATTTTCATTCATTCATAATTCATGCACATGAAAAACATTTTCCAAGATTCTGCTGGCACAAAGAATATAACAGTAAGCAAGACAGGCAGTCCCTGACCTCTTGGAATATATATTCAACGGGAGAGACAGATATTAAACAAAGAATTACATGACAATTTAAATAATTTATTACAGGGGCGCCTGGGTTGCTCAGTTGGTTAAATGACTGCCTTTGGCTCAGGTTACAATCCTGGAGTCCCAAGATCGAGTCCCGCATCAGGCTCCTGCTCAGTGGGGAGTCTGCTTCTCCCTCTGCCCTCCCCCTTCTCCTGCTCACTCTCTCATTCTCTCTCTCAAATAAATAAATAAAATCTTAAATAAATACATACATAATTTATTACAGATGCAATACCCTCCCCCCAAAATATACAAGTTTCTGTGAAAGTGTATATTCAGCAGACTTAGTCTAATGTAGAAGTTATTGAATGAAGGGAACAGTGGCATCAAATGAGGCTGTACAGAGGCAGGACCAGATCAGGGAATAACATTTTGGTCTGTGACCTAAAAAAAAAAAATGACAAGCAATTTAAGATTGTTTAGGTTGGAGAGTGATATCTAAAATGTCCCAAAAGGGGGCGCCTGGGTGGCTCAGTTGTTGGGTGTCTGCCTTTGGCTCAGGTCATGATCCCAGTGTCCTGGGATTGAGCCCAGCATTGGGCTCCCTGCTCAGCGGGAAGCCTGCTTCTCCCTCTCCCACTCCCCCTCCTTGTGTTCCCTCTCTTGCTGTGTCTCTCTCTGTCAAAAAAATAAATAAAAATCTATAAATAAATAAATAAATAAATAAATAAATAAATAAATAAATAAAAATAAAATGTCCCAAAAGGTCTCTCAGTATGTTTAAGTCACTCAGAATTCTAATTACATAAATTTAATGGTGTATACTCAATTGAGAAAAACATCCTTCAAATTTTGTTATCACACATGTGGTATAGTCTTCTGTTTGGATACACAGAATCCAGGTACTTTTGCTCCTTCAGAGGGATCTTGTATGTGAGAGGCACAGCTTAGGTCCCTGCTGTTAAAGAAGCCCTCCCTTCCCGAAAGGGAAGGTTATGAAGATTGAGAAAGTGCCACAATCGTTCAAGAACCATTAAAAATACTTGCAATGAATCCACGAGTTCAGTGAGGGACTTGTGGTTTCAGTTCTGCCATGGAAAAAAGCTTAGGGGTCTTCATTCTATCCTTACAACAAGAAAAAGCTGGATAAATGAAAATCAGAGATATTTCTCAGATCCACCAGAGAATGAATGTCTTGTGGTAAACAGCCATACCAAAATCCGAAGACATACCCAGTCACAGCTGAAATCTGCTTGCCTAGAGCTGAAGCTGGTTGTGCCATAAACTGATAGGAACTTAAATGGCAATGTTGGCCAATTGCTGGAGACTGCGTTTGAGGCCAGTATGAAAGTGAGAAACTTCTGGGAGCCACAGTTTTAGGGAAGCTCTCATACTTTTGTTTACTTTGCCTCCAGAAACCCTATCAGGTTCTCATTGTAGACATCTGAGAAAACTTCCCTGTTGGCTCTGACAAGGAGAGGAGAAGAGGAATCACTGAGAATACATCCAGAGCCTTCTCCATAACAAACACCTACTTTCCACAAGAAAAGACTTTGCTGGAGCCTTCCTTCAGATAGAGGAAGGGAATTCCACTCTAGTGCCCTCTAGCCTTTCTTATTACCCAACTGGTATGAGGAAAACATAGTCAAGAGTGGTCAGGTCTTTAAGGAAATAGATTGGGAATACTACAGCCAGAGAAGAGAGAAAGGGGAAGGGGTTAAGAACTATCCTGCTGGAGAAACGCGAGGGCCACAGACTTGTGACACAGGCTCACTAAAAGATTGAGAGATAATTGGCAGAATATAGAATGCTCCCTCTCCCCCCACAATTCACAACCACAGCAATAATAACAGCAGATTACAAGTGAAAAAGCTGCAAGACACATACTCTCTCTGAGGAAGAGTACTTAAGGAAGCCCTAAATCAGGCGCAAAGACACAAAGACAGAAAAGGAATCTGAAGCTTCTGGCACCCCTATCAAACATTAACACAACCCAAGTCCTAGTCGGGTTAACATAAATCCTACACGAAAGGCTTATTTATCTCAGTTCCTAATACCTGATTCAACATGTCTGACTTTCCACTAAAAATTAAAAGGTATGTCGAAAGACAAGAGAAGACAGTCTGAAAAGAGCAAGTATCACAATCAGACTCTGAAATGACACTGAGGTTGGATCTATCAAACAGATAATTTAAAATAATTATAATTAATATGTTCAGTGCTCTAATGGAAAATGTAGACAATTTAAAAAAACAGATAAGTAATATAAGCAGTGGTATGGAAACACTAAAATATAAAAAGAAATTTTAGAAACAAAAACTGTAATAAAAAAACCTTCAATGGGTTCATTTATAGACATGACACAGCTGAGGAAAGAATCAGAGACCATGAAGATAGATCAATAGAAATTCTCCAAACTAAAATGCAAAGAGAAGAAAAGAATGGCAGGGGACAGGGGGCGGGGGAAAGAATAGACACTGAAGAATTGTGAGACAACTTTAGAAAATCTATTATTTGTATAATTGGAATACAAGAAAGAAAAAAAAGAAAGTGAGCAGAAGAAATATTTTAAGTAATAGTGGCTAAGAACTTTCCAACAGTAGTGATAGACACAAAAGCATAGATCCAGGAAGCTCAGAGAACACAAAGCAGGATGTATGCCAAACACACACACAGGCATGTAATAGTCTAATTACTGAAAACCAAAGACAAAGAAAAAATCTTGAAAGTAGCTGGGGGCCAGCAGGAAGAAACACCTTACTTAGAGGAACAAGAATAACAACCACAATGGACTTGTACAATATGCAAATTTAATTACCTTCCTATATAACAGCAATAAACAATGACATTTTGAAATTAAAAACAAATACCATTTACAATAACACCAAAACTTGAAGTACATAGATATGAATCTAAAAAAAAAATGGGTCTGCATATGGAATACCATAAAACACTAAAGAAATTTTAAAAATCTAAATAAATGGAGAGATAGTCCATGTTTACATCAGAAGACTCTAAATTAAGATATTCATCTTCCCAATTTCATCTATACATTTAATATAGTCCCAATCAAAATCACAGCAACCTACTTTGTAGATATAACAAGGTGATTCTAAAGTTTCTATGGAAAGGTAACAGATCAAGAATAGACAACTTAATACTGATGAAAAAAGACAAATTTGGGAGACTGACATTCCAGGGCTCCAAGATTTACTATAAGCTATGGTAATCAAGAGTGTGGTACTGATGAAAATAATAATAATAATAAATAAAAAAAACAGACACATTGATCAATGGAACAGAATAGAGAGACCAACAATGGGCCCACACAAATATACTCATCCAATCTTTGTTTGATAAAGGAGCAGAGACAGTTTAATAGAGAAAGGACAGTCTTTATAAGAAATGGTACTGGAACAACAGAACATCCATATACCAAAAAACAAAAACACAAATTTAGAAACTGGGTAATGGATTGAATGTTTGTGTCCTTCCACCAATAAAGCCATTATAAAATAAAATGTTCATAAAAAGGAGAGAGGGTTCAGTGACATGGCCACGAGTGCCCCCTGGTACAGTAGTAGCAGCAATAGCAGCAAAAGCCCAGTGACATTGGCACCAGCAGCTGGTCATGGGATCTTGACTGTACCTTTGCTTTCACTAGTCTTCCAACAGCTGTTCTGTTGATTCTGGTATCTATAAAGTTTTTTTCCTGCTTAAGTTTATCAGGGTCAGTTTTTGTTGTTCGTATATAAAGATCTCGACTCCTCCTGAAATTGGTAACAGAGAATGGAATACAGACAAGAGCAAGGAAATAGGGAGAATCTTGGGTTGGAGGTCAAGTTAAACACAGTTAAAGTCCAGTATTGCTTGGAGACTCCAGTACTCCTCTTTTCTGAGGTGGTGATCTCTTAGGAGAAATCAGGTTTTCTCATGCTCCCCCTCCCCCATCCCCCCCCAAGCATGCATCCCTCCTCTACCAACTTCCAAACTGTAAATTCAGAATCCAGCAGTCCTCAGAGAAATTATTCAATAAAACTCAGAAAAAAAAGGCTATACTGCAGATGAATTTTGGAGTTTTGCTACTTTATTTGGAGATATTTAAAATTTAGAGATATTTCATGTTGGAGAATATGTATGGGAATAGATTCAGACTGGATAGGAGAGAACCAATTTTGAACTGATATTATTTTATGGAATAAATGTGCTTATATGAGTGAATGGAAGTGGTATTGATTACTTCATTGTGTAGCTAAATTATAAGACATATTCACTGTAAACTAAGATGAAATGCCTTAAGTCTCTTGACTTAAAATAGAAATCCAAAGAATTAGGGAGATGGAATTATTGGAGTAGATCATCATGTGTCATGCACCCACCAATAAGCTAATTATATCCTCTAAGAGGATCTAGAAGACTCTCAAAAGAAACCAATAATAAACAGAAATAGAAGCCAAGTGACCCCCACCCTGGATACATCCAGGTATTTCTATATCTGGGTTAAAAGGAAATGAAAGACTACTGAAGCTATACTACCTAATAAATGTCTATTTAAGATTTACTTAACAATATATAAAACTTAAAATTAAGTTTCTCCATCTCATTAGTCTCATCTCGAGCATTCAATAGCCACATGTGGTCAGTAGCTGCCATGCTGTAAAGTGCACATTGTGGAACATTTTCCTGATTGCAAAAAGTCTTATTAGATAGCATTATGTGGAGGCAGTACCATCAAAGGCTACTGTTCTTCAGGAACAAAGATATGGGACACACTAGTGGATAAGGGGTACCAATTAGATGGGATATTGGCTGAAAGCAAAGAAAACATGAAAAGTGGAAGAAAGTTATCTGTACTACCTAAGTCCCCATTAACAAATCTAAAAACAAGGACTCTGGCTTCTCCACAAATTTCTTTTCTTGCTATTCATGTATGTAGTTACTTAAGCTATTTCCTTTTTCCTTTATTATTAAAGATAAGGTACGTAGCTTGTTTAGACATAATTTAATCCATGAGGTACAGAATATTAAAATCAGATTGTGAAAAAATTCAGAGATCTGACTAATATTCTTAAACTTAGACTTGAGGTTTGTTAGAGTCAATTACAAGATTTTATTTACCATTCTTTTAGGGAGGGAATAAGTCCATTTTTTGATTGCACAGAAATGATGTCATTGTTCCTGAAGCTTTTATCTTCAATGTAACAAAATTGGAGGGGGTGGCAGGGAAGGGTACATGAGAAGGTTAGATAGCAATAGTTAGATATTCCTTCTTCCAGGGGTGCCTGGGGGGCTCAGTCTGTTAAGCATCTGATTTGATCTCAGCTGAGGTCTTAATATCAGGGTTGTGAGTTCAAGCCCTGCATTGTCTACTTTAAAAAACAAAACAAAACAAAACAAAAAAGATATTTCTTCTTCCAGCCAATCAGTGAAGTCTTGTGGGGATAAATTAATATTATGAGGATTGTTATAATTCACTATTTGCTCAATAAACCAGAATTTTTTGTGTTGTTTGCCCCTGTAACACTGAGTAGTTCAGCCTCCCAAATTGTAATTCTCCAAAATAAGTTTGTGACAATCTAGAGTTTCTTCCTCAATATCAAAAAATGTTCAGTGCTCTTGATATGTTTCCAGAATATAAATTATTAATTCATGTGATTTTATAAAAGAAGGATACCACACAGCTGTCTATGGAGAAAATAAATAACACAGCAAAACCAAAAGCAAAAAAAAAAAAATCTGTTTTAATTATAAAATATTGGGAATTACTACTCAAATTGAAGAATAAGAAGGACTTGCAAAGAAATTATTTCATCCTTGTCTTTAACAACCCTTTGTGGACACTAATAGTTGACTCTGGAGAAGATAAATTGATACACAGTCATTTAAAAGAGAATACTTGGCAGATAAATTATAAACCCAGAAAAGAGCACTAAGAGCAAAAGCAATAGTCCTAGGTGGGTCCAAAACTCCATATACCACACATATTGTACAATGTTGACTATAATTATGTCCAGTCTTTTCCTTGGAATCTATTTGAATCTAAGTCTATTCAAATACAAATCTATTTGAATCTAAAGTTATTGCTGTATAGCAAAACACACCATAAATAAGCTTAAAAAGGAACCATATTTGGATCATGATATTGTGGGTTAGAGAATTAGGCTGGACTCAGGTGGTTTTTCTAGTCTAGATTAGCCTCACTCACATGCCTGATGGGACTATGTTGGTGACTGGGCCACGTGTATTTCATCATCCAGCAGGTTATCCCGGGTGTATTCTCTTGGCAAAGGCAGAGGGATGAGAGAGAGAGCAGATATATAGAAGGCTTCTAGAGGCTTAAGACTCAAATGGGCACACCATTAGTTCTATTGCATTCTATCGATCAACAGAAATCACAGTTTAAGAAGGCCAGTCCAGATTCAAAGAATCCCTACCTCTTGATGAATGAATATACAGGGTCAGGGGGATATTTGGAGTCACTTTTGTACTTAATGTTACCACGCACTTATAATTAGATCAAAATTTTACAAGAAATGGAGGTGGGTGTACACTTAGAAAATTTTTGCAAAACTTTAGCTTGCATTAACACAGCATTATAAGGTCAGATACATATATATATGTGATACCAGAGATAGGAAAACTACAGTAAAGGCACTAAATATAATTGTTAACAAAGTTCACATCCATTTCTTCTGAGTAAAAACAAGTAATTGGTGAAAGGAGAGTGCTGACTAACATAATGAAAGGTTTTTGTACCTAACCAGTGAAATAATATGGTGAGCCAAAGTGAAGTATTTTGGTGTGCTTGATTAGCTAGAAAACTCCTATTAAAAGTAAATGTTATATCGAGACTAGAAAGAGAAATCTCATTTCCCTTAGCCCTCAAACCAAAACCTACAATCTACAATATCAAAGATGTTCATCAGTGGGGTATTTTTATCTCTTTTCTTTTTCTCTTTTGTTTGCACAAGATTTATTTTTAAGGAGACAATCTCATTGTAAATTGTTATATATTTTCAAGGAAAATATGTAGGCATCATAAAAGAACACATAGAAAAAATCTTAATATACAAAATTCAAATTTGCAAGATAAACATGGGGATTTATTTTTTGATGATGTGGACATTGCTGTACTACTTTTAAGGCAAAATGAAATTCCTCATCCAGAGTCCAAAATGATAGGTAAACCCCAAAGACACAGCAGAAGAAACAAGAAAGAAGTGATGAATTATCATTTGGGTCACACTTTAGATCCTCTACTATGATGTGCTTCCATTACTGAGTGATTGTTATGAGCATTGGAGTTTCCAGATTTTTTTTTCACTCAACTGTAATAACTGATTTGCCAAGGAAATATACAGCAAAAGATGAGTCTTCTCTTGATCCAAAGGTCATGATAACCAACAAATAAGTAAGCTCTTTTAATTTTATAAGGACTCAAAATAAGTACATAAGGACCTCAGGTAGAATGCAAATCTAGTTGTTGGGCCCAAGCAAGAGGCAAAATGTTAATACTCAGAACTTCAGTCCTCCATTTTTAAACAGAGAATGTTCTGATGTAAGAATCCTGATAAATGTCAGTCAAGTTTCCATCTTATAAACTCTAGGATATCTTACTACTTGATAAATGGTGCAGCATATATCACCACCAAAATCTAGAAAATAAGGAACAATAATATTATATAATGCCTGTGATGCTATGTTTAAAAGATTTATGCTTCATTCTCTTTGTTTTAAGTTTTATTTTCAAACTTCAAGGGGCAAGAGTATTGATTATCTGAGCTGAAATACTTTTTCAGAGATGAGGCATACAACACTGACCAGCAATCTTCAGAAAATAATACCTTTCATCCCGGAATGATTCAATGCCTGAAGTGTTGATAATAAAAGCCTGGTTCATGCTCATGAGTGAAGCATCCACCAGTGTCTATTCTCACTTTCAAAATCACCCACTGGGGTTTATGGATGGCAAAGACATAAATGAGAAACTTGCTCTCAGAGGCCTGATGGGTTTGTCATGAAGCTTTTCTATATAAATAAAAGAGACACCGAGAATGGAAATTACATTATTTTTAGTGCTGTGTTAAAGGGAAAGGTCAAGTTAACCCCTTAAGAATTCAACGAGCAACATGATGTACTATGTGTCCAGCAAAGCAATCCCCGAATGGCCCTTACGGACATCTGGTGTAAATCATCCATCTTTTTGCCCCATTAAAATCAGTGGCACCTCATTAAAACAGTTCAGCAGCTGAGCGCACACATTATTTGGTTTTCAAGGAGTTAACGGAAATAGCTATAGGGATCAGGAAGGTTTTTGTCTTCAAGTGTTCATAGTCACCCAGACAAAGAAGCTAGTTGAAGCATTTCAAGATCTACTTTCCCTGTCGAGGTGAGAAAGGTATTGCCATTTTTGAGATGGGATTAAAAAAAAAAAAAATCATCTCTATCTCCTGCAGCCCCTCATATTGCTAGCAATTACATCTTTTGGGGTCTGATAATTCTCTGGTCAGTAACAGTGTTGTCATATATACCTTAACCCTGACCCAAAAGAATTAGTGAGTTTCAAAGAGGATATTTCAACTAAACCAGAGGAGTATTTTGAAGTGTTCCATTGTGGTGACCCCAGTCACTCAGGCTTCAAGACAGGGAAGTTGGGTGGCTTGAGAACACGGATCTGCACACTTTCTTTGACCAAACGCAGTAACTTAGAGGCATAACTGGGTCATAGCACTCAATGCTGCTCTGAACTTGCCTTTCCTCATGTTCACTGTTTTCCACCATTTCTTTCCATTCTCTTCCTAAGAATCTTTAAAATCATGTCTGTTGTGGCCTTAGAAAATGAAACGTTTCAAGGAACTCGATCAGCTTTTTGCAAATCACTTTTAAAAACACTTTAGTTGAACAGTAACAGAGAGAGTGGAAATAGCTCCAGAAGACATACACGATATTGTCTGCTACATAGAACCACACAGTCCTGAAGGTTCCACACACCTATATTCTCCCAAAGTAAACCATATCATATTCAGTTATAAACCACCAGCTGCTACTGGATAAAGTAGCGTAAATTTTTTTTTCATTTCTGTTCTACCTTCTCAATGAGTTGGAAGTGTTCTACCTTTAAAAATAGTTGATATAAACAATAAATCATTAAAAATACATAAGACCATCTGCTCAACTAGAATGGATCACCAGTTTAGTTAATCCTGTAGCTCCAAGTTAGCGTGTTCATAATTCAAAATTCCTGCAACTTTAAGAGAAAAAAAATCCTTTATGCACACTGCAAAAACTCTACTCCATACCTACACATCTATACATACGATGTATCTTACAGCTAGCATTTTATATCTATCATACCGGCAAATTTCTAATAGTAACACTCATTTTTTTTGAGTGCAAGAACTTTTAATCACTACTAGAAGTATAAATTAGTATGTATCCTCTGGAAGGCACATAAAAGTATCAATACCTCAAAAACAGGGAAACACATTGATCTGAAAAGTAGATTTAATGAATTTTTCCTATTGAAAATATTTAGAAATATGTGTCAAGCCTTATCTACAAAGTTCATTACATTGTTTATAAGAATGAAAATAGAGTTATAATTTAATTGTCTAAGATAGGAAATTAGTTAAATAAATTATGGTATATCCATACAATAGATTACTATGAAATTATTAAAAACGGGATTGTATGTAGTATAACACTTAATGATATATAAAAAATCATGCCTATAATCATAGCAAAAAGATCAGATTACAAGAATGTATTTTTAAATATTTTAATGCATATGTATATATATACATATACACACACAAAGAAATAGAGGACTAGATGTATATATTACATGAATAATATGGTTTTATGGGCATTAGAATTATAAATAGAATGTATTTTCTTCTCCCTCCTTATTTCTAAATTTCAACTATTAATAGGTACATCACTAGTATCTTACAAAGTTTCAGAAAATCTAACCAAAACCAGCTTATGTGAGATAATGTGGTGAATAACAGTGAAATTTTTCAGTGTGCTTGGATAATTGGCTCACTCACGTTAAAAGTCATGTATCTGTTTGACCTTCTCCTTTCTATGTCTGCCCTTGTGCTGTTAATCCTTTCCTCAGGCATCGTCTTCCCTGGTAATCCCAAAGCGGCTCTGGCAATTCTCAAGGCTCTAGCCTTCTTTCTTCAAGTCCAGAAGGGAAAACGGCGTCCATGCCCAGCATTCCCAGCAAAAGTTTTGAGACTCTAACAAGCCTTAAGGGTTTTCAAGTTCCCACTCCAAACCCATTCCCTATTAAAAGTGTAATTTAATGTGCTGATTGGCTTAAACTATTCAAGATCATCTCCAGGAGCTGAGTATGTATCAATCTCAGGCAAGCCAGTTAGCTGAGACTAGGAGGGAAGGCAGTATTTTCTAAAAGATATTCAAGGGCAGCTCCCAGAAGAGATGGAAAAGATCCTGGAAGGAAAAAAACATAAACATCCACTGTAAACACACAGGGTATTTGCCATATTAGAAAAATAAAAGTTACTATGTTAAAATGTGTATTGTCTCACAGAACCACCTGGATACGAAGGACATAAAGCAATTTCCCACTGCCACAAGGAAGGCAGCTTCCTGGAGCAGCTATCAATAAAACAGTGGAGGCCTTACATTTACTCAGTTATTTGCACTTTACGCATCTCTCCACTTTTCATGGTTCAAGCTTTCCCCAAAGCTTGCTGCCAGAGTGGGCTCCTCAACCAATGCCCAACCCAAATAGTGCCTCCTGTTTTTGATCTCTGTTTACGCTACCCTGATCGACAGTCTCCAGGGCTTTCCAATTACCCTTTAAAGGATACACATAGAGAGCTTCTCCAGCTAATAATATCACTGACATCTCTGGCTTATTGGGTATATCATTTGTGTCAGGTGAAGAAGATCTCCAGTTCTAACAATGACCCTACCAGCTACCAGGTAGGTGTTACTATCCAAAGTCATAACTGAATGAGGGAAAAGAAGCTCAGAAAGTTTACATTTTTCCAAAGTTACATGTTTAGCAAATGGCCCAGGCAAGATTTGATTCCAGCTCATTTGGAATTAGAGCCTTGTGGTAACCCCATGATGTGTCGTGGTAGCCCCTTGATGTGTCATGCTCCCCAGGGAACAAAGTGAGCCTTGCACTCTGACCAGATTCCAGAAGCAGAACAGAAGTTCTTGTCAGGCTAAACGATAAGGGGAACTCTTCCTAATTTGCGTTACCATTTTACCAAGGTAAAATAATGAAGACATTTAAATATTTCTTAAGAAGCCTTTTCCTTTTAGAATCACTTAAATCTCTATCCCTATTACTCTGTTCTGAAGTGTGCCTTTGGGTTTGGCTGTCTCCATAATTATAATTTACAGCAAATGGACAATGAATACCTATACAAACCACATCTGGTATCTGAGCTTTTACTACTTTTGAAGAGAATTTCTTTTTTTTTCTTTTTCTTTTTTTGGGTGGGGGAAGGAGAAGAGTGGGAGGCAGGATAAAATTATTCTTCGTGGTATAATATACAGTTCAGATCCCAGATGTAAGGGAGAAAAACTGGAATTGGGATTACAATCACAGTATGAATGAGGCTTTTCAGTGAAAATGTATATTCAGAAAATATATATTTATAAGATTACAGATTAGAGTCTAAAGTGACATATGACAGATAAGAACATTGACAGTCATCGAAATTCAGTGTCTGATCCAGAATCATAATTCATGGAAATACTACCACCACAATCCAGGTCTCCCAAAAAGTCAAGTGATTTTTTTCTATTAAATCACAAATCTAGGTTCTCTTAATAATTCACTATCGTCTTAATTGTTTTCCCCCCCAAAGAGAAATATATTAAAAATTAAAATACTGCACAGGAAATTTTCACTAAAAAATATAAGGAATATGAATTTTACTTCTCATTTAGTCTTTTTATTATAACATCATCACATGCTAATAAAGTTTCCATATATGGCTCTACAATCCCATGGCAATGCCTCATTATTTCTTTTCACCGAAATATTTGGCTTTGTCCAAGCCCAGTAAATTTCTGAAAGCTCAGGTAGTTCAATAAATGTCTCAATAAGACCATCTGACTTCAGGATTTAAAAAAAAATCTTCCTTCACTTGTTAATCCATTATTTCCTTTAGTTGTTGAAGTCTTAGAATATCTCATTAGAATCTCCTGATTTTTCTTTGAAGAGGCAAAAATAACATTTGATCTTTCAAATTTCATCTTCTATTTCTGGGAGCATCCTCATATTACAAAGTTCTTGTAGAAAACTGGTACATGGTGAGATTGTATAACCTCTGTGTTTCCAGATAGAGTACATTTGTAAGCAGGTAAGACATGTAGCTGACGATTTAGGTGATTTTTCTGGGAAAAAAAATGGAACCACTTTATTTTGCACATTTAAGATTTCAAAAAAGTTGAACAAAGATTCGTGATCGAAGAAGTATCCCAAAGAGAAGGAACATTCCAAACGGAAGTTCTTCTTCTTCCCTAGATCAGAAAATGAATGAAAGTGAGTTATGATCCTTGCTGTGCATTTCAGATTAAAGACACATGACACAAAAGTTGGCTTTAAATCCAAAGGGTCAGAATGGAAAGTGTAACTTTTAAGTAATTCATCTTTTAGGATTGGTATCAGACTACTGTTCTACTAGAGGAGACACATGCAGAAAACCTGTGGTCTCTCCCATAAGGGCTTTGATGTGGATTCTTCTTTTTTTTCCTTTTCATAAAAATGTAACTTGAAAGAATAAACTAGCTCTACCTCTGAAAAATGATCCTGCTCTATTAAGAAGCAGACAAGGCAATAAGTTTAAAACAAAATTTAGGTGGGCGGGGGAGAAACAGCTGTAGGAATTAACCTAAAAGTTCAGTAAACCTTGCCAAGACATGTGACAGTGCTTAACTTGCCCAGAGTAGTGACTCTCCTTAGAGACCTCTTCGAACATTATCAAAAGCATTCCCTTTGAACGAGGCCAACTCCTGATAGTAATACAAGGGAATCAAACTCAGGCATCTCCCCATAATGGGATTCAGATTCCTCACAAACTTGGGAGTGTTGAAGGTTTAATTACCCAGTAAAACAAGAAAAATGCATTATACAGTAGAGATAAATGAATAGGAACACCAGGGAAACATGTTTCTCCATAAGTCATTTGGTCACATGATTTCTTCCCCATTTCCTTTCCCTATTATTATAGCCATTTTATTACACTGCCCCTAAAGACAGAGGGCAAAAAGCGAAATACTCAGAGCTTCCTTGAAGTACCTCCCAGATTAAATGTAATAGAGCCAAATTCCTGAAACGGCTTAAAGCTTTATAAAGGTTTCTTTTTAGTATTTCACAGATAGGAAAAAGCTGGTCACCACCAAGTGCTGTAAAACCAAGTAGGCACCAAAGAATGGCAAGAAAAAATAGCGTCTTGCATGTGTTCTTTTCTCTCTTCCCCTCTCTCTCTGATTCTTTACCGGAGCATTTTTCTTGTGTTTAATTGTTACTCTTTCAGGCTCTATTAATCATTGAAAAACACATAAATTATTTAGGTCCTAAGACTCGGTAACAACAGCCAAGAACTAAATTACTCCTTTTCCACACCTCACCCAGGAATTGATGAACTGTAAGTAGATACAGATCATCCTCTCTTATTGGGACATAAACCCATCCTAGATTGAAGATATCCTAAGTCAAAAATGCATTTCATATACCTAACCCACCTAACATCATAGCTTAGCCTAGCCTACCTTAAACATGCTCAGAGCACTTACATTAGCCTACGGTTGGGCAAAATCATCTGACACAAGCTGATTTTACAATAAAGTGTTGATCAGCTCGTGTAATTTACTGAATACTCTACTAAAAGTGAAAAACAGAAGGGTTGTATGGGTACGGAATGATTGTAAGCATATTGGCTGTTTTTCCTCCTGATCGCCTGGCTGACTAGGAGCCTCAGCTGGCTGCGACTGCCCAGGATCACAAGAGCACTGTGCCCCGTATCACCAGCTTGGGGGAACATTCCAAATTCAAAAGTTGATGTCCAGTTTCTACTGAAAGCATATTGTTTTTGCACCATCATAAACTCAGAAAATCCTAAGCCAAACCCTTGTAAATCAGGGACCATCTGTTCTCCCTTGTCATTTTCCACCATGGAACCAATCCTAGCCTCTCTGTTTCTTCTGGTCCTTTAACATTCCACTTTCCTGGGAAACTTTAATGCTTTGTTTTATTTATGGATGTTAAACCAAGCTGCGATCTAAGGATTTGACATTATGTGATACAGATATAATAATAATAATGAAGATTGAGAAATTTTCCTTACAAACTGTCATGGAATATTGAAATATGTTATGAAGGAGAATCATGATGACACAGATCTCCCAAGTCACACAATATAACACCACTAATAACTTTTGGACACAAAAGAATAAATTAAAAGAAAAGCAAATAGGAAATAAAATGCTGGTGCACTGCTGCATTTATAATTTCCCCTCAAAATATGAAAGAAAAAAAATGGAATGCTAAATATTACTAGGAATAAAAATGGCTTGAAAACTACAAGAATGGATTAACCATATAGAACACACTCCCCCAAAACACTGTTTATGATTTCTCTAGAGAGGCAAAATGTGCAATGAAAATGAGGACCAAAATGTAAGAAAGGGAAAGGCGGGCTCCTTTCTGTTACAAAGTAGAAAAAGAGAAGAAGGAAAAAAAAAAAAGCCTGAAGCCTGAAAGATACGTATATCTTATATGAACACTGTAATAAAAAAAAGAAAAAAACAAAAAAAAAGTAAATGAAACCTGAGAGCATGTTTTACGTAGAGTACATTGATATTCATTTGCCTAAAGTTGTTGTCTGATCTAAAGAATAAAACTCTAACAGGACAACTAAGCATCTTCGAGTCTCCACATACATCATTCTTATAAGAATTCTCAAGTTAAAATCAAAGAGAAAGTCATCATACGCAGGTGAACCTAAGTTAAGATATGCCTGTAGTTATTCTCATGTAAAGAGTCAATTAACTCTAAATGGCCAAACAACTTAGAATTTGTGAAAACATTTTCAATCCGATTTGTTTTTCTTCATCTGCCCTCTTTTCTGTTTTTCTCAGGTGGTCTTCATCAACATCTCTACAGTGCAGAATGATCTAACCAAACTGCCCCAACAAAGAGTCTTTATCCTCTGGTAGCTGCCAAATCATAGCCATTTGACTGTAATTTCAGAAGTAATGACCGGCCTTCGGACTATCATTAAGGTACTTTAGGCAAGAAAGTTTAAACTGGGATTTTTGGCTTGTGCATATGTAGTACCGAGCTAATTTAACGTTAGTGCAGTCAGGAACCCTGAACAAGCTGTCTAATGTGCCCACACCATTTCTGGTTGACAACAAAGCACAGAGATTAGTACTCATGCCGTGTCAGCAAGAGCGACACGAGCTTGACCTTTCTCCAAACAGGAGGGAGACAGCTCTTCCACAGCCTTTTCCTGTGTGAGCTCTTTGCAGGGCATTGTAACATATCATTACCAAGACATCACTGCCAAGGGTTGCCATTTTAGAGAAAACATACAAATGGCCCAATAATGGGTTTCTTCATGCGTCAATGGAAACCGGTAAAAGGAGCTTTGTTTGTGTCCTTATTGTCTGATGTACTGGAACTAGAATGTCTTTTTGACCTCTGTATTGTCATTCATATCTCTCAAACACAATACAACCAGGCTAAGAATCGAAGAAAAAAATGTTTGCAGAAATCAGTGGTAACCGTGCTGTCTCATCTGGCCAGTCTGGAGACCAAATGTATAGTATGCTGTCTGTTCACATTGAGCTAAATAGGAATGAGGAGTCGGGACTTATTCTTCCTTGGGCATGTAGAGAGGGCCCAGCTTGCAAGATCACCACTGACCGCAGTGTTCTCCTTTGTCAAAGCAGATTAGCTGGGACTTCTGTCCAAGTGGGGTTAATGAGAACACCTTGGCCTCCGGACTGCTTACACAAAGAGCTGGTAGACAAGGGGGTGGTGTTAGTCCCTGAATATACTTATATATAAATAATTTAAGTAGAAGAGACCTGTGCTTTGTCTCGCTAAAGAATGCACATCAAAGAAAAGGGAAGGCTGATTCATAAATGTGTGGTGAGCATGTTTTTTGACTCTGGCATTGATTGCTTCTTCTTTCTGGCAAGAGACTAGATTTGGTTTGGGCGCCTCCCACCTTGCCCTCTAAGTGCTTGGGTGGGGCTCTACCACTGACTCAGCAGTGGAGCTCGGTGCTAAAGGCTGTGGGTTGCATTGCCCTTGTCACAAGACTGGAGAGGAAGGGAGAAAAAAAAAAAAGCACTTAAATGTATACGTGTTCATACAAGTATTTACAAATCTAGGGTTTGAACCCAGTTCATGGGTTTTGGAAGTCTTTTCATCTGTTTGACTAACCTTATCAGGAAGAAGAAACAGGATTTATAATTTTAAGTTTCTAAGTACATCTGCTGAAATTAATAGCTAGCTGTCAGAAACCATGTAATACGTTTTGTTCAACAGAACATGGGCTTATATATTGCTAATCATATTGAATAACAGCCTAGGTTGGGGGTGCCTTTCTAAAACACAATTGCTAAATAATATCTCTATGCAAGATATTTAGTTTTATTATTCTGAAAGAATCCCAAGCAGTATCTTGAAGAGATGCTTTAAAATCAAATATGGAGGGGCTCCTGGGTGGCTCAGTTGGTTAAGCGACTGCCTTCAGCTCAGGTCATGATCCTGGAGTCCCAGGATCGAGTCCCTCATCGGGCTCCCTGCTCGGTGAGGAGGCTGCTTCTCCCTCTAACCCTCCCCTCTCTCATGTACTCTCTCTCTCTCTCTCTCTCTCAAAATAAATAAATAAATCTTAAAAAAAATAAACATTAAAAAAATCAAATATGGATGTAATTAATAATATCATCAGTGACACCTCTCTTATTTTCTTATTTTTATCTAAAAGATATGTTAAAGATGCTGTTTTTGTGACTGAACATATCACTTTTTTAATATTAGAGAGACAGTCAAGGCACCTTTCACGGTCATGAGCAGAATGTGGGAAAATTCATTAATTCATGCTTCAATAAATTAAAAGAGCCTATCATTTCATTCAAACTGGGCTGAAGTTTGCTTTTGTTCTAATTTTTCAACCTTTTTACTGTGAAATATACACACAAAAAGGCCATATAAAGCAAAGATGTACAGCTCAATGATTTTTCATAAACCAAACACCTGTACACTATATCAAGGATTAATACGCTGCCTGTGCCCCAAGTGTGCCCCCTCATCTTCCTTCCCAATCACTACCCCCTCCTTTTCATTATCCTTTTCATAGTCATTATGCTGATTTTATGGAAAGTTTTGTGGAAATTGCTTTTTCTTACCTTTATCCCTAAGCATGCATCTCTCAACCTGATCGTTTATTTTTGCCTGTTTTCTTTAACTTTACATAAATGGAATTATACAATATATCTTCCTTTGTGCCTGGATTCTTTCCCTCAACATTGACTTTGTGAGATTCATCCATGTTGTTGCATATAGCTGTAGTTCGTTTATTTATGTTGACATACATTCATGATTATTGAGTGACATTTTGTTTCTAGTTTTTGCCTATTACTAAACCTTACAATATTGCAAAGAAGATCCCTATCATTGCCATAAACATTATTATATATGTCTGTGGGGACACTGGCATGCATTTTTCTTGAGTATATACCTAAAGGTGGAATTTTGGTAGATGAAGTGGTAAAGTAGTGTCTTGAGCCCATGTCTCTTTAACTCCAAAACCAAAGCAATGTGTTAAATTCCTAGGATATAATGCATTAAAATAATAGAAGTAGAGATTAATAGATTATACTTTGATAAAGTTGTTTTTGGCAGCTGGCTTATCAAGACAATCCATTACAAATAAAAATGATAAAGAATGGCAGTACCTTTCTTCAATATTACAAGGGCAAGAGATCGAAACATTGAGCAAAACCGGGAAGGTGATTTGCTTGGGTACTGGTATCAATTATATTAGAGAAATTCTGAGGTTTTCATCTGTCCAGCAGATGCAGTGAGCCCATGAGTGTCCAGTATTTTATGTTTCAAGAGATCAGTACAACCAAAGTTTTGTAGGTCTTCACTTAGAGCTTAGTTACATCCGTTGGCCTCAGGGTCTTGCACATCTGTACTGAACTAGCCCCGGGCCAATAAAGAGTGTTAGGAATCCCAATTTAGGAATTACACAAAGTTTGCTTGGCTCATGAGATAACTAGTCAAGAAAGACAACAGCTACACTGGATCCTAATCTCATAGAACCGTCATCTGCAAGTCCTTGAATCTAACACTTTGACTTAGAATGTTCTGTATTTTTTAAATAGAATTCATATTGTTATCATTTCATGCATCTCTTGAAGGGTTACTTCATCCTTATAAGAAACCCAAGCTTAAGCTAGCCAAATAAAACACAAGACACCAGCTAAATTTGAATTTCAGAGAAAAAAGTTTTTGGTATAAATATGAGAAATATTTATTTGCTAAATCGGGCAACCCTGCCCAAGCTTAAGCTTCTTCATGCTGATCTGTCTATATAGTCACTATATACTTTTATCCATCTCATCATGACCCATAGAAAATATGAATTAAGAGGTTCTATTCTCGGGCACCTGGGTGGCTCAGCTGGTTAAGCGACTGCCTTCGGCTCAGGTCATGATCCTGGATTCCCGGGATCTAGTCCTGCATCCGGCTCCCTGTTTGGCGAGGAGCCTGCTTCTCCCTCTGACCCTCCCCCCTCTCATGTACTGTCTCTCTCATTCTCGCTTTATCAAATAAATAAATCTTTAAAAAAAAAGAGGTTCTATTCTCCTCATTATTTTTTTTAAAGATTTATTTATTCATTTTAGAGAGAGAGAGCATGAGTGGGAGGGACAGAGAGAGAGGGAGAGAGAAACTCAAGAAAACTCTCTGCTGAGCACAGAGCCCAACTGGGGACTCCATCTCACAACCCTGAGATCACCATCTGAGCTGAAACCAAGAATCTGACACTTACCCAACTGCACCACCCAGGCGCCCCTCTCCTCACTATTCTTGATCTAATGGCAACAATAATAGAACTGGCTTTGAATATTGTTTCCTGTGACAATTTTAATATTCATGTTAAAAGATTTTCAAAAATGATACCTAGAATTTACTAATATATAAGCCAGATTATTAGGTGTGAGCCTCCATGTCTCTGGGATATTAATGAACTTGACTCAACCATTGCCTTGTCTCCAGTGTCCCAATGCAATGGGAAATACAAGCTCCTTGCCAAGAGTTCAACACATTCCTAAGGACTTGATTTTCACAGCCCTCACTTCTCTTGGGCTCCTATCTCCCTATCAACTCAAATGCTGCTCCATAGTGAGCCCCAAACCTTCCTTCAACTTTTCCTAAAAGCTCGACACACACAAGCTCCTTATGAGTAAAGTTAACTTTACAGAAGATGGGTTCCTATAACAGCAGTGCAAACAACTTTACAGTAGTATTTTGTTTGTTTTAATAATTATATTCACGAACCATTGCAACTTCTGACCTCCATAGAGTTTCACTGACCATTCAACTAATCCAGGACTCAGGCGAAGCAGCTATTGACTTCTAAGCCCTCAGGGAGTTTACCTTCTACCATGAGCATGCATTAAAGTAATTTTAAAAATAAAAACAATTGGGCGCCTGGGTGGCTCAGTCGTTAAGCGTCTGCCTTCGGCTCAGGTCATGATCCCAGGGTCCTGGGATCGAGCTCCGCATCAGGCTCCCTGCTCAGAGGGAAGCCTGCTTCTCCCTCTCCCACTCCCCCTGCTTGTGTTCCCTCTCTCGCTGCCTCTCTCTGTCAAATAAATAAATAAAATCTTTAAAATAAAAAAAATAAAAAAATTTTATTTGAAAATAAACTTTGAGCTTAGCTGTCAAAATATCAACATTTTCTCCTCATTACCTAAAATTACTATACTTACACTCTGTACACTGAGTAGGAAGAATAATGTGCTGTAATCTTTCTGGGGAATAACTTGGAGGGAAGTATAAAGTAAATGAAAAGCATATGCTTCCTATGACCTAGAATTTCCACTTATAGAAATTCACCCTAAGGAGACAGTCATGGGTAAGTATAAAGGTTTACAATATGGATGTTCTTTATAATTTGTTTGTAATAGAGAAAGGTCATAAGTAATGTAAATGTCCAATAATAGGGGACTGCCCGAATTGATAATTTTCATCCATAAAGTGAAATACTATTAAGCTATCAAAATGTCATGTAGAGTAACATTTAACAATATGAGAAGATATTTTGATATATGATTAAATAGAAAAAAGAAGCAGGTTTCAAAATATTCAGGAAACATAATACCAATTCTTTATAAAGAATCTCTCATCTCAAACACTTATAAAAGGTATGTATCAAATTAACTTTAATTACCTCTGGTGACAAAATAAAATGTGATTTACGTTTTTCTTAGTGTTTCCAGTGTTATCTAAAATTTCCGTTATGTATATAAATAGTTTTCTTACAAAAAATAAATTAATAATAATTACATTCTGGCAAAGAAGCACATCATTTTTTAACAGTATTCAATTCTCAGATGTTTCTACTGTGTATTTATCTTCAACTAATAACATTAACGTTTTAATCCCCTTTCTTTTCCAGGAAAAAAAAGAATTCCAAGTTATTATTAGAATACACACTTTATTTTGCATGACATGAATTATTATTGTTGAAGGTTGCATGTTAAGCCATCAAAAAAACATATGAGTAAACAGGGACTTTGCTTACTGTGAATATATTATAAAGTGTACATTTATTTCTAAAGAGTAAGATTTTATTTAAGAACCCTTCATTGCCATCGGTCCATAATTTCATTCATTCGGCAAAATATTTTGAGCACCTGCTATGCACCAGGTGAAGTGTAATGTACCAAAAAGATAACAGAAAAGAAATCGAAGTCGTTTTCTTCTCACACAACTTATTATAGTAAGAGATGATAAACACTACAGAAATATATGTAATTTATAAATTGCATATAAATATATATTTCTTATATATATTTCTTATGTAATTTATAAAGTAAGTACGATGCAGAGAAATAAAGGAAGAAGCAGGGTGAAGGCAGCCAGAGTAGGAAGGATCCTTGTTATTTTACAGTCTCTCAGGAAAGACTGTCTCACAAGATAACATTTGATCTGAGATCTAAATGCAAGTTTCAGTGTAGAGAAGATGGTAAAAACAAAGCTTAAAAAACAGCAAGGAGTCGGGACACGTGGGTGGTTCAGTTGGTTAAGCGTCTGCCTTCGGCTCAGGTCATGATCCCAGGGTCCTGGGATCACGTCCCGCATTGGGCTCCTTGCTTGGCAGAGAGCCTGCTTCTCCCTCTGCCTGCTCTGCCTGCTGTTCCACCTGCTTGTGCTTTCTCTCTCTGACAAAAAAATAAATAAAATCTTTAAAAAAACAACAACAACAAGGAGTCTTGCTAAAGCAGAATTATAAAGGGGGAGACAACTACCTGTGTTTTTACAATAAACCCACTGTTTATAGACTAACTTTAAAAGCTACTTTTTCCCCCTTTCAGTACTTCATGATGAGCAGAGTCTATTTCACTCCTTTCTATGACTCCTCTCTTAAAAACTTTTTCCCCCTTTCAATACTTCATGATGAGCAGAGTCTATTTCACTCCTTTCTGTGACTCTGCTCTTAAAAATTATGGACAATGGTTTTCTCTTTCCACCCCATATGGCTATCATTTACCATACTCAGTGTTGTCTTCTTTACCAAAAAAGCATGCCCTCACAGCAATAATATGTACTTTATGTATTTGGTTTATATATCTGGCTTTGAATTGCCTTAGGGTGAATTATCAAAATAAAATTTATAGAGTTGAATAGGTTATAAAACATAAAACAAGAACAGTCGTTAGTAAGCATAATGATTTAAAAATGCCATCATAAAATCTCATAAACTCATTAAAAAAAAACAACAACAACACACACACACAACCACTAATCTCGGAGCCAAAAAAACAGGTTTCATTCTTTTCCTAAAGGTTATCTCGCAGAGAGAATTCATTAAGATTGGAAGAAGATAGGGTCGTTATTGGTAGGGATGCTATGTTCTTGGCAAGAAGGTTCTGCTTTCTGCTTTCCTTAGACTACACAAAATGAAAGTAATATAGGAGGAACTTGGCATCTTAGTTACAAACGTTTGATCAATTCATGTTCATCACAAAGAAGAGCTCTTTCTCAATCCCTAGATATTTCTTTTTTATTTTTTCAATCCCTAGATATTTTTGGTAAGCCAGGCCTCCGCTAAATTTCTGTGCTCCTTATTTTGAGATTCAAAACCTCTCCTGCTGAGTCATTAGGTGAGTATAATTTTGCCCACTGAAATTGAAAAATGACCCGAGGATCTGCGAGCCATTTATGATAACTTTTGAAAAAGTCCAGGCAGCTGTGCCCAGACAGTTGGTGATGATCCTTAGGATGGCTTTCCTATAATGAATCTTTCTGAATGGTGTTTCATCATTGCATGCCACTTTATATGAGCTCGTTATGAGTTGGTTGGAAGGGTTTGCTCACCTGTATTGCTCCCATTGGGAAAGCACAATAATGATGAAGATATCATTTGGGTCTAATAGTTCAGTGCTCTTGGCCAAAGGGATTCTTCAAAGTTGGGATTTTGTAAAAACAGCAAAAGAATTCATTTAAAAGACTGCAACTACACTATGAAATCAACCATAGATAGATTACTAAAGATCTGAAGGAGAAAAAGCAAGAAATGACTGTAGCTATAAGTAGAAATAGGTAGGTACAGTGTGGGTTTGAGTGAACTCAGCACTAGGTTTTGGTGCAATTCTTCGCTGGTATGGCCAAGAGTCACATCTCTGTTCTATGTGTGGAGTCTCTTTTTTCGTTATCCTAATTCTGTGTTGTGTGCTTTGATATCTTGTGCAGCGTTAAAACTATGAAAGCTTCAATTCATTTGGACTTGTTAAAAATGCCCTCTGATAAACTTCTATTAATGCTTTCTGCACCTGTAGTTATAGAAGTTTCCCTAGTATTCAGAGAAAAGGGACCTGGACTAAAATGCTGCATGGAATACTCATCTCCATTTTCCATGAGACATTTGTTCTATAATTCTTACTGGACACCTGACTATATGCTTACAATGAAAAGCAAGTTCCTTTGGTCAGGTGGCAAGTAGAGTTTTGCATTTAGCTGTTTCATTTCTTTCTAAGGGAGAGCTACAAAAGGATGAATGAACTGTCTAGAGATGTATCTCCACAAAGATTAATGAAGCAAAAATTGAAAAAAAAATGAATTGAGTTGGGACTACGTGCAATGGTGTCTCGCAGACTGCTCGAGATCCAAAGTGGACTGCTACCTTCGTTCACAGTCTAGCCAGCCTGCATATATTACCTTCTCCATGCTCCATTCACTCATTTAACTAAAATGTGAGTGCCCACCCTGCCCTGCCCAGCTGAGGTTTTGAAAAAGATAGACTCAATTTCTGGCCTCATGGAGCTTATAGTCTGTTTTATGTGTTTATAATTTTTTTTGCATTGTCTAGAACATGTGTAGACACTTTGAAATCTAGTAGCAGGATGAATAGGTAATAAATGCCCTACAATTTTCTTAGGGATATTCTAGTTTTATTGATAAAGTGGTTTATACAAGATTCGTTTCAGGCTCTGAATGTTTGTCCAAATGACCAGGATACTATTTACCTGAAACATGCCAGTATTTTACTTATATTTGCCCGGTGAAAGGAAGTCTGTTTTTTATATCTCCAAATAAGTCTTGTGGAATATTTTTCAGTTTAAATAGTTCATGATGTCAGCATGTCAGAGGTTTAAATTTACACAGTTAAGAGTCTTTCTAATGGGGCTCAGTAAGGCATGTATCCAAGCAGCATTTTGCCGACTTTAATCTTGAGCTTTATAGTAAGAGTTCACTATATCTATTTAATGTGAGAGAATGTGAACTGGCAATACATTATTCCATATGTTATATATTTATGAGGCCTGCATATCCAGAACTCACAGCCCAATTATTACTCTGGCCAGAGACCTTATTTCTAGATTCATGTTTTCTCCTCATGTACAGCTGTAAACCACAAGTGGAGTTTCTAATGTTAGACAAGGTGTATCCATTAGTTCCACTAAAAAGCTCTAACCACCGGAGCTCATTGATTTTTAGTTTCATATATCTTTAATGAGGAGATTAAATACTTGTTTAGGAAGAAGAGCTTAGCTTAAGTGGTGTTTGTTCCTTCAGCGTATGCAGTTGAAGACCTCCATAATCTCTCCCATAGGTCCCGCCATGGAACAAGCCTTTTTACTCCGCCCCCCACCCCAAAAAAACTTAATGTACTTCTGTAATTGTGTAAATAAGCATATTATAATCATTTTTTAAAAAGCATTGAAAATAAATAACAACAGGAGAGACAACAGATATTTCTAATTGTCTGGTATCTGAGCATCTATTCTAGGTCGTCCATTATTCATTTTCTACAAGTGCCCAACAAAAATGCCAAGTCCAGTTTTCAAGTGAGGATACAATATATCTTGATCATGAATTGGTGTAGACTATGGGAAAAGAGAAATTCTAAATTCAAGGCCAAAAGCAGTTCCATCTCACTTCTCTTGGGTCATCAAAAAAAAAAAATTAAAACTGGCCACTGTTTAGAATATTCTTTAAGCATATAATAACTCTAAAATAACTACAGTGAGAGATGATACCAATTCACTGTTGGCATAATGAATGAAATATCTAGAGAGTAGCTCCACAAAGATTAATGAACTAAACAAAAGTGTGATCAGAATACAGATTATCAAGCCACGTTGCTTGGTTGATTATGCATCATAACATATGGAAGGCTGCAAGTCCCTTAAAATAGGATCAAGCAGAGTGATATTAGCAGTGTCTGCACGCAGAGCTTTTTGTGTGTGGGTAAGCAAACCATACTCTAAAAGATCTGCTGCAGGTCCCTAGGTAATCTAACCAGACAGTGGGAAAAGAAGATCAATTGATTGCTCACTCTACTTAAAAAAAAAAAAAATACAATAAAGAAAGAAAAGTTTTCTCCTTCGGGGAATAACAGAGATAAGGTAGTAATGCGGGGTGAGGGGTGAGGGGAGAAAATGGAAGAAGCATGAGCATCTAGTAAAGACCAAATTAGTTAAAATGTATCTGGTTCCCTTAGAAAATGTTTTGTCATACCTTTAACAATCTTATGATTGGTTCTCGGTAACACTGAAACAGTAACTAATAATTTCTAAGTACAAAATTATTTTTTATATTAATAATCTATGTAAGTCCAAACATCTGTCATTTAAACAAGTTTATTCAGAGGCTATGGCAGCAAGATAAGAATGTGATGGGAGATGCAAAATCCAATAATTCTCAGCCTGGGGGAATATATTTATAACAAACACAGAAAAAGATAATATCCCTAATATGATGAGCTTTAAAAAAAAATCATTAAGAATAACACAAACATCCTCAAAGAAAAAAAAATAGGCAAATGACTGGGGTTTGGGCCAGGAACATGAAAAAAAGGCTAATAAGCACATTTTTAAACATCAAGCTTCTCATAATTTGATAGAGCATTTCTGATTTGACACTATATATCAGGATCCTTAAAATGTTCAGAATTTTTGGCCCAGTAATTCCAGTTGTAGAAATTCATCCCAATAAAATCATTAGAAATGTTTCTAATTACATAGAAACTAGATACCGAGAAGTTGGGAAAATTCTAGGTGTCTAACAACAACAACGAAAAAGGAAAACTGAAAGAAACTATGGTATATTCATCTAATGAAATATTCTTCAGTCATTAAAATTACATTGAATAATAATTTTAATGACATAAGAAAATGCTTATGATATAACCTACGTGGAAAAAGCATTTATTTATAGCATGATCATAATTATGGAAACATATACATAGAGAAAAATAGGAAATATCTCAGTATCTTAATTGTGGTTATAGCCACATTATGGAAATGTACCTGTCATTTTTATTTTTTTCTTTATAACCTATTTTTTTCAATTTTTCTAAAATGAGTATGTTTTACTTCTAATTTGTTTTTAAGAAAAAAATTAACAACAATCAAAATGCCTCAGAAATACATCCACCCTCTAAGGAGAGCAGAAGCACAACTGAATCTATCTGACAAGTGCTGATTTAATATCCACCCCAATTTTTGTGACATCAAAACTTTACTTTAGCTACAGTTATCATTTGAGCTACCTAGGAGAGTGCAGATGGTGAAAAATAATAATATACTCCTACACCGTAAAGATCGTGTTCTGTGGAAAATTTTTCACATGTAAAATATTAAATATCCTCCATAGTAATTCTTGCTGGTCCCAGAGGTCATTGGCAGTGGACACAGTAGCTGAGGAGAACTTTTTTCCTTCCATGTACATAGAGAGGTTAAATCTGTGTTTTCTTGTATGGTGAATCGGTGTGCCATGATTCAGCTTAAAAGAAATGCTAGGCATGGAGAGTCCACTGCAAGTCAACTATTTTCAAAGACAGTATGTGTGTTGTTTGAAGATATATCGTCACTGTAGCTCAAAAGGGTAAAGAAGAAAAAGGCGATCTGCGAGGATCCAGCTACATAGCCAGTGCACTGATTTGGGTTCAAAATTCCCCACTTCCAAAAGGCACGACTGACCCAGAGGTTGGGACTGTGTGGTGGTTTAAGTTTTGCACAAGTTTAAAGTAGCCTTAATTTTGTTCTCATTTTCTTCTTTCTCCTTTTTAAGCTAACAACACTTCAGAAGATGATTCAGAAAATTATCTTTAGCATGCCCTAAAGGCATAACAATAATGCCCCTTTCTATTGAGCCCTGACCCCTCATATTTTTCTAGGCAAGACTTTGAGAGAGGTAGACAATTGAGAGGGTGAAGGGGAAAATCTTCAAAAGCAGCATGCCTCTAAATTGATACCATGTAAATCTCGCGTAGCATCGGGAAACCACTGCTGGGGGTAAATGAAATGAATTCACTGGGGCATCTAATCCTATTCCTGGAACATTTAAAGGCTTTAAATGCACTGGCGAGCAAACAAACTTCAAAGCAATCATTACACCCCAGACATTGTTGCTTGTGTGGCTGAAATCTTTATGAGATTAGCCCCCCACAGGGAGAGAAGTTAAACACGGCCAGAACCACTTTGAAACTGCCAGGAGGATACCCATTTACCGGCCGAGAATCAGGGCAAATGTGCCTAATTCCCAGACCCAGATCCAGACGTCACCTATGGAGCCGAACACTCTACCCCACTCTCCGCAGCGGAGCCTTGTTTCTGGGCTTGGAAGCCACATCCGCAACCAACACTGCTGGACCAGCATCAGAATTCAAGGTTCTCGTCTTCACTGACCAAATATTAAATGCCGGATGGCACATATTGTAAAAGGATGTGACTAAGAGGTTTTAGTTGTGGTTGTTCTGTTTTGTTTCAAATATGTGAAAAATGATGAGCAAAAATAGGAAAAATTATTTATTGTTAGGTTTTTTCCTATCAACTTTTTGACTCTTATACTTGTCAAATACTCCCCTAAGTTTTCTTCCTGTCTGATCCCAATCCTAAATCTATAAGGCAAATATAATATTTCATTAGTTAACCAATTTATGAATTAAACTTTGGCTATTCCTAAACTAGCAAAGTGATTTTTACTTACATAAACGGGGCTTAAAAAGTATTAATTCATTCAACCAATATTGACTTCCCTACCATATTAGACAAACAAAATTGATACTAATGCTGTAAAGACATAAATCAAATGGAATCATTTCATCACAGGGCTCTAGTTCCACGGTGGATATTGTAAGGCAAACAAATCTGAGGATCCAACATGGCTGTTTCAGGTGCACAGAGGAAGGACAAGCAGATGGTGATGGAGGCTTGAGTATGTTTTCTTCCTTGATATTTTCATACCCATGGTTCTTAATTTCTGAAATTCTACATTCCTGGGATGAGTCTGTGCTATCAATTTTCAGACTTAAATTTCAGAGATTGGAGTTATTTCTATTTGATTTGTCTTTGTCAGTTCACACTGAAAATTTTATGAGAACATAAATCAGTTTTTATTTACTCCCTGACATGATGCTGCCAAATGAATTTGGTTTTCTCTGAACATCGTGGCCAAGATGTTTCTCCGTTTCCTTAAAGGGACTGTTCTTATCGAGGGAAAGTGTTGGCATAGCCTGGGGTCACCACTGTGGGGAGGCAGAAAGGTCTATTCAGGTACATGTTTCTGTCACTCCTCAACTTTCATAGAAGTATGTTAATCCTACTCCCAGCGGGACTAACAGTTGAAGCATATGGCTCAGCCAGGCTAGCCAGTTACCTAGGCCAAGTACTTAAAAATCTCAAGCTCAAATAAAAAAGAAAATAAGAAAAATGAGAGAGAGGGAGAGAGAGAGAGCCTCAAGAGGATGCAGAACCCATCCAGTCCTTAGTATACTTTAAAATCTGTCTTCCATTATACCATTGCAGCAGGAAGCATCACCCCTCAAGTACATTCTATTAGTTCCCTAAAGATTTATTACTTTGTTGCTTTGGGGTATAATTCTACCAGGCTATGTAGTAGAAAATTATAAGTAGGCTCACTGTAAAAGTACTGTAAGAATATAGTCTTCCATGTTCTAGGGCTCTCTCTGAGAATCCACAAGAGAAATTTATCTCTGGGCATAGAATGGGAAAAAAATAGAATATTCATGAGCAATGACCTGGCTTGTTTTTTATCTCATTAAACATTGTGAATCATAAAGCTGATCAGGTCTTCTTTAAGCTGGCTGCTCAAAATTTTAGAGCCACATGCATGGCCCAATTCACTCAAGAATAAAAAACTCCCCACATCTGATGCATATACTAGTCTCAATTCTGATTTCTTATTATCTTTCTAATATTCTTGTGCTTTACCGCATTCCTTCATCTATTTTAAATGTTAATTCCATCTTGTTGGATTGTGTACATTTTGTTAAGTAATCTTAAATTTTTTGTTGAGTATAATATTTACACAAAATAAAAGCAATAATTAAATATCACCATTCTCAAACATGCCCCTTTCCATCTCATCCTTGGAAGGCCCTAGCTATTGTTTCCTGACAATGCTACTAATATTTGCCAATCCAGCAGAAAGTTTTACACAAATGAACTGGTGTAATAGGATGTTAACCTATAATAAGAGCTTGCCACATCACAGTCACACTACGGGAGATCTGCCATTGATTTTTCAGTAAATATGGCAAGTGGTAAAAAATATAGTGTGTGCTCCTCAGCACTAAATTTTTCAGTGACCATTTTTCCTTCTGCTGTTTTCCATTCTGCTGTCTTCAGATGATATTTAATAAAATGCTCTCTTTTCTCAGTGTATGTGCTTATACTGACATGGCTAATGGGGTCTGTACTAAAGTTGTCATCTGTTTTGCTATTTAATGCATTTGTAAAGCTTGCCTTCATTCTTTAGTAAAGCACAAAAAGCAAATTACATGGAAAAAAAATTACTGTGTCATGGAATTAAAGAGCAAGCATAGACCATGCCTCCCCCCAGGTCCTTTAGGTTATTCAAATCCTTACAGGCCAAAAGACAGTTTCTTAACATCTCAAAAAGTGAAACTCAGAATATGGTAAAAGTGCATGACAATTGTTGGAAAAGTCCTGTTTCTACTTAGCCTTGGCTGTTCCTTCTGGAACTCAGCTACCTTTGTTTATTATTCTGTTCTCATTTAACATAAAAATAATCACTGTCTCTAATATGAACCCTTTAGAAGGTCAGGTGTGATGTGATCAAGATGTCATTGGAGAATGCTTCCTCCCTTTCACACAAGATGGCATTTACCTTGCAAAGTTGTTATAATCCAGGGTCTGGTCTTCTGATTTGTGCAAGCTCTGAAATCTGATTTTGTCAGCAAGGGGAGAAAGGAATTACTGGTCATGGGAAGATGTAATCAACAGAGTTCACTGAGATGAACAGGTAGACCCAACTTCTTTTCTTGGCGGCATGACTAATCCTTTAGCTGACTTAGCAACTCTCTGTTCCTAGGTATGCAGGCCATCAGAAAACTGGAATATGGGAAGTCTATTATTCAATTAGTTGTTCCACAGACTTTGAACACCAAGCATGTGAAGACACATGAGATACCAAGTCAACCAAGATGGATTCCCTGACCTCAAGAAGTGTGTAGTCTACTTGGCAGACAGAGACACAAAAACACAAGTTTTATGACAGTATCAGCTTTGGCTGAAAATCTGTGTTGTGGATGTTCAAACACATCATATCAAGTTAGGCTCTGTAATGTGAAAATATTTGCCCGTGGAAGAGGAATATTTAAAATCTGCTGCCCGAGACTCCCTCTTCTACAGAAAGTGATTACACAGAGAATCGGAATCAAATCTGATTCTCTGTGTAATTGTTTTATAATTTATCCATCAGAGAGGAATCTTCTTTCCCTTACTGTCAATGTTTCCCCTTTATCTACACACAGACTCCACCATGTAAAGAAGATAGTTTTTTAGTTTTTTTAAAGATTTTATGTATTTATTTGACAGAAAGATAGAGAACACAAGCAGGGGGAGCGGCAGGCAGAGGGAGGGGGAGAGGGAGAAGCAGGCTCCCCACTGAGGAGGGAGCCTAATGCAGGCCTAGATCCCAGGACCCTGGGATCATGATCTGAGCCGAAGGCAGACCCTTAACAGACCAAGCCACCCAGGCGCCCCAAGAAGACAGTTTTAAAGCCACCGTTGCTCAACTCTGATTGCTTAAATTACATAGTTAAAAAATACAAACCTTCAATGACTGGAAAATGAAATCCAACTATCCTTGTTGGGATATCATGAAAGGCCTATATTTCCCACCTTGTGTTCTTCATCTCCTTTCTCCATCCATTATACTCTTGCTAAGTAAACCATTTACTTTATTCAGTTAGTCTATAAATATTTGTTCAACACCTACTATGTGCCAAGTACTATACTTACGATGGTAAACAGGAAAGAAGTCAATAGACGCACTGGTTCCCTCAGCCTGGAGGCGATTTCGGTTCCATTTGTTTCATTAAAAGCTACTTAATATTCAAAGTGTAGCTGAAATTTCACTTCCGAAATTATATTGCCTGGAATCTACCCAGATGAAAGAAATCATTGCCTGTTACACATATTCTAATCATCAGTCCCGGGTATTTTCTTGCAGGGCTTAATTACCTCCCAGTTATTTTTACCTTCACTTGACTACTAGTATGGAGGTCTCCTGAGAGCAGGATTTCGTAGATGATTCACCTTGGTTTCCTCTCGGCATTTTAAACATAGTAGTTGCACATGGAATAAATGAACAGAGCCAGATTCTTGCAGCATTTCTGGAGCTAAAAACCTAAAGGTACAATGATTTAAGAAGACCTCATCACTAAGCTTTGTGTCCTCCATGGATATAGGAGCGTGTTTTTATTTTGTCAAAAAAATAATTTAACTTTACTGCCATTCAAATATGCCATGCCATTTCAGTTTGTATTTGTATATTAAATTAAATATACAAATTTCTTGTTACTTGTTTTATAGCTGCTCTTACAGAAAATAAAGTTTTTCTCTTTTTAATATCCGATACACAAAAATGTTGGCAGATCATTTCCTCTCAAAAGCTACACTGATTTTCATGGTCCTTCTCAGGGTATTTGATGTTAAGCATGTATCACGTAAGAAAGGTATCTTTGAACAGATTTGCTGCTCTGTTGGCTATTGGCTGAAAAAGGGTCCCGGGATATTCATTTCTGGATAGTTTTACACCATAAAGAAATTAAGATAGAGTGTCTTAGTTTCACGTTGACCTGAGAGAGGAAGAAAACATGAATCCCAAGGAATTGTCATTTAGGCATTTATGACCAGATCAGTGTAAATTTTACTTTAGCACCTGCTGTTCTTTTTATGTCAGCGTCCTGGAAGTGGCAAGGCCATGCAGCTCAATGGACACCTCGGAAATGTGTGCCTTAAATCCACCAGAAAACCCAGGTGAATTAAAGAGTCATGATAGCATCTCCTCCCGACCTCTTTGTCTAATTCCCTTATTTTCCCAGAGGTCAAACCTATTGTTTCAGACTAACTCTGTTTTCTGTGACTTCACATAGCCTGACTGCCCTCCTTCTTTCCTAAATTTTATATTTGACATGCCAATCTCCCCCCATTACGGATAATTGCTTCCTTTTTTTTTTTTTTTTTTTTTTTTTGGTCAGGAAAGCTACATTCTTTTAAAGACCATTTCCCATGGTTTTTTTGCTCCAGTCCATGAGATATAATTAATCTCACCCATTTTCCATGTGTTGCCCCTCAAATTAGCCTGGCAAATATGGGATTTGTGAGATTATTCTTGAGCTGTATGCCATTTGGGCTTGAACCCTGTTAAATGGTAAATATTTTGGAAACATGGGACATCTCTTCATTATCAACCAACATTATATTTTCTTTATAATCTCAGTGACTAACTGCAGGCATGTTTTAAAATGTCCACCTGATCATTTTTAATCCCAAGAAAAATTTAACTGTGTGGCTTACTTAGAAAAGAGAATGGTTTTCCTTCATATACCTTACCAATGATGAAGTTCATAGATGTTGGAATTATCTACCTAGAAAAGAAAGAAGAAGGTAGGCTTTAAAATTTAAACAAAAACAACAACAAAAACCAGAGAGGGAGGCAAACCATAAGAAACTCTTAACTCTAGGAAACAAACTGAGGGCTGCTGGAGGCTAGGTGGGTGGGGGAGATGGGGTAAATTAGTGATGGATATTAAGGAACACTTGATATAATGAGCATTGGGTGTGATAGGCAACTGATGAATCACTAAATTCTTCCCCTGAAACTAATACTACACTATATGTTAACTAACTTGAATTTAAATAAAATCTTATTTTTTTCTTTTTCTCCTCTTTTCTTTTTTTTTTTTTGTTATAATTATGAGAGGCATTTTAGGGAGAGTGACTTTAAATATCAACTTAGCCTTTCTTACTGAATTAGGTAATACTGAAAGGAAAGAGGATTGACCTGTCAGAGGTAGAAAAGTTTAAATTCAGTGAGAATAGAGTAGAGTTTTTGGAAAGAATAACTCTAGTTCTAATAGGATTTTATTCCAAGAATTTGAATACTTAAAAGACTGAGACTAGACACCTACATCCACAAAGAGAAGCTGCCAATTATCTGGTGAGTTGAGCAGTTAGCTATCTGCTGAATTTAGCCAATCTGAAAAAAAAAAAAAAAGAAAGAAAGAAAAGTCTAGCCTCAAACTCCTACTTTCTCAAAAGTGGATTAGTTTTATCTGAAATATCTGGCTAATTAATTCAGTTCTACACTCCATTTTGCCTGTGTGGACAGAGGTTGAATGTTGTGTTCAGATCCAATTCTCAGAGGTAGGGAGGCTTTGGGAGGGCATCGTTTACATTAGTGTTCCTCAGAATGACATTATAGTTCAGTGAATGAATATAGAATTAGACTAACTTGCACATTCAAACAATGTTTGATTACTTGGGAAAATACAGGTATAAGCCTGGCATGGATTACCCTAAACCACAGGCATTTGACAGAGAATCAAATTAGGCACCAACTCAACTGTTATGAAAATTTCCATTTAAAAGGAGAGTTGTGTTGAATATATTTGTGCACCAGCTCTGACACTTCTGTAAATGATTTTAACATCTCAAAGCCCAGATGAAAGTATTATAATTGCTGAGAAATAGAAATATCACCACCAAACATAAGAGGATCCTTTTATTATTCTTAGTAGTAGAGAAATTGATCCAAACTTTCCAAAGTGTTGGTGAGACAAATGCAAGACCATAAATCAGTATGTGAGAGCAATGACTCCAGATCCCTCTCTTCTTGCTTCCTTTGCCAAACCCAGATGTAAATTCGAATTACACAACAGTAAAATAGTTAAAGGACTATTGACAAACTCAAGAGGCAGAAAACTGAGGCAAGAAAGCAACCAGATAGTTCATTTCTGAATAAACAGAAATTCTTCAAGAAGTTTGTGAGAAAAAAATCATGCTACTCAGGAGGAAAAAAATGTCCAAGTCTTCGAATAGTAACATTTTTTTTAAAGATTTTATTTATTTATTTATTTATTTATTTATTTATTTGAGAGAGAGACAGAGACAGAGACAGAGAGAATGAGCGGGGGAGGAGGGGTAGAGGGAGAGGGAGAAACAGGCTGAGCAGGGAGTCCAACATGGGGCTCCATCCCAGGACCCCAGATCATGACCTGAGCCGAAGGCAGAGGCTTAACTGGCTGAGCCATGCAGCCGCCCCAAAGAGTCATATTTTTTTAAACACCGAGTTAGCCTATAATTTTCCCCATGAAATTAAATAAAATACAGTCAGCCTTTCAAAACTTTAATAATTCCATAAATGTAGGATTAAAATGATTTATAGAACAATGGGATTCCTTTTCAAGGCTAGCCATTTATACCAACAACCACGAAAAGATATGGCAGTTGTTTTGCATTTTACTGGCCTTACTTTGGACTACAATGAACCACCAAGATCTTCTATGATGTGGATGTTAAAATCGTGAGTTGGCTCGCCTGAGGCTAAACTACTCTGTAAGGACAACTCTAGCAAATAGTCCAATTTCTGCCTCTGAAAATTAAAAATTATAAATTGCTAGAGAACTTTGGTATGCAAACAGCTGGGAGACCCAACTAGTAAAGAGAAAGACATATACCACTCAACAGCAAAGTTAATCTCACCTCAAACCAGCAAAGCTGCATTAGATAAATGCTTGCCAGACTTCACATTTAGCTGGGGGCTATGAACATCATGTTATTTCCAGCAAAAAACCTGAACAGTGTATCCTAACACCCCACCCCATCCCCACATTAACCATAAAAATATCAAAGAGATTATAGACAGTCTGTTGTTTGGCAAGACCTGGCAAATTCTCCCCGCTTTCAAGTATAAGCAAAGCAAACAACAAACTAGATAGCGATTATATATTTTTAAAAATCTGTAACATAGGAGAAAAGAAAAATTGGTCTAATGAGGTAGAGGGAATGAAACCTATAAAAATTATTTTTAAGTAAATAAGAAAAATGAAGAATACCTCTATTTTAGAATGCATTGCTTTGTTCTCAATAAAACATACGAAAACATAAACTTTATCACACAAGATAAGATGAAAGAGAGTGTTATTAAAAGATAAAGTATAAAGCAAACCAGCTGCATTAGGAATGAGGGTTGTGGCATCATTTCAGTTTCCCCTCACTTCTATCACTCATAGCAAAAAAAATAAAAAAATAAAAACAATAATCTCCATCACATGAAACCAAGACACAGTCACAACCCTGGGTCTCAGCTTATTTAAAAAAAAAAAAAAAAAAGCTTGCAAATACAATGAATTTAAGATGAAATCAGAGAAGAGCCCTGAGAGCATGTGCAAAGTTCTATAGTTCTCCTAGAGGATGCAGTGTTTCTTAAAGCTTCTAGATGTCAAATTAGCAAAAGCCCTAAGCAGCTGTGTCAGAGTGAGAACAGTCACATCTGATGGTGTGGGCAATACACAAGTTGGTCTAGGGGCCCCTGGGTGGCTCAGTCAGTTAAGCATCTGCCTTTGGCTCAGGTCATGATCTCAGGGTCCTAGAATCAAGGCCCGTGTGAGGCTCCCTGCCTGCTCAGCGGGGAGTCTGCTTCTCCCTCTCCTCCCCACTGGTGCTCTCTTGCTATCTCTGTCTCTCTCAAATAAATAAATATTTTTAAAAAATAAAAATAATACATGAGTTGCTCTAAACAACGTTTTTCCACACATTTTTATAAAGGAGTAGCTAAATGAAGTATTATAAATATGCAGTAGTTAAAAAGAATGTAGCAGATTTGTGTATGTCAAGGTTACATTACGCTAATATACACCCTTGGTACTATATGAGAATTTTACCAAATGCAAATATTATTTTATTTTTTTAAATATTAAAATTTTACTAAAATGTAAAGTATGGGGTGAAGCAAACCCTAGGGGAAAGCCTTCAGATGAGTCATCTTTGAAAGAAGCAGATGGAGAGAATATCAAAGTCAAGGAGCAATCAACTTGGAGGCATCTAATGAAAATGAAAGAAATATATACTCAATCATGACATGAAGTGCATTAAAATGATAAGGTTTCACTGTGAACCACATATACCTTCTATTCTGATGAGGAAAAGGAAACTGTCGTACAACAGGAGTGACATGCAAAATATTTTTAAAAACCGTGTGAGTCACATACTAACCAATTGGAACAAATCCTGGTCAATCAGAACCGAAGGAAATACATGAGAATAGAGAGGGCAAAATTATTCTTATATGCCAATAATATGATTACATACATAGAATCTCCAAAAGAATCAAATAAAAAAAAGTAAAGCATAATAATAATTCAGCAAGGTGAATACGAAGATCAATAGCTTTCCCATACACAATTGAGTTAGAAAATAGGATAGGAAATATCACATTTTAACAAGTAACAAAAAAAACCCAAAGTGACTAGAGATAAATATAACAAGAAATACTGACTTGTTTGGAAAAAACTATTTTAAACTATTAAAGGACCTAAAAGAGGTGAGAAACCAGAAGATAAAACTTGGTTTTAAATAGATGAATTAATACTGTATGGATGAAATTCTCCATAAATGAACCTATAAATCAAGTGTAATTTCAATGTAAATATCAGTGTGATTACTGGAGGGAAAAGAGGTGCCTGATAGCAGTCATGAAAACTGTGGGGCTTGGAGGGGTGGAGAATCTAAGTAGAACATTCATACAAAATAATAAAACATATTCTAAAGCTATAGAAATTAGAACTGATGTTTATCCAAAAATATACAGCATATCAATTGAGGAGAACAGAGAGTTTAGAAGTAGGAAAAATGCATTATTCATATTAGATTATAATTAATATGACATTTTTAAATCAGAACAGTGGGGAAAGAGTGATTAATTAAATGACGTTAGAATGCCCATTTTATGTTATTAAAAAACAAAACTAAATCTCTATCTAGCTCTTTATACTAAAATATGTTTTGGATGGATTCAAGTTACATAAGCAAAAAAGGAACTGTTAACAGTTATAGAACAATATATCTATTTAAAAAAATATTGGAGAAAGGCAGATCATAAAACTTAAAAAATATTAAAAATTACTGTATTTTATTTCATAAAAAATCAATATATTAACATAATAAGCTCTTGCAAATTAATAACAACATGAATATAATGGGAGAAATAAGAAGAAAAAATGTGAACATAATGAGTATGAACAAATAACAATGGATTAGAAATTGAGAATTGCTCAAACTCTTCCCTTTAGAATTAAGGAAATGGGTCTTAAAACCCCTTAGATAGTGTTTCCCAAATTCAATTTAGGAAAAGACAATAAGTTTGGTAATATACAATGCTGGCAAGTAACAGGGATAAAAGGCTTGTTCAAAGACCGTTGCCAGAAACAAAAATTGTCATAAACTCATTGGAAGGCAATTGGCACCATCTATGCAAATTTAAAATACACACTATTTTTTGACCCATGAATTCACTTCTAGAAATCATTTTATAGTTATCCCCTATGGAAATGGAAAACCCTATGTACAAGGATGTTTATTGTAGCATTGTCTATAATAACAAAATGCTAGACACAATTCAATGTCCATTTCGAGGGAACGACTAAATAAAGTATTATAAATAAATTAGGAGTATACAATAGTTGAAAAGAATGTGGCAGATTTATGTATGTCAAGATTATATTATGCTAATATAATATACCCTGAGTACTATATGGAAATTTTACCATGTGCAAGTATCATTTTCCTTTTTAAAATATTAAAATTTATTAAAACACTAATTTTAGAAATATCTCAATAAAAATAGTTATGTTACATAGAAACGTATTCAGGGACATAAAGGATACAATGGTAAAATTAACATTCACATATGACACAGGAAAGACCAGAGAAGTAGGTTAAAGAGATGAATGTGATAAAGGGCAGTAACAGAGATGCCCTCGGTGGTGGTGGTTATTACATGATGTTCCTTAGTCAAGGCAGTGGCAGGGAAAGGACACATTCAAACAGAATATATTGGTAGCAACTCTAGCTTATTATTTCATCAAATCTGAGATTCTACCAATTCTAAAATATACCATTATTTTCAGGTTCAGTATGAAAAAAAATGCTGCCAATTAAACTATGACATAAAATGACTTTCTAACCATTGATCATAATGTGCATCCTAATTTCAGAGACATTAAAATGGGAAAATGCATCTTATAATTGATGCAATACTGTATATGAAAAATAGCCGATACCTAGAAATATCTTGGCAGCAATTGTGAATTTCAATGGTAAATACAAAATCCTCTCAGCAATCAGGCAAGAAAAAAATTACAAAGAAATAAAAATTAGCCCAGCCTTAGCTTTCTTTTCATTATTGAGTGCCAGAAGACGTTGGACAAATCTCAAGAGATTTGAATAGGAAAAGATGAGATCCAAGAATTCCATGCTCTGCCAAGTTATTTTTTTCACATACAAAGGCAATGAAAAAATATTCTCAAATAGAGGGCTCGGAAAATATATTATTATATTCCCCAAAAACCTACTCAAAAAACACATTCCTGATGATCACACAGTGTGAATCAAAGGAAAAACACAGGTCAGAGTATAAAGGACTAAGTTAATTTTTAATTTCACTAAATTAGAATTAAATTTATAAATACATTAAACAAAATTCAATGTAAAATAAATAATTTTGAAGGATTTTATAATGGCAGAAATTGTGATTTAATAATTAGCAATAATTTCAAAATAATCTGAGCCTCTTCAGATTATATCAGCAACATTGGAAAGTATTGGGGAAGTAGGACAAAACAAGCCACATTCACTATGTTAGGTAAGGAAAATTGTCCTATATCACTTGTTTCAGAGTTTTTAAAATTAATTTTCTTAAAATTATAAAGTAGGAAATAAATTGACCCAAAATGTCATCTCATAAAAGATAACTGTTGATATTTAAAAATAAGTCATAAATGCATATAGTTTTAAATTTTCAGGCAATAGATGGAAAATTAAGTTTATTTTCTGCCCCAGACACACACACACACACACACACACACACACACACACACATTTAAAAAATGTTTACACTAATGTGATCATACTACATAGGCTAGAGAATATATTAGTATGTTCAGATTATACTGTTCAAAATTATTTCTGCTTACTTAGCATCCTTTTCCCTCCTTCAGGAAATACATCTGTTTTTTCTAATAGACAACAAATACCATATGGTTTTGGAGGGCAGGGGAGTTGGCCTTCCACGTTTTAGGAATGAACATAAAACACTAAAAAGGCAGCAACTTTCCTGCATGGTATTTAAGACCACTGAAAGAGAGCAGGTCTCTCGCCTCACCTGAGATTGTGAGCAATTAAGATGTGAAGAAGCCTATAGATGCTTGGTCATCTTCTCTGCCATTTGTCAAGACCTTCCCTAAGTTATGTAGAGTGGGTAACTGCTATAACAAATAGATCCAAAAATGAATAATGGCCCAAACACAAAAGAAGTTTATTTGTTGCTCACAGGAAGGTTGAAGGTGGTTCCAGTTTGGAGAGGTGTGGTGGAAGAAGTCTGAGCCAAACAGCAAGTCAGAGACTCAGATTGTCAGAGGTCCCTCCATCTTCAGCAACAGGCTTTCATGGACACCTGGGCTCGGAGGATGATGTTAGGTGATTTGGGGGATGCAGGCCTAGGAGAGGCTCACATCCCTCCCACGCACATTCTGTGGACTAAAACTCAGTCACATGGCCACACCACACTGGGGAAGACTGGAAAACATGGTCCATTTGTGTCATAGGAAGAAGAGGAAATGGGTTTTGGTGAGCAGCTAACACTCTCCGCCACAGTCTTCCACTAGAAAGGCATGGCTTCCAGATAAAGTCTTGGATCCCTTAATGACACACAGACCTTTCTATCAGGTTCAGATGTGGTTTCTCAAGGTAACTCCCAACTCCAACCCAATATTTCATGGTAACACAAGAATAAGATAACTGTAATACGAGAATGTCGCTGGGATTGTCTGTGTACTTGGTATTGAACTGTGGCTTTGCTTTAACTTCTCCAAATTTGTGAAATGTCCTTTGTCTCCATGGGCGATATTCTCTCCCACCCATTCCTAAGAGAATATCCTGGATTTTTAAATCCTTTCCCCAGTTCCATTCAGAGGCCTGAAGCCAAAAACTTGCTATTTCAAGAATTTTTAAATGAGCAATGTTAAGTACTTATATATTTTGGCCCATATACTAAACCTCCTGGGACCTCTTAATACAGCTCTCCCTACATTATCCTTTTCTTTCAGAGATCTTTGTATTACTTATTTTTTAGCTCCTCATTACCTCTTTGTAGAGGAGGAGAATGAATTCTGTGAGATTATAAACATTTTCCCAAAACTCCATTCCCTCTTGGTCAAGAGAAACCAATATGAGGAACCCCTAAATTTGTCCTTCTACTCTGACATTTTGCCGGTAGGTAAATGTTTTGCAGGGAAGGACAAATAATTTCCCTCAACTCTTCCAAGTTCTTGGCTGAGACCCCCTGGAATAAAAGACAGATTAGCAAAAGAAAAACAAACAGAAGCTTATTAACATGTATACCTCATGTATACATGGGAGATAGCTAAGAAAATAGTAAAACTCTCCAAAATGGACCAAGCCATTATTTTAAATACCATCTTCAGCTAAAAACAAAAGAAAGATGTTGGGGTGGGGAGAGGCAATTCACGGGATGTGAGAAGAGGAAATGTTTGAGATGAGATGTCATGTAGCTAATTATTAATAACATGCAAAAACACAGAATGCCATTGCTATAGCACGATCCCAATTATGCAACCATATTAAAGCCTGGAAGGAAATAAAACTAGTAACAAACATGGTTATCTCTTAGTTCTGGGATCACTGATAATTTTTATTTTATTCTTTTTGACTTTACTATATTCCTCATATTTTCTATGTAACAAAAATGTTCAAAAAAATAAATAAATACCAGTTATGTTTCAGTTCTCTCTGTTTTAAAGAAGTTATCATTACTTAATTGATGGCTTCTGCATAATGCTAGAGGAAAAAGAATGAAATAAGATAATCAGTTCATCTGTGGACAGGCTGTGTTATTTCTAGTGCCCAAAGGACTTGCATGAGATCAGTTTACACTTGTGTAATGGGGAAAGGAAAGGGAAAGAAAACTCAGTGTGAGAACAGTGTGAGCCATGTTCAAATCCACTGCTCACAGCAGGGAAAAACAATTGCTTCCTCTCCTGTTTCCAGTGACCTAGTGTGTGTGTGGATCACAGTGTCGGAAAAAGTATCCCAAATTGCCTTCAACATGGCTTCCCTCTGTTATTTTTACATTAGTTAATGCCTGGTCCAAAGGACCCTCTGAGAAACCCTCAAAGCCTTGTACTGCCCCGATTCTCTTGGGCCAAAAAGTCTTCAAATAGACATCTGCTTATTTTATGAGACAGACAGTTTCATAATAGGAGTCAAGGACCCCGACAACTACCCTGTGCCCTAAGAATGATTGCATCATTAATTTCTAAGGACACTACTAAACTCTTTAAAATAATTCTCTGTTATTTTAGACCCCTGTAGACTGGGAGAACTCTTTTGTAAGTGGGTATTATTTCTTTGCAAAGAAAAATAGTTTGCATATTATTCTTCCCAGATTGCTTGTTTACTGCTTCTATCAACCTCAATCATGAAAGCTTTCAGGGTAGGTGCTGGGAACAAAGATGAAAACAGATGAATTTAAATGTTTGTTTATAAAGATGTTTGAAGGGATTAATTTTTATCTGGCCATTTAAATAGGATTAAAGGGATTACCTTGAATAGTAAAGGCACATTATAAATACCTATGTTGTCTCTAATTAATAGGTTCAGATATGAATATAAGATATGTCAAATTATTACAGAATAGCCTATGATTAGATTATTTTTAAATAATGGAAAGGAAACTCATGAGTCATTAGTGAAGAGATGACTTTGGAATAAGGCAAACTCATTCAGCAAATATAATGCTTTGCAAGACACATTTCCTATTTATATGTACAGTTAATAACATCTATTATGCAGTCTTAGTCCTGGAAGCCTGTGTTTGTTGAGAGAAATACTTTAAAACAGAAGCTTAATTACATAGTGCTTCAGCTTCTCTGGCAACATCAAAAGGGAGAAAATCATTTGTGCTTTAATGAATAATTTGAAAGGGGAAAATAAGTTCTCAAGTTGAGAACTCTACAAGTTAGAGGCAAGAAGAATGAGGGAGGAAGAAAATGTGAGATTATAATTTAGTTTTTCAGTATATGACAACAAAAGCGATAAGGGGAAAAAAACTCTACAAAAGCCTTGTGGTTTCTGTCCTGGGGTTTTGCCTCTGAGACTTAACTCAGTCACATTATAAATGGAAATATTTATTTTCAAGGGAAAGAGTCCCCTTAAGCTCTCTTTAGCCAGATTTCTCCCTAAACACCATTAACTGTCACATTTTGAAGAAAACTACTGAAGAAAATTAGTGACCCATGCCAAGAAACCAATAGGTGACAATAGGTTTTGCAAATGGTTTTAACTTGATTCATGATTCTGACCAAAAAAAAAAAAAAAAACAACAAACAAACAAACAAACCCACAAATTAGGGTTATAAAAATCATTATCAGTTTGTACATGTTGATAGCAAGAAGGTATAAACCTGGTATTACCTGATTTACCTTGGAGATCTTAGAAGTGGACAGATAGGCTTATCCTCTGGTACAATGCATTTTATAAGGTAAAGAGATGTTAGAACCATTAAATGCTCTCATTTAGTAAAAGAGGTGCAAAGATGTGGACGGTCCATAGATGAGAGCCGAGCTCTAACCTCTAGGCTCTGGATCTATCAGTAGTTCATTGACTGAGTATGAAACGAGGAGTATTTCTTTTAAGGACGGTGAGTATTTACCAGAACTGTGCTCAAGTCCAGCCTCAGGCAAATCCAAGAACAAAACCAAAATTGGTCTTTGGTTCCCTCTTTCTATCCTACTGTGTGGCAACTTTTCCCTACCTGTGGTTCTTTGACCCAGCAGGATCCCACGGGACTCTTGGGCCACACCCACTCCTGTCAGTATCTCTTAATTTGCACAGCACTGGTAATAATCAGTTACACATTACCTTAATGAAGAGTATTCTCTTTTCAAACTTGGACCCTCAAAAGTACAGTATCGTATCTCAAAGGAATGGATCCTACCTCCTCGTTTTCATTCTTTTCTTTTTTTGCTTTTTTCAACCAAGGATGAGACTAAAATAGTCCACTAACTTCTGTCACATACCAAACATTTCTATTATAAACACGTCATATGTGCAAGAAAACAAGGTGACTAGTTTTTGCTTCTTAAGTTTAAATGTGGAAAAATCTTCAGCAATTGACAGTGTCTGCATTTACTTTGATGACATTACACTTGTGAGAACTTTCTACAACCGACTAGATGAACACCAGCACCAAAATCTCTGCTTTGCAACTTGCTGGCTGTACCTCAAAGGGCAAAATACCTAAAATAAAATGAGAACAATGGGCCCATTTTCTTCCTTTCCTTCCACATTTGCCTAATTCTTCTTCCTCTTTAGCTCATGCTGCTTTATCGGTTTCCCCTCAAGTGATGAGCCTTCTGTCCTCTCAGGACTGGACTTTCTCGAAGTCACTGACTAGAAGAGAATGCAAGATAGAACATGACCGTAACCATCACTGGGGTTCCAGATTCCTAGCACTGTTTTCCTACATGACACCACATGTGAAGACCCCAAATACACCGCAGGTGTGGCTGCAGAAATCAAAAGGAAAACTAGATCATCATTTAACACGATGGCATTCGATTTTGAATTTTACATCTTGGGCTCTCCTGGTTGCCTTATTTAAAGCCCTTCTCTTTGCCAACACTTCTTTTGAACTCTGAGAGACGCATCCATCATGATACGAGATTGGATCTGTAGCTCGAGGAACTAGAATAATAATCAGAGGTGTATATATAAACTGAAAGCCTCTGCATTTCTCCAAACCAGCCCCTGTTGTAGGAATGCTAAAATAATGCTAATGCAAGAAAAGATATTCCAGTGTCATTTTAGATTTCAGGCATTGCACATTTGTACCCATGATTATGTCAAAATATACACATAGGCATCATTTGAGGGAGAATTTATTATAAAAGAAAATATTTAAAAAAATAAAGCTAGACTGACCTTGCTTTATTTATTTATTTTTTAAATCAGTGCTTGAACTGGAGTTGAATAAATTTGTCCAGCTTAACATGAAATTGGGTTGGTCTGAGAATAAAAAATAAACCCAGTAAGACTGTTCATGTGGAGTGAAAAGAAGAGAACAGAAATGAAGCATAAAACATCTCCCTTCTGGCATTAAAAAAGAAAAAAAGTATTGGCTTTTTTTAATCAAATCTACCTTCAAAGAATATTATGTTGTATGTGAAAAAATAAAGAATCAAATGTTTTAGAAGCAAGGGGATTCATGTTAAATGGTGAGGATATCTACCTGGGGATAAAGGGGAAGATATAAGATGGCTGATATTGGTGGAGGTTTTTTAGGTCTGGAGGTCAGACACATCTAGACACAAAAGCAAGAGGCAAGAATTAATGAAGGTTTACCTTTCAGGTTTTCACACCCTTGTGAATTTTACTCTCTTTCCTTATATTTAGACTCTCTGAATGCCTGGGGCAGGGAGGGGGGGGGAATTTTTTTTTTTTTTTTTTTTTGAGAGACACATCAAATCATTTACTTTAAACCAAGTGAAATTCAATTGATTCCTATTTTGTTTCCTGGACCCAATGATCACGAGGACTAAGGTATTATTTCTACTTCACTTTTTCTTGGCTTTTTGAATGCAGTGTTCAGTGAAGTCCGTGTTCCCAGTTTCCTTCCATCCAAACCAAATGAGATATGTATAAATTGATTCTCTTTTGCTACTTTTTATTACCTTTCAGGTCTGTTTGTTTACCATCATTAATAGATGGACTTTGGACCAGAATTCTCGAGGTGCGGCATAAAGCTATATGAGTGGGAGAGCTCAACAATGGCTAAGAAATTAATTGCAAAGACACACTAATTCCAGGGAAGGACTTCCAGTTATTTAAGCCATAGCCTTTCTTTAGAACATCCTTGGTGAAACATTATGGTCAAGACGAGACACTCACAACCTCTGAGACCGCGTTTATTTCAAAATAGTCCTCTAAGGCATATATCTGAGATTTAAAGGCTCAAAGTCTGTAAGCTGGAAGTTCACTAACCAAAACTGAGTTGAAACTCCCCTTCAGAAGCCAAAACAAAAACAAAGGCAAAAACGAAAACCCAACAGGTACAAAGATCAGATTGTACTTCCCAAGCTTCCGCCTAGAGGGAGTTTTTAGCCTTAACTTACAAATTCAGAAAATAGGAGTTTATAAGAGAAACAGTGACAGAACCTTAATTATGGCATCACAAAGGGCAATGCCACCCTAAAAAGGAACTACCCCTGAGAACATGCTTAATCTTTGAATAACTCAACGAGAGAGTGGTGTGATGAGTCAGGTCCCCACTTGCAGTGCACTGGTGTGTGCCCTTTATAAAATTTACTGTCACCTTTAACTCCTTCCTTTCTGACTAAGCCTCACCTCACTCTGGACCAAGGAGAAAAGAATGGTCATAAAGAACCAAGCAATGGCAAGTTACTTTTTGTCAGAAGCTGTTCTCCAACATAAGTATCAAAGAATCATAAAAGCTGGAAAGGACCAAAGGGGAGGCATCTGGTCCGTCCTCTCTACCTACTACAGATAAACCCAAATCATGGAAGACAGGGTAGGAAGGTAGCTCAACATTCAGTTACTCCATGAAGGAGGGAGAATTCACCTCCTCCCTTAAAAACTCTGTGCTAGCTTTAAAGGCAAAATATTTGTTACGCAAAACCCGATTCTTATTTGCAACCAACCTGACTCCCAAGCCTCCTACCATTCTCTGTAAACATGAAATACCCTCTTTAAACATACTTTGCACACTTGAAGGAATTTATGGAGCCAATCCTTAACTTTCCCTATTTGTCAAATAATTTCAAGTGTTTTAATATTTATTAGTGCGGTGAAAAGTCAATTTCCTAATCTTGTTTTGGTTTGTTTTTATTTTTTTCCTGGAATCCCCTTGGTATTGCCACATTTCTCTGACTGTAAATTCATCATTATAACCCAAACATCAAACATGGCGTCTAGACCATGGTAGGTATCTAGTAGTTGTTTCTGAATGAGAAAATAAATGTCAGGGACTACACAGTAGATGCTCAAGTATAAATTAAACAGCACACCATATAGACAACAATAAGAAAAAGTCTTTTTACATTCTAAATAGCCATCCCACTGCTCCAGTTTCGTTGATTTAAATCTTATCTAAAATACAACTAATTCACTGTCTTTTTTGGTTTAAATGTTACAGGGATACATGCAAACTATGCATCTGTTTGGCAGCAGTGTTATGACACAAAGATATCACATTTTATGCTCAACACAGCAATATTTTCAGAAAGCATATAAATTAGCAATGGTCATTGTTTTACTCATAGGAAAGCAAAGCTGAACAGATGCAAAGCAATGCATTCATAGATGGATATGGTATGCATCCCATTCTCACTCAAATCTAGGTCATAGGTCACTGAGTATTTGTAGCAGTTTACTAGGACTCCAAAGTCATGGCTGGGATACTTCTGGCTGTTAACCTCCAGACACCAATTCCTGCCAGACTTAAGAAACTCTTGCAAGACCAGCCATAACCCGCCATGTTTCAAATTCATAATGGAAAAGGAAATGCTAAGAGGAAACAGGGAACAGAGAGGCATCCAGGGACCCATACCAAACTAAGACCTGCTCCTGATGGTTTTCTCCCCATTTCCTTGCCCGAAATAACAAGAGATTCCTGGATTTCTATTATGTTGCAAAAGAAAAGCTTCTCTTTGAGCCCACAGTGAGCTTTTGAACGAAGCACCAGAACTAACCAACCCTCTCAGGTTACAACCAGAAAAAGAACCTGCCCATGTCCTCTGGCTAGTATCTGGGAAAAAAGGTAATAAGGTTATCTCTAATGTATCACCTATGGGTACAACTTATAAATGAAAGACACAGAATCTCTTTCCTTTCTGAATCTAGACATGTAATAATTCAGGAAGGAAAAACCTCAAGAGGATAAACTTCAGTCAGTTGCCTGTATGACAACACATATCAACATGGCATTGTGCCTGATTTTACAATTCAGAGCATTAGTTTTGATGTTCATGTGTCTCATACAGGGTTTTATTTGGATATGCTTTTATGTAATATCTTTTGAATTTCCATTTGCATTCTTTTTTAAAATCAGTGAAAGCACAGTTTATTTTCAAATCCTAACCAAGCATTGACATTGGGAAGGAAGGAGGAAAGGAAGAAACAAGAGAAGGAAGGAAGGGAGGAAGGGAGGAAGGTATCTTTTTAATATTTTACAAATTCATGGGAGAAGCTATAAGTAGTCTTCTGCTGGATTCTTTTACATAGTAATATGTTTCTGAATGAAACAATTTAAAGGATGTTTAAAATGTTCAAATGCAGATAGATATCGGGAAAACTAGAGTTTTCGTAATTAACATAAACTAGAACCGGGATAAAACATGCCCAGCTATTACCAAGGCGATGAACTTTCCAAGTAAGATATAGAGATGGGCATAGAAACATACATATATATACATACATATCCATCTGTGTTTGTGTATGAAACCTTTACAGCAGGTGTATAGCAAACGAGGCTTGCACCCAAAATATTAGGTTCCTCTCTGGTCATGACAATTCCAAAATTTGTGGATTTTTTATATGCTTTGTACATTAAATTTAAGATTGCATGTGATAGATTTATTGTGATATAATACTATATTCTGAGATAGAATACGAAATTATTCCATTTTGACCTAAGGTCTATCAACATCATGGCCATAGGTAAGAATAGAGGCTTTGCATCAGAGAATTACATATGTTGGAATTAATTATTATATTTTACCTTTCTCAGTGATGATCCTATCTTCCCTTTCTTTGGCATAAATATTAACGAGCATTTGAGCTCCTTCACAAATAATACTATGTGAAAGCAATTATGGAGTTTAATAGAAAGCAGACATGATACTAAAGAACCTTACTTTAAATGAGGAGTTGGCTGCACTCCCTGACTTGATTATAGCACTGTGAGATTCCTTGGGATCGAACATGAAATCTGAGTTGGCTGTTGATAACATCATGTCCAGAAGCTTGAACCTGGATGACACTTTGTAGATCAGCCACCTGCCATTCATGCTTCCCAACACCCTTGTTCCAACTTGCTTCAAAGAATCCACATACTTTAATCCTGAAAACCTTGAAAAATGATCAGTGTGCCACAGGCATTAAACCTGTAAACTTTTTTTTAACCTTTCCATGAAATACCAGAAACCTTAGTCTGATTCTGGCAAGTGACCTAGGTAGAGATCTGCATGCCCATTTGATGCGCACACATTTTTGTGTTCCCTTGCTGGTGGTGCTTGCTCACTGTTGGTACATGACAAACGCATCTGGGGAAGAGTTTTGAAAACAATTCGACAGCATGAGAGGTTCCAACAATAAAACAGAACTCTTTACATCGCACAGCCAAACAAATAACTCGGGCAAGTGTAACTGAATAAATCCCGAGCTTCAGTGCAGATGGCTGTTTTTACTGTCTATGCTGGAATCCGCTGAAGGTTCTTTAGTCCCAGTGCATGAGTGTGTGTGTGTGTGCGCGCGTGTGTGTGTGTGTGTGTATGCGTGCGCGCACGCGTCTGTGTGCGTATGTATGTGTGCGTGCGTGCATAGGGGCTTTTTTTATATGAGATTTGGCATATTGCATGTGGCAGGCTGTTGAAAAATGAATAAATACAGGAGAAAAAAGGCAACGTACATCCCACTGGTAATGAAGGCAAGCCAGGTTGCTGACTGCCCGTGTGCCAATTCTCCAGGATTGCCCATGGGCTCCCAGGATCATTTCTTTGCCCCCAGATTTTCATGTTGAATCATCACTCACAATCTCTAAATGAACATGCCTCTTATTTTATTTAAGACACGTTGGGCACTTGAATTTGACTTCCTGCTAGGCGGTACAATATTTAGTGTATGCTACATACACAAATGGGAAAGAAGGGAAATATGGCCATAGAAGCATAATTTCAACATTTTTTTTCTGTTTTTGCAAAGAGATATCTTTGCCCTAAAGCTTTCAAAAGGGAGACATCAAGTGAAAAGCATTTGTTTTAGGCTGACTTTGCCTGAGAAACTCTGACCACAGAGGTCTATGAGGATTCATCAGGAGCTTGAGGCGATGGCCTTATGGCTTTGGCCTGAGGCAAGGCTGGGGGCGAAGAACTTTTCATGTGGGGGGTAAAGAATAAAGCAAGAACTCATCATGCCTGGATTCCTACAGTTGCTCTAACTGGTACCCAGAAACGTCTCCCTGGAAGAGATGGGCTTTTCTGTTCCTCTGCTGCTGTTAAAATAGAAATGAGCAGCATCGGAACTTATTTGTGACCTACTTAGGAGAAATTCAGATTTGTCTACAATGGCCAAAAGGAATACAGGGTGGGAAGAACTCAAAATGCTTTCTCTCAATACAGTGGCCCAAAGGGATATAGGTTAAAATGAACAAAAATACCTTTTTTTCTTAAAATGTGAATGTCACACTTGGCTCAAATGACCACCTCCCTTTTTAGGTGATCATGTTTTCAAAAATCATTTTATTTGCAATGGTTGGTCATGAGGCAGTGCTTTGTATAACGGAGTCATCCTTTTTTAAATGAATGATCTGCATATCTGGATAATAGAGTCCCCTCTCTTTTTACTTCTTTAGTTCCATCAAGAACTGCAAAAAGAATCGGCGAGACTGCTTATTTGTTAAGTGCTTCTTAACTCATCTCTGACCCAAAGGATGCTCTTGTCAGAAGCCAGGCCTATCAATAATGAATGGTGTTTTTAACTTTTGATCTCCAGCGGCAACATTTCTTTTTTAGGCTCCAATGATGTTTCCAACCACCTGCAAAATAGAGGGAGAGGGCACCTGACAAAGTTCCAGAAAGTGTTGTGACTTAATGGAAGTAGTGATAGCACTTTGTTTCCTGGGTTGTTTTTGTCTTTCTGTGTTTCCGCACCTCACTCACCTCCCCTGCTCCATGATGACCCTTGCCCCATTCCCCAAGAGAACAGTGGCACGATAAATAAATAAAAATGGTGTGAGAGGATGAAAACATTTAACACAATAACCTCTCGAATATGATCTTTTTCAGGGAAATGATGTGCTCCATTCCCAAGCTCACTTTTTGGAGGGAAAAACAAATTCCTAGAAAGCAGAAGCGGAGAAATGGCCTCTTGCCACTGCAAACAGACCAACTGAAGATAGCATCAAGGGCAGACTAGAAAAACTGCTCCTAGCAAACCTGAATCTGAATGTTAAAACACATGCAGTGTCCCATAAAACTTTATGATTATTGGAAATGCATTTTCTAGTACGAAAATGTTGGGTGGTCTGGGCAATTATATCAAGTGGTACCAGACTCACGAGAGATTAAATGTAGACTTAAAATAGTCCAGTCCACAAAACAATCACCTGCAACAGGCAGGGAGATATGAGAAACCAAAAAGGGATGGAGATATGGGCACCATTACGGCCTAGTAACTATACCTCTAGGCCCAAAGAATTGCTCTGCCTGAAAAGCTGTGCATTTGGAGAAGTTAATACAGTTAATCATAGGAGTTTGTCTATAGCTTCAGCTCTCAATACACTGGACAGGTTTGGCTCATTTTCAGAGCTGCACACACATTCAGCTCAAACACAATTAGGCCACTTTACCATTACCTACTCCATATGTTAAAAATAGTCTGCTAGGCAGGTCAGTCATGGAATGGGAGAGTCATTTTGCATGTTTCACTAAAATAATTACTAAATATTCTTAAGGGAGGTTGCTTTTCTCATAATTTCAATTTTAATATATCATCTTAAAGTGAAGTAGGAAGCGAGATTAGAATGGAAGGGAAGTGGTGCCTGGGTGCCTCAGTCCATTGAGCTGGGCGGGGGGGGACTCTTGATTTCAACTCCGGTCATGATCTCAGGGTCATAGGATGGAGCCCCACATCATGCTCTGCGCTCAGCGTGGAGTCTACCTGTCGCTCTCGCTCTGTTCCTCCCCCTGCTCATGCTCTCTCCCTCAAATAAATAGATTAATTAATTAAATCTTTTTTTTAAAAAGAAGAAGAACTGAAGGGAAGTATGCATTTAGGTTCTTCCAACTATCCCCTGTGATTTGCCCCAAGATTTAATTATAAAAATTTTCAAGCATTCAGAAAAGTTGAAAGAATAGTATAATAATCACCATATATCCACCACTGATATTCTACAATTAGCATTCTGCTATTTTGGGGTACCTGGGTGGCTCAGTCAATTAAGCCTCTAACTCTTGATCTCAGCTCAGGTCTTGATCTCAAGGTCATGAGTTCAAGCCCTGCATTGTCTAAAAAAGATTTTTTTTCTTTTGCTACTTTGATGTATTACATGTCTGTCCATTAATCTATCCCTCTACTTATCTATCAATTCACTTTGTGTTTTAATGTAATTCCAAATTAGTTGTAGACATCAGCATACACCGTCCTTAAACGTTTCACTATGCATACCATTAACTAGAGTTTAATGTATGTTTACATTTTTTTAGGCAAAATTTACAAACCATGAATTACACAAATTTTAAGTGTGCCATTCTATGAATTTTGAAAATTCATACAAATAACCTGAATCCCTATCAAGACATAGAAAATAATATAACTCCAGAAAGCTCCCCCATGTCCCTTCCCAGTCAATCTCCACTGTCAACATCTCCAGGGGCTATGGAGATTATCATCATATTTTGTTTTATCTGTTCTAAAAATTCATGACATATAATCTTTGTATAAAGCTTCCTTTACACAGCATATGTGTTTAAGGATTTATCCACATTAGTGCTTGGATCAGTGCTCATTCTTTTTACTGCTGAGTAGTATTCCCATTGTATGAATAGAGCTCCAGTTTGTTTTTGAATACAGGACTCTTTCCAGTTTTTTGCTATTATGCATAGGCTTTAACAAACATTTTTGTATAAATGTTTTGTTAATATATCCTTTCATTGATTTTGTATGAATATCTAGGAGTGGAATTTCTGCTTCATAGAGTAGGCATTTTTCCAAAGTGGTTGTACTATTTTAAGCTCCCACCAAGTGTGTGACAGCACTAGTCACTCCTTTTTAATTTCAGCCATTGTGGTGGGGATATAATTGGATCTCATTGTGATTTCATTTGCAGGTCCTGATGACTAATAATTTTGAGCACTTTTCCATGTGCTTATTGGTCTTTTTTATATCGTCATTGGGGCAGGATCTATTCTATTCTTTACCTGTTTTTAACTGGGTTGGTTGCATTTTTTGCTATTGGGTTGTAGAGTTCTGTATATATTACAGATAGACATTCTTCATCAGGCATATGTTTTGTAAATATTTTATCTTAGTCTTTGGCTTGCTTATTTGTTTTCCTACTGATGACTTTTGATAAGCAGAAGTCTTTAATTATGATGAAGTTTAACCTTTCTTTATAATCATTGTTTTTGGTACTTGAAGAGATTTGCCAATCAGAAGACAAAGATTTTTCATTTCATGTTTTCTTTTAGAAGTTTGTTATTTACTTTTTTTTAAAGATTATTTATTTATTTGAGAGAGAGAGCGCACATGAGCACATGCATATCAGGGGACGGCGGGGGAGAGAATCCTCAAGCAGACTTCCCACTGAGTGTAGAGCCTGGGGGCTCAATCCCAGAACCCACAGATCATGACCCATGAGATCACAACCTGATCCAAAACCAAGAGTCAGATGCCTAACTGACTGAGCCACACAGGTACCCCTGTTATTTACATTTTTATGTTTAAGTCAGTGATCCACCCCAAATAATCTATTATGTGTGCTGAGAGATAAGGAAAAATTAGTTTCTCCCCATGTCTGTCTGTCTATCCCACTCTCTAGGTTAATAAAGGATAGAGAGAAACAGGCAAAGAGACACAGACAAAGAGAGAGAAGTCATTTCAGATCATTTGTTGAAAATTTAGCATTTCCCCACATATTGTCTTAGTCCCTTTATTAAAAAATCAATTGACCAAATATATGTGAGATTTTTCCTGGACTTTCTATTTTGTTTCATTGATCTACATGTATACTGTTTCACTAACACCACACTCTATTAATGTAAATTTATAGACAGTCTTGAAGTAAAATAAGTCAAATCTTCCAACTTTGTTCTTTTAAAAATTGTTTTGCCTATTAAAAGTCCTTTAAGTTGCATTTCCATATATTGTAGAAGAGATTGAGAGTGGATTTTACTTTCTGGGCTACTTTCCTGCTAGGCTGCATTTGACAGTGATGCTTTCCTCTTCTCAAAGCCATGGTTCCTATTTTTTCCCATCATATCTTATAGTTAACAGCCATATTCATTCTGAATGATGTGCAGTCCTCCTGTTCTGCCCCTTCAGGACAAGAGGTGGTTAAAATTCATTGCTGTTTTTAAGCTAGGCATTTCACCTTCCCTTGTTGACTATCCTTAACTTTGTGCCTTTATAAATTGTCCTACAATTAAACGCTCAAGATAGTTCTTCAACTGCTATATTTAAGTATGCTGAATTTTTACAAGGCTGTACCTTTTTAAAAAATCTTTTCAGCCTCAACTTGATAACACTTTCTTAGAGGTGACCACCCTATATTGAAGTAGGTCCAAATCCTTTCACACTTTACCACATTCCCCCAATTCTAGATCTCAGAATTTTGTTTGACTCCTTCATAACACATCAGAATTTATTACTCATCTCTATATTTTTATTGTCAGTCTAATAATAGATAATGAATTCCATGAGGGTCGGGATTATGTCTAGTCCATTCATCACTATATAACCAGAGAAAAGCAGAATGCTTAGCAAAAATAAACCAATCAGTAAATATTTATTGAATTGTCCAGACCTTATAAGAGAATTTTAGAAGATCTTGTGCTGAGAGAGATTCCACTGAATTGCTAAAGTTATTAACTAAAGTCATCATTATCAACAATGTAGAAGGTGAAAAAAATATACAGCAATTTTCCTACTTCAAGGGACAACAGATTAGTAAGAAAGATGAAATGCATTAAGTAAAGAGGAATACAAAAATCCTTTCAAAAATTTTCAGGTAACAAAAATTGAGGCTCTGGAGGTAAAATTCAAAAAGTATAGTACCACTACAAAAATCCAGCAAATGAATAACTTTTAAAAATGAAGTTAAGTTTAAAAAGTTTATATACACTAGCAAATGATCTTTTCCTACTTTTCAATTTATTTTTCTGTATTTAGAAAGAGTAATTCTTTCCTAAGTGATTTTGAGTGTTTAGAAAAATGCTTAGAATTCCTTAGGGAATTTAGGAGGAGACTAGGATGTCTTTTGAAGCTGCCATTATGCTCTCAAAAAGAAATTGAAACTGTACGTCTAATCTCAGGCCTTTGAAGAAAAGCCGCCCTCCCAAGACCTCCCCCTGGACTTTAATCATCTTCTAGCAGGTCTTCTTACCTCTAGTTTTTCTTTTGCAAATTTTATTATGCATTCCACTGTTTAACTAATCTTCTTTAAATACAATATTCTTCATGTTTTCCTGTGAAAGAATCTGAAATTGTTTTTTTCTGTCTCTCACATCAAATCTGATAGCCCAAAGTATTCAGCAGATATTTAAAGTCTTCAATCAGCTGGTAAAACCAGTTCCTTCACTACCGCACCATGTCAAGGTCAAACAAGCCAGTTGTCCACCATGAGCTCTATACACTATACGCATTCGACCATTGTCCTTTCCATGTGGTATACCACCACACCCTGCCCTGCTCATCCTTGCCAGAATGACCTTTTCTTCCCTCTCCTGCTAAATAGATTCTTGGAATTCCTTCCAGGTAATAGCTCTCATAATTCATTGAGTCTTTGTTTTTTTACTGCAACCCACAATGATCTTTTAGTTAGCTCAATTTCCTATAATAATTATCAATAAATATGTATGGAGTGTCTGTTGTATACAGGATACCTAAGCTAAGCACTGTGTATACAAAGAGGTAGAAGAGTCATTGCCCAAACTCAAGGAGTCTTATGTTCATCTAGTAAGATAAATAATAACGCAAAGAGAACAAGAGTGGCCTTATAGTTACTATCCAACCATGCACTTACTTAAAATATGTCTTAGAATTGTTCTCAAGAATTTTCATAGTATCTTTCTTCCCAAATAGATGAACTCTCAGATGCCAGAAATCATCTTTTTTCTTAAAGTTAAAATAAATGTGTTGAATTAAATTATAGCTAATACTTGCTAAGTGCTTACTATGTGGCAGGTGCTATTCCAAATATTCTAGATGTGTTAACTCATTTCATCTATCAAGAAAGATACTGTTACCATTTGACAGATAAGAAAATTGAGGCCCAGACAGATAAGAAAACTGAGGCCCAACTTGCCCTGGATCACATGGCTAATTAATGGCAAAACTGCAATTTGGACCTAGGTTTTGCACCTCCAGAGGCTAGACTCTTTACATGGTGTCTTATTTCCATAGAGATTCCATGTCTACGTTATGTATGTCATCAAACCATACTGCTAAAATAAAGAAGGCTCTACTCTGAAAGCAGGAAGTGTGCCTGGGGGTGAAGAGCAAGCTATTGAAACCTAAGAGAAACAAGAGTTGAACTTGCAGTTCAGTAGTTCTGCAACCCCGGCCAAGCATTCTATGGTTGGCAATTATGTGGTTCGTATCTTCCTTGCTAATTCTTCATCTGTAATTCTGCAAGGAGTTCTGATGTGCCATGCCCACTTTTGTACAACTGTCCCCTCAACCCATTCCATTGACTATGCTAATCATTATAGACCATTTTCCCCTTCTCCCTTGCAAAATAAATTTTGATTTTGTTTGGGAAAGCAATGTGCCCAGCAAAAAACAAAAACAAAAACAAAAACAAGGTTGGATGGCTATGAGGCATAGGTCCAACCAAAGAGATGTAAGTAAAATGATATTCGATATATACATTGGTTGTATTAGACTCCTAGAAAAAACCATTGCCTTCCTTCTAAAAATGGACTAATTCAGATGGCACAAGTATTTTGTCCTTTGCCCTTCCCTTCTTTCTGGCTACAATGCAAGCATAGTGCCGACTGGAATAACGGCTATCCTACAACCATGAAGCTAAATATCATACACTTAGATCAGTGAAATGGGAAAGAGAAAACACTGGTTCCCTGAATTCCCCAGTCTCTCTATCAAGTGAGAAAACTTAACCCCTTTATGTGGGTAAGGCACTGTTTCAGGTTCCTGTTTATGTGCAGCCCAAGAAAAGTCTAAATAAATGATAAAACTTACCATCTGAGTTTGATTCATAGGAAAAAGTTCACTCAGTTTTTGGTTTAAAGAAAATTAACGGTGTTAATAAAAACCCTCTCTGATCCCCATTCAGTGTGCATAAACATTTTTTTAAGAAAACTAACAAAATTTCTACTTGATTTTTTTTTTGAAAGTAACAAATGCTTTGTTACCATTATTATCGGGGTAAAATAAAATGAAGGACAATCAAACAGAGGCTCCCACTCTATCTGAGCCAGTCTTTCTGAAGCTCAACACACTTTTACCTTAGGACAGAAAGTTTACATCAGTAACAGGGTGATTCATCTTTCCTTAATCAATGAACAATTAATCTTCATTAGTATCCTCAGGTCAGTTTAAATGTGCAGTGAGATGCTGGATCTTAGCAAGGAAGCCTCCAACACAATGGAAGTCATTAAAAGTACATTACATCTGGCATTCTTGATGAGACAAACCTGGCACCAATTCCACAGTCATCATAAACACTGAGGCTTGTAGCTGAGTCATTTGGAGAATGCGGACAAATGTGTTAATTCAAGTATCATCACTCGTCCCCAAGGCCAAAGTAGAAACTGCCCTCAAGTCTCAGAGCAGGGGCTGGTTTCCTGAGTGACCCTTAAATGTGCCATATTTTTGCCTCCCTCCCCTTGGCTCATACTTCAGGGACCACTTGGTTCCGATCTCTGAACTCTAACGTGCTTTCTGCGAACACTACAGCCTGAACAGGTATCCCTACTTGTTATTTTCTGCCTCTCACTTAGGGACAGTACGATATGATCCTTAGCCTGATCATTACAGCTCTCATGTATGGAATGCTTAGGGCACACGAGACTCTCCCATGAGAAATCGATGCCCATCATTTCCAACTCAAAGTTGATGGTCTTACTTCCCCTTTCCAGACGTGAAAGCTCAAGTTCTGGTAAACTAAGCAGCCCAAAGTCATTCAGAGGCAACTGAAGCCCGCCTTTCTCCAGAATGACTCCACTATACCACGTTGCCCTCCAATTCAAAATATTCGTTTTTCTTCTGTTTTGTATGTGCTTCTCGCCAGCATGCCCTGCTCTCAGTTTCCAGAGGGGAGTGATTTTGCCATAGATTTCTAGGTATCTGTCCAATCGCAACACAGGCTGAACACAGTCTGGTAAAATTTTGATGAATGTAGCGGATTTGGACTCTTGTCCAATCCTATAACTCTTGGGGTCTTGGGTGAACTTACTTGATACAAGAATTATCTGTAGACTCCAAATGCGATTTTTCAGACTCAGATGGTTGGATTTGCTAGATAGCAAGCTCCCAAGGGCTGTTTATCCATCTAATCATATATGTAAATAGAAGAGGGCCTGGGTAGGGCCTTGAAAAGACCAAGCTGACTCATCCGATATATGTCTCTATCAGTCTTTTCAAACAGACAGTTGTTAGGTTTTTTTTTTAAGACTTCAATTTAATTAGAATTCCTTCTCCCATTGAGATAACATCTTCAATTGATTTAATCCTTTCTTGTACATTCCTTGCATCCTGAGAGGTAGTAATGGTTTTCATTGTACATTCTGGTCTTAAAGCATGACAAAGAGCTAGTGTCAGGTTTTACTTCCCCTGACCAGAGGCTGCAGTAGTGGGGGTTAGGGAGGGTCAGGGGGCTGGCCTCCAGGCATGTGTGAGCCTCCTCACCCTCGCTCTCCTCTGCTCCATCCCTTCTTTCCTGCACTTTGATTCCTCCTTTTTTTCTCAGAGATCAGATGACTGTGGTTAGAATTCTAAAATCATTTCATATTTTGCAAATTGTGTTTACTATAGACATTTATGAAATAGCGAGCATCTTCTTAAAATGCAATTCAGTAACACTTCTAACATTCTAGGTCTTTGGGTACACCTCTGTTTTGTTCACTATGAAAAAAGAGCTAGAAGAGAAAGCAGGTTCTATAATCCGTCCCCCCATTAGTTATTTATTATTGAAGACTCTAAGCCTGAAAAAAATAAGTACAATAGGGCCAAGAAACAAAGATTGAAGATTTTCAATATAAATATATCCAACATAATAATCCGTAGAGTAATACAAATCATCTGAATAGATAGCAATTAATGATCCACATAATAATCACCAGGTCACGAATGTCTTAGGAAACTGAACCTCCTGATTGGAGGTGCATTTGGTGGAGCCAAGGCCACAAAGTGTGAATGCCTGTAAATGACCCTTCAAACGTGACTTCCATTGTATCTAATGTGATTATGCAACTCCAATAGGTTCAAAACTTCTCCCTTTTTAGTTTCTTTCTGAGGGTGAGTATTTGCATTGGGGTAATTGTAGGGTATTTTTCTCTGGGTATTCATTATGCCAGGAGGCATTTAGTTTTCTCTTTTTGTAGAACTAAACTATTTCGCTACTTTCATTGTCTTACATGTCAAATTTTTAAACTAATTTGCCAGCAAAAAGCTAGATACAGCACAAAAATGCCATCATTTTATTAATCTGTTTACTCCGGGGGGAAAAAGGAGAGCACAGTGATATGGCTCCATAGCAGTTAGACTGACCTGCATGAAGACAAACCCCCCAAATCCAAATTCTTTCCTCTACTTATCTCTTTAATACATCAAGTTGCTAAATACAATCTAATACACAACTATGTTTTACAGTTTTCTAACTTGCAACATTTTAATATCCTGTTACATATAAAATACAAACTAGGGAGTCGAATGATATACTCTTGATAAGCTAGCTTATGTAAATAATCATTCTGTTTACTTCTATCTAAAAGAGAGCACAGGGTTCCTGGGTGACTCAGTTGGTTAAGCAACTGCCTTTGGCTCAAGTCATGATTTTAGGGTCCTGGGATCGAGTCCTGCATTGGCCTCCCTGCTGAGCAGGGAGTCTGCTTCTCTCTTTCCCTCTGCCCTTCCCCTGCCTTGTGTGCTCTCTCTAGCTCTCTCTCTCTCTAAAATAAATAAAATCTTAAGAAAGAAAGAAAGAAAGAAAGAAAGAAAGAAAGAAAGAAAGAAAGAAAGCAAGCAAGTGAGCGCAGACTTTTGACTCAGACAATCTTAGTTCCAGTTTACAAGTTGGTTGAACTTAAGTCATTTAGTCTCTCTGAGCCTCCATTTAACTATCTATAAAATGGGAATAAATAATACCTACATCAAAAAAATTATCTTGAGTAGCCAATGAGATTAGATAGAATTCTGAGAGGTAGTCCAAGACAGGAGTTAAGAGTATAGAACCTGAGCCAGGCAACTTATTCACCTCTTCATTTCTTAGTTGCTTTGTTTGTATAATGGTGATCATAATAGTTATAGGGTGAGGTGCTAATATATGGAAAGGGCTTAAAACAATGCTGTATTGAAGTAAGTCTGCTCAAGCATTGGTATTATTCTTATCATTTCACACGAAAGTACTTAGCCTAGACCATGGGACATAGAAGTGCTGCTTTCCTCTTGTGTTATCACTAACATCTTGTTTTCCCATTTAATTGTGTATTATCACCCATCAGTGACAGCTACAGGATTTTTTTCTAGGAGTTCCGAGATGTGGGGTACGTGGTAGGAAGAAGAGCTGTGAGATTTGTCTTGAAGCAATGTTTGCACCCTGGTTTAAATAAGATCAGGGGATATATATATATATATATTTTTTTTTTCCACAGAAAACTACTGGAAAATGTTACTGCCAAGTCCAACACCCTCAGTACTGTGGGTCATGCAGATATTTCCAAGTAGCAGAAGGAGCCAAAGATACAATGAATTCTCGGTTAATCAACCCACCATTTTCAGCATAACCAGGTGAGAATATCTGTGGGGTAATGTAATCCACTTCTCAGCACAAGACAATAATGGGAACCTAAAATTCATGAAGTGATTGGGGTTTGGTTCATTGAGTGATACAGATAAGTTCATTTCACCCAAGACATTCTTCCCAAGAAGTATATAAAAATGACAATGTCTTTGTTTTATTATTGATGCCAAGTTTCAAACTTTTTCAATGAATAGAAAACTCTTATCCCAATCTAAAACATCCCAATTTACGTCAGTATGAGCCTATGTAATCCTTAGAACAGATTCCACTACCACCTACCCAGTAATATTAACACACACATACACAAACATGTAACCACACTTTGGGAAATCTTACTTGATAATTTGCCTGTTCCCTCAGTCAACAAAATTTTACAGCAAATCATAAAATCATATTAGGCACAAGGGAGGAAAAGCCATAAAGTCTGGCCCTACAGTCTAGTGGGGGAAAAGACAAGTAAACAACAAACGTTAAAGACAACATGGGGACAGTGAAGTTAGGGAAAAAACAACAAAACAAAAAAACCTTTGATATCTTGAATTGGGATTGGTATAAAGTAGCCATGTACTTAAACTGGTATAAAGCAATGATAAATTTACACACACACACACACACACACACACACACACACACACACACACACACTGTTTTTTCTACTGCAAAGTCCTACAGCCAACCCGGAAGCAATGAGCTCTCCTAGTAGCCAAAGTATGCTCTCCCAATATCATTTCCTACAGAAAGGAAAAAGAGATTCTTCAAGAAATTACTAATTCCCAATCTAGAACAGGAAATATGGGGGATTATCTTGGCACAAGCAAGAAAGCTATTGAAGGTTCTCAAGAACCCACTTGAATAAACCCTTCTTTGCCACAGATAGAACAATTGAACCTCAGGAAATATTATATTTGCAACACATTGAAAGACATTAAAGATGTTTAAATCCAGCATCTTTGACAGTATTGGAACAACAATAGGTCCTTTCTGGAGAATGCTAGGGTACCAGCTCATTATTTTAAAAACTGACAAATAACAGGAACAAATAATCAAATCGGTCTTCTCTAGATGAGTTGTACTTCAGGATAACCAAATATGTGACCAGGGGAAATTTCTCTTTAGATGTGTTAAGATACTAAATTAAGAAGAAATAATTAGGGCTGCCTGGGTGGCTCAGTCGGCTAAGCATCTGCCTTCGGCTCAGGTCATGATCCCAGGGTCCTGGGATCAAGCCCCGCATTGGGGTCCCTGCTTAGTGGAGAGTCTGCTTTTCCCTCTCCCTCTGTTGCTCCCCCTGCTTGTGCCCTCTCTCTCTCTCAAATAAATAAGTAAAATCTTAAAAAAAAAAGAAATAATTAATTGAGGTTAAGTGAAGAGTGCGTATAGACAAAACAATAATTGAATTGCTATAAGAAGATAATTATTAAAACTCAGAGGTAAAAATGGCCAACAGGCACATGAAAAAGTGCTCAACATCACTCGGCATCAGGGAAATCCAAATCAAAACCTCAATGAGATACCACCTCACACCCGTCAGAATGGCTAAAATTAACAAGTCAGGGAACGACAGATGTTGGCGGGGATGTGGAGAAAGGGGAACCCTCCTACACTGTTGGTGGGAATGCAAGCTGGTGCAACCCCTCTGGAAAACAGTATGGAGGTTTCTCAAACAGTTGAAATTAGAGCTACCGTTCGATCCAGCAATTGCACTACTGGGTATTTACCACAAAGATACAAATGTAGGGACCCGAAGGGGTACATGTACCCCAATGTTTATAGCAGCAATGTCCACAATAGCCAAACTGTGGAAAGAGCCAAGATGTCCATCGACAGATGAATGGATAAAGAAGATGTGGTATATATACACAATGGAATATTATGCAGCCATCAAAAGGAATGAGATCTTGCCATTTGCAACGACGTGGATGGAACTGGAGGGTGTTATGCTGAGTGAAATAAGTCAATCAGAGAAAGACATGTATCACATGACCTCACTGATATGAGGAATTCTTAATCTCAGGAAACAAACTGAGTGTTACTGGAGTGGTTGGGGGTGGGAGGGATGGGATGGCTGGGTGATAGACATTGGGGAGGGTATGTGCTATGGTGAGCGCTGTGAATTGTGCAAGACTGTTGAATCACAGATCTGTACTTCTGAAACAAATAACGCAACATATTTTAAGAAAAAAGGAAAAGAAGAAGATAACAGGAGAGGAAGAAAAGGGGAGTATGTCAGAGGGGGAGACAAACCATGAGAGATGATGGACTCTGAAAAACTGAGGGTTCTAGAGGGTAGGGGGGTGGGGGGATGGGTTAGCCTGGTGATGGGTATTGAGGAGGGCACGTTTTGCATGGTGCACTGGGTGTTATGAACAAACAATGAATCATGGAACACTGCATCAAAAACTAAGGATGTAATATATGGTGATTAACATAACAATAAAAAAATTAAAAAAAAAAAAACTCAGAGGTAAGCATATGAGCATCACAGTATTATAATATTCAGTTTGTTCATATATGTTGACATCTTCATCATATGAAGTTAAAGAGGAACAATATGTTCCAGTTACTGTAGCTTAATATAGATCTTCAAGTAACATACTATAAGTCTCCAAAATGCATAAAATACATGATATTTTATCATCTTTTGTTATATTTATTCACAAGTATTTTGTCTTCTTTTTGCTATTTTAAATTATATTTTAAAATTTTTCTTGTAATTGTTTGTTACAAGTATGTAAAACTACAATTGATACTTGTATATTGACCTTGTATCCTGTAGCTCGACTTACCAACTTTGTAATCATTGCTGGTAATTGCTTCGTAGACTCCTCAGGATTCTATATGTAGACTATCATATATGCACATTTCCACATAGTATGCAAAGACAGACTGTTTTGCTTTTGCTTTTCTAATTTTTATTCCCTTAATTGCTTTGTCTTGCCTTATTTCAAGTACAATATTAAACAGAGTAGTGGAAGCAGGCATCCTTGCCTTTCTCCAGTCTCAGGATGAAAATGTTCAGTTTTTCACCGTTAAGATTGGTGTTAGCTGTAGGATTTACATAAATGCTGTTAGCAGATTGAAGGGATTCCCTTCTATACCAAGTTTCTTGGTGTTTACTTTGTTTTGTTTTGTTTTGTTTTTCAGGGAGAGAAGGGCAATATCTTTGTCAGGTTTTGGTACCAGGGTTATGTTACCCTCATAAAATGAATTGGAAAGTGTTCCCTCCTCTATTTTCTAAAAATATTACACTATTTTCTGTAATATTGATTTTATTTCTTTAATAAATATTTGATAAATGTCACCATTGTAATCATCTGAGCCTGGAGTTTCCTTTGTGGAAAAGATTTTTAATATGAATTTAGTTTATTTAATACATTTGCTATGTGTTTATTTAATAAATGTAGCTCTATTCTGATTTTTTATTTCCTACCATGCCAGTTTTGATATATCATATATTTTTAGGAATTTGTCTGTTTCACCTAAACTGTTGATTTTATTGAAATAGTGTTATTATTAATATTCTCTCACTATCCTTTTAATCTCTCAAGCATATACATTGATGTCCTTTTTTCAATCACTATATGTACCTATATAAAGTATTATAGATAATATAGATTAAGTATATATGTTTTATAGATTATATTATAGCTAATGTAGTTTATATACATACATTATTATATATAAAAGATTATAGATAACATAGATTAAACATATATATTATAGATTTTTTAAAAAGATTTTATTTATTTGAGAGAGGGAGAGAGAGAAAGAGAGAATGAGCGGTGGGGAGATTTTTTTAAAAAAAATCTTTTTAAAAAAGATTTTAAAATCTTTTAAAAGATTTTATTTATTTATTTGAGAGAGGGAGAGAGAGAGAGAGAGAGAGAGAGAGAAGCAGACTCCCTGCTGAGCAGGAAGCCTGATGTGGTGCTTGATCCCATGACCTGGAGATCATGACCTGAGCCACAGGCAGGCACTTAACCAACTGAGCCACACACATGCCCCAAGATTATTTAGATTAAAGATAAACATATGCGTATATATCTTTGTTTTTCTTGAACAGTCCTACTAGGATTCTATCAATCTATTAATTTTATTAATATTTCAAAAAAATCACATTTGGCTTTGTTCATTTCTCTATTCATGTTTTTTTTCTATTTTACTGATTTCTGCTTTTATCTATGTTATTGGCTTTCTTCTATTTATTCTGCATTTAATATTCTTTACTTTATTTAGTTTCCTAAGGTGGATGCTTAGATAATTTATTTTAAGCCTTTTTTGTCTTTTCTAATATGAAACTGTAAATTTCACTCTAAACATTGCATTGCATAAGTTTTGAGATGTTCAATTGTAATTATTACTCATTTCAAAATATTTTCAAATTTCCCTTATAATTTCTTCCATAACCAGAAAATTCTTTTTAATGTTCAAATACTTGGAGCATTTCTAGATACATTATTGCTATTGATTTCTAATTTATTTCCAGTGGACGTCATCCATAAGAATTCAATCTTTTAAAATGTGTTGAAACTTATTTTTTAGCCCATTACATGGTCTATCTCTGTAAACACTCATGCTCATTTGAAGAGAATGTGTATACTGTAGTTGTTAAATCTAGCATTCAACAAATGTTAGGTCAAGTTGGTTGTTAGTGTTGTGAAATCTATATTCTCAATAATTTTTTTGTTTACTTTTTCTGTCAATTACTGATAAAATCTCCTATTATGAGTTTGTGCATTTCTCCCTTTGGTTCTATCAATTTTTGCTTCATATATCTTGAGGATTTATTATTTGATGCATACACATTTATGATTATTATGCCTTCTTGGTAAACTGTTCCCTTTCTCATTTGAAATGTCTGTCCTTATCTCTGGCAGTCTCCATGCCTTAAAAATCTACTTGACCCATATTGACATAGCCACACAAACTTTCTTGTACTTACTCTTCACATACTTCTGTACACTTACTCATGCTTTTATGTTATGGTGCATCTCTTTGAATATAGTTAAATCTCACTGTTTTTATCCAGTCAGAAAATTTCTTTATTTTCATAGGATTATTTTGTCCATCTCCACCAATATAGTTACAATATGGTTGATTATAAATGTACCATATCGCTATTTGTTTTTTATTTGTCTCATCAGATTTTTGTTCCTTTTCTTCCTTCCCTCTTTGGTTTCAATCTTGTGTCTGTGCGTGTGTGTGTGTGTGTGTGTGTGTGTGTGTGCGCGCGCGCACGCGCGCGCACGCGCGCGCATGTGTTCGTTCTATTCTATTTCCTTCTTACACTTTTCTATGTGCTTCTGTATATTACTTTTACTAGTGGTACTAGTGTAGGGATCAAACTATACAAACTTAACTTATCACAATCTACTAAAATTAGTATTGTATCACTTCACATAACTGAAATATAGGAAACTCCTAACATTATAATTAATTTAATACCCATCTATCCCCTATCATTAGTGTTTTTGTTGTTTACATTTGCTTCCAACATGTTCTAATTTCACAATAGAGGTTATTATTTTTGCATTAACATTAAATAGTTCATAGGCCTAAAAATTCAAGAGAAGAAAAAAAATTAGTCTTATATTTACCCACTAGTCCTTTCTATGGATTTGATTTTCCATTTAGCGTTATTTCTGCAAGTTTCCCTAGCATATCTCATAGTTCTGGTCTGCTGACAAAGAATTTTCTCAAAAAAAATTTTTTTTTATCAGAAAGCCTTTATTTTGCCTATGTTGTAGAATAGTGTTTTCTTGGATATAGAACTCTGGATTGAGTGTTTTACCTATGTTGGGTACTTTAAAGAACTTTTCATTTGTCTTCTGACCTTCATGGTTTCTGATGAGAGATTAGCCATCATTTGTGTGTTGTCATTTTCCCACACATAGTATTCCCTTTTTCTGACTGTTTTTAAGATAGCTTTCTAATTTTTTCAGCATTTCAATTATTATGTCCTCAGGGTTTTTCTGTATTAGTTTTTCTTGGGATTCACGGACCTTCTTAAATCTATAGTTTATTTTCACCAGATTGTGAAATTCTCAGCCATTATTCCTTCAAACATTTTTTGCCCTATTTTCTTTCTTCTTCTCTTATAGCTCTCCAACTGTAAATAACTCAGATCACTTGATATTGTCCCATAAGTCACTAAGCCTTTGTTCATTTCAATCTATTTTTGCTCTGTGCTTCATATTTGATAATTACAAATGATCTCTTTTCAGTTTTGCTGACCATTTTTTGTCATGTCCAATCTACCGCTGAGTCTCTCCATACGGTGAATTTTTCCCTTCAGACAGTATCCTTTTGAGTCCAAGAATATGCATTTATTTTCTTATAAATTACCTTTTTCTACTTAGATTCCCCATCCATGCATTCATTTTGTCATCTTTTCCTTTAAATCCTTGAGGAAATCCTACTTACAACAGTTGCTTTAAAATTGTTTCCCACTTTAAAGGATCACAGTTCTCTGCTGCCTGTTGTTTCATGCTTGAGCAACAGTTACTTCATATATTTTCCCCAGATCTATTATTCTTTAGAAGGAGATGGAAAGTCTAAAACAGTCACTTCATCAAATCCAGAAACAGAAGTTCCCATTCTAGAAACAGAAGGCGCGTTTAATTAGATTCTTCTTTAATGTATTTTTTTTTTCCTGACACCCTTATAGAGTATAGATATGAAAGAGCAGGGAAACCTTTCAGAAGAATGCTACAGTGGTCTAAATGCCAGATATTAAGGATTGTGGTACTAGGAACAAAGAAGAGACAGATTTGAGAAACACTTGAAACATAAAACCCGTAAGAGATTGAGAAAGCAGAAAGGAGAGCTATACAAGGCGAAGCATGGTAAGATCTTACATATTAGGGGCATAGATCTTCACAGGGTTCCCCAAGGCATTGTATTTTAGGTGACATGAAATATTTTCTTTGGTTTAGACATAGCATACCCAAGCTTACCAATGAGTAGTTTGCATAATTCAGTCTAGACCAGTTTGCCTGTATCCACAAGCGACTTGTTTTGAGCTGGCATCCCAGGATTCAGGGTGTCAGCATGACCATCTCAGATCCTCAGGTCGTGCCTTTCTTCAAAAGGTTCCCTGAGGTTCCCGAGAATCTATAAAGTAATTAATATTAGACCAGCATCCCATTTCAGACTTATTGCAGGGAAATGCTACTATGAACTGCCTGTGCCAAGTTAAGGAAAGAGATAATAGTAACAGATAACAGTCATGAGCACTTCCATGGACCTGTAACTATACAAAATACTCTTTAAATTATTTTGTTTTACCTTAATAATAATGTGTGAAATGAGTACTAGAATTATGTCCATTTTAAAGAGGAGGGTGAAAGTGTAGCATAGTAAGTAATTGTGGATCTGGAATTCAGAGTGGTCAGTTTGACTCACAATATCAACTCCACAGCTTCTCATTAAACCACTGTGCTAGGAAGCAGAGGTTTAGTCCAGAAAGAACATAGGCAGAAGTCCCCCCAAATTTGCTTGAATCCAAAGTCAGGGTTGTTTACTCTTTAAAAATCACAAGGAGCGTAAAATCTGAGCTAAGTAAATGCCTTGAATCTGCATGGGTAAGTCTGAGATTAAAGGCATTAGATTTGGCACATAAAGACTAGGACAAAGAGGGCAGACACTTTCCTACCTTTTCTTCCTGGCACAATACCAGTTTCCCAGCAGTCAGGGAGAACAGCCCAAACCAGTCACAGTCAATCCACTCTCCTTGCCAGTGAATTAGCCATAGTATGTGATGCAATTCTGTCCAATGAGAAGAAAAAAAGGAAGTCTGCTTCAGGATGGGGATGGGGGTTGTTGTACAAGAAAAATCTTCCACCTTCATGAAAAGTATTCCTTTATTCTGCCTTTAATGAGGTGGCCTGAGGATATGATGCCTGGAAATGCAGCAGCCATCCTAGGAGGACAAATAGATGAGCCTGATATAGAAGGCAACATGCCAAGATTGGTAGAGCAGAAAGGATGGAAGAAACCTAGGTCCTTGATGACTCCTTGAGCCACGTAATTAATAAACCTTGCACTATCTTTACATGTTCTAATACATTTTCTTCATTATTTAAGCCACTAGTTAAACATTCTATATCTTGATGCTAAAAGCATCCTCACTGATATGTGAGTCTCTTTTGGGCTTCTATCAGGGTTTAACAAACTTTCTCTGTAGAATGGCCAGATAATAATTTCTGCTTTGCAACCGTATGGTTTCTGTCAAAAATGCTCAACATTATCGTTACAACATGAAAGCTGCCATAAATGTTATGTAAACGAATGTGTGGCTGTATTCCAATTACACTTTATTTATAAAAACAGGGGCCTAGATTGACCCATGTACCATATTTGGCCAATCTGATTTAGATGAATTCATGTGAACTTTGGTCTGTTGGGAGGTCCCCGAAACTGGATGGATTTGGGAGGTACTCCTAACTCTCTGTTGCACTACTTTCATTCAGTCAACTGACCCGTGCGTGTTGCGGAGCATTCTGGGCCAGCAGTACTCTAGGTATTGCTGATAAGAAGGTTCAGTCTACTTAATATTTCCCATTTGGCAAGCAGGACAAGGTCTACAAATTATAGAACAATTGCCTTTCTTGTATTTTTTCCAAGAGATTAGAGAGTAATCTGACACAAAGTGATGTTAAATAAATATTTGCTGCATGTATAAGTAATATACATAAGTAATAGATAGATAAAGAGACAAATGGAGAAATGAACAAAAGTGCACAGAAATTGATCTGATAAGTGTCTTAAGGTAAAATTCTGTAATTTAGCTAAAGGAGGAAAATTTAGGGGAAAGGATAAGCAGAATATATTAATGAAGTAAGCAGACTAATAGTCCTCAAGTGTGTCTATGTGCTCCTAATCCCTAAAAACTGTGAATTTGTGTCCTTATATGGCAAAAGGGACTTATTGGAAGTGATTAAGATTATGAACTTTGAGTGGGGAGAGTATCCTGCATCATTCAGGTGGGCCCAGTCTAGTCACATGAGTCCTTAAGCAAAGAATCTCTCCCAGATGTGGACAGAGAAAGACACAGTGGTCGAAGAACGGTCAAAGAGTTGGGGCATTGTTGACTTTGAAGATGATGGTGGGGGCCATGAGTTAAGGAATGTAGACAGCCTCTAGTGTGTGGAAAAGGCAAGGGCAAGGAATCCTCCCCTAGAGCCTCCACCTCTACCAACAAGTAAGATTTGCAGTGGATTTCTAATCCATGGAACCGTAAGAGAAAACTTCGTCTTCTTTTAAGCCATCAAATTCGTGGTAATTTGTTACAGCAGCAATATAAGCTAATACAGGAACTGTAATAATATTTCTAATCCAGCAGTTTTTTGAAGATAGGCTATTTCTATTCCTATTCTTCCTTCTGTATTCTTCAACTCTCTTGCCAGCTGTTGGAGGAGGTCATTGAGAGAATGTGACCACCGGTTAGTTAACCCACAAGCTGGATCCAGGCAATCAGAGGCTCCTCACCTTCCCTCCTGTCCTTGGAATGTACGCTCTGCCCACAGTTCCCACGGTGGGGTTTGTTTTCAAGGACTCAGCCTTGAGAGAGCCATGTGTTGTTGAGAGTATCTGTATGGTATATGTCACTGAACCCAGTTAAGGCCTTTGTGTAGGTTCTTAAGATTCTGGTGAGCAGTGTGGAGATCTGCTCATCTTGAGGCTGCTCAAGACCCGCTTCATAGTAAAATTCCCTTGCTTATTCAAACTGCCACCTAAAAATCTGAAGCTGCCTGCCTCTTTCTTTAGTCTCTTCTTGCCCTCCAGGTAGGGGGGCCAGTTTCAGATTTAATGCAAGAAACTCTCAGGGTTGCAAACCAACGAGACCCTGTATGTCATACACATACTATAATTTGACATTTAAAGACTATTGTCCTCTATTTTAATACTATCAGGACTAAATGTTTCTTAAAATCCAAACAACATGATGGCTTGATTCCCAAATAGCTACTAGCAACGGACCAAGAGAGAAAGGCTCTACTCTTGACCCAGTGTAACTGGATAGCATGGGTCTCACCTACCCTGATGCGGACAGAACAGCCTTGGTAGAGCTACTACTCCAGGAGGCATTACAGTCGCCTTCGTGTAGTTTCCTCCCTTGTTCTACTTTCTTTTGTAACATTATAAGTGAAACTAATAACCTTCACTCATTTCTTGCCATTTCTCAAAGATGTCATATCAGTTTTAAGTAACTTACAGAAATTGTCAGGCCAATGTCAAACAAGAAGAAGGAGAAAGAAGAGAAGAAGTGGGGAGGGGAGGAAGAGGAGGAAGAAGAAACCAATGAAATTATGTAGGACCCATGTTGTTGTATTTTTTTTTTCATTCTATTGTTCTCTCTTCGGCTGCTATAAGCAGAGTCTGATGCATAATGCTGAATTCTTCATTCCCACCAAGGGCTCACTTTCCATAGGACTATTCAGTTCAAAGTGACCAACTACAGGTCAGTGGGCTCCCCATCTTCTATGTTCATGTCTTAATGCTCTGGACAGTCAGGCTGGACCAGAATAGGCATTTCTGCACATAGTGAAGGCTTGGCCTTGGTGGTGTTCTTATCCTAGCCATCTGGACCATGTCACCACTACATTATCTTTTGAGCATTATCCTGAGTTATGGCCCATTACTTGAAGTAGGCTTCAGTGAGTGCTGTGCATGAAAGACAGATTGTTAGCCTCAACAGAAGACCCTGCTTCTCCAAAGCAGTGGCATTCCCAAATAACTTGACTTCATGTGCTCCTAGTTCAACCCTTGAATAGTCCAGCAAATAATTTTGCTATAAACCACATTGCAACCTGAACAAAAGGCAAATATATTTTTTTAAAGATTTATTTATTTGAGAGAGGGAATCTCAAGAAGACTCCCACTGAGCATGGAGTCCAACACGGGTTTCAATCTCAAACCCTGAGATCATGACCTGAGTCAAAATCAAGAGTTGGACATTTAACCGGCTGAGCCACCCAGGGACCCCATAAATTTTTTTTTTTTATATTTATAACACACTGAGCCCACTTTTGTGATCTGTGGAATGGCCTGGCAACTAACTTTCACTACTTACACTGAGAACTCTCTAAGGTTAAGGTAACATTTAAACTGAGGTCTCTTCCAAGAGTTTGCCTAATAATACATAAAACGTAAATTCGTACTGTTACCAAATATTAATCAATAATACTCCAGCTTCTAGGGCACCCCCAGGTTTCACTTACCTATTTCAGTGCCAATTTTCAAACTGTTGGCAAGATGCAAAAACAATCCATGCAAAACATCCAATATAAGCACTAATATACTCTCAACCCCATCTCCTTTCTAGAATTCTGCTGTGCAGTCTTTGAGAAAAATCCCTTTTTTTCATTTAGGTGACCTTTATATTGGATTAAAGGAAATAGGGATAGAAATAAACTAGCTTCTATTTGCTTGCTGGACCTGATGAAGTGTAAAATTCAGCTTCTGGGACTCACAAAGCTTTTTTGATGTACTAAACAAACAAGGTGTGCTCTAAATACTAAAAGCTTACAGACAAATTGTCATTTAAAAAAAAGATGCAAGCTACAGTGTTACTTCAGAAAACTGTATCACTCTTACCCTTATATAATACTTGGCTACCCAAGTACTAACTTGAAAAAATAAATAAAATAAGGAACAATAACATCAGTTATATGCTACAAAATGCATATTTTAGTCCCTTCACCAACGTTAATGCATAAAATGGGCGGTGATTTGACCCACCCACAGGGCAGCCACAAAGGAGCCTGTAGGTGTATGTCTCAAGGACTGAGTTTGCCAGTTCAATGAGCTTTCCCACCTCAATTTTCTCAGTAGTAAAACTTCAGATTTATATTGTAGAGAATTTAATGGAATGGCCCATACTCTTTCAAGACACATACGATTAAGATGTAGCTTATTTGTGTCAAATCTGTAAAACTCTCTCCAAATGTTCTTGTCCTTTTGTGATTGGTCAATCCTAGATTGCCCTGTACGATTAAAGGTGGTTATGACTGCTAGCACAATCAAGTTTAACCATGTTTTGGACAATTATATGCTCTTCCATAAGACCAACCCTGAGTATAAGACCATCTTTTATATTTCTAATGAGAACTTACCAAATCATTTTTGGCCAAGTTAAATATACAAAGTTTTTAGGGATGTAAGTGAAATTGTCAAATGTCTACTTACAGTATTTCATTTATTAACTTAGTTATACTTTCACATTTAAATTGCCTATGTGAAAGTATTACCTCGGACTGTTGCTTTCTCCACTTATGTAAAATATCATATATTTTACAAAATAATTTTATTCAAGTTTTTCACACATGTCTTGAACATCAGTTTATCATCTGACACAGCTCTCCAGTGGGCTCTTTCCTACTTCTGCCTGGATCTTTGGGATGAAGCCCTACTTCAATCCACATCAGATGCTGACACTACTTATTCAAATACCTATTCACATAACATTGAACCTGATTATTTTCTTCTGTTGGTATATATTCTTGATATCTACAACTGAATTGCTGTGTTTATCTAGTGACATCCAACACTTAGAATTTCAATGCTACAAAAAAAAGAAAAGAATTTCAATGTTTCTGGAAATTATTACTGAAACTGTTAAATTTTTTGTCTCCTTTTGGAACAACTGACTGAGTTAGTTAGGGGCTAACGTGTGTCTTCCACAAATAATCACTTGTATCCAAAATAAAATTACTGAGAAAACACTCCAAGAGATGAGCGACTTTTCAAGGACTTGATTTTAAGTTCTCTCTCTGTCTCTTTTTGTCTCTGCCTCTTTCCACCTCCATACATGTGTGTGGATGAAACACCTCACCTTTGTCTGCCTATATGGAGATAGTAACATCATTAGTTTTTCAAACGAAGCTGCAGTTCTTTAGTATATTCAGCTTTTCATAAGTCCCACTTACTGGTAAGGCATAAATGGCAAGCCAGAATTTTTGTCAGGGACGAAATACACAGCACATCCAGCTGAATAAAAGAAAAACTACTGCTTTCAGCTCTGGATGCAGCCTGTTAACAAGTGGAAGGATTAAGGAAAACCACAGATTATCCTCAAACCTCATTTCAGCCATTAGTTTCAATCTTGCCCCCTGCTCCTTCCTTGACCAGCATTGCTGACAAGAAGAAAAGTACGGCTGGCTGGGACTCCTGGTTCTGCACACCTCTGGGAGAGGTGCTAATGGCAACATGGCAACAGGGCAGCCCACCCAAAGGAGAGAAGAGGCAAGAACGTCAGGTAGTCATCCAGCTGAATGATAAACTACTGAGAATGTCAGCTTCATCTTCACTTCTGTCATCTATCCAGAGGTAACAACTCCATCCCTCTACTCAGAAACACAAACTAATTGGAAAGACCTGGCATAAAATGATATTTCATCATCGGCTATTTTGTATTCAATCATGATTATTTGCCTTAAAAGATTTGAGTCTTTTAGCAGAACATACAGCAAGGTGCATATCAATTATTCATTTGCATTACCAATTAATAGCACAGTAGAATGATCTGCTAGCCAAAGACATTTTGTTCCTGATGAAGTCGTCTATTCCTTTAACTGAGCTGGCATAGATTTAATATCCTACTGAGCTTGCCTTATGATTATTAGCAGGATATGCCTGCATCTAAGCTGTGTTTGTTAAATATATACGGTGCCTATATTACCAGGATTTTTTTAAAGGATTTTAACTTTTTTTTTAAAAGATTTTATTTATTTATTTGACAGAGAGAGACACAGTGAGAGAGGGAACACAAGCAGGGGGAGTGGGAGAGGGAGAAGCAGGCTTCCCGCAGAGCAGGGAGCCCGACACAGGCCTCCATCCCAGGACCCTGGGACCATGACCTGAGCCGAAGGCAGATGCTTAACGACTGAGCTACCCAGGCGCCCCTATTACCAGGATTTATAGCAGACATCAACAGATAAAAATTAAACACTGTAACATATCCATTAATATTATGGTGCTGTGACAAAATTCAGCGTAATTATGAAATTTATTAAGCAACTGAGAAGATACAGATGTACTGATAAAGCTTGACTTATTTCAAAATAAGCCCAAGTTCCACACAATTCCATCCATGTACTTGTTAAAGTATTCTTAACCCCAAATCTAAGTTTCCTCTATCGGAGTATTCCAGGCTCCACACACCCTCATATACCCTGAAATGTTTTCTTTCAATAACCAAAATCTTGTTGAGAATACGGATAATGCCAGGAGTATGTAACCCCCCAAAACAACATCACTCAGTGAGCTCATGGAAATCAAAAGTGAAACTGATTAGAAACAGGCAAAGTATAAAAGAAACCAACCAATTTAGTTTCATTACTCAAACCAAGTGAAATACAAAACATAAACAATGTAAGGAGATGCATGTCCTTTGTATTTTAGCAATTCTTAAATTTTTAATGATTCTGGGTTTTGTGGTAGCTTGGGAGAAATATTTTAATGTAAGATTCATCTTGACAAAAATGCCTATAACAATGGTACTGCTTAGAATAGTCCAATTAAAATTTTCACATTTGGTAACTTTGCATTATATAAAAAGTATGCAATGAAATATGGATCATTATCACTTTTCTTTACTAGAATCAAAATAGTAAATGTAACACAGCACCAAAGTTGTCCCTGTGACCCCTGAGAAAGCCCTAAACTTCTGAATATCAACCAAGTTAATTAAGTCCACATGGGGAGACGGGCATTCTGGGAACTTCCTATTTCTTAAAAAGAAATGAATCAGTTATAACCCAGGTATGTTAGCTTCCATTGCTTTTACTTTCACCCACCCATTTTTAATTACATAATTATTTGTTTTTATTGTCATCCCTCCTCCACATTGTATACTGCCTAAGTTGAAGAACTATGTCTGTTTTTATTTTTTTTAACTATTATATACCCAAATACCTAGATTCCATGGTTAAAATGTGGCAGAAAACTGCATTAGTTCTTTCCCTGATTTATCTAAAGAGTTGCATCAGTTCTTCACATTTCTTGGCTGATTCTCAGCCACCTAATCTCCAACAATGTCATAGTTTGCAAAATTCCATTTCGGCTCTAGCACCTTCTTCTCTTTTACATGTACCCCTAGGTTCCTGAACCAAGAATTGTCCTGCCTGAAAGGAGGACTGAAGAGGGTAGGCCCTGCAAAAAAAAAAAAAAAAAAAAGCAGCAATTTTGTGTATAAGGCATGCACAGGAGTCAGTTCTCAACGGTGGAGGTGCCTTCTGAGATAGCTGCCCTCCAACGAAGTACCTGACTTTACCACTGCTACTGGCTGTCTACCAATGCCCTCCCCATCAGCACATAAAAAGTTATCTAGGGGTAAATCAAATCTACCATCTCACTGCACAAGTGAGTAATTTAAGTCAGGAAGAAATCTAGAGGACTTTCTGCACAACTCTAAAGATCACCTTGACATCCCAGACCTGGGTGGCTCCGACCACTGTTCAACTCACAGAGGATATTCCTGGAAAAATTTACTTATTGCTGTCACTCCCATCTACAGTTATCCTCCAACTCAAGGAACTCACCAAACTTCACAGAGCTGCCAAAGATCCAGCAGTAATATATAACAAAAGTATTTTGATCCATTAGTGAACAGAAAGTTCCATTTAACAGGAGTCTTTAATGGTCTTTAATGGTCCAGACAGTTCTCTCCAGTGCATTATGGGAAGGGAGTCTTCAAGGGTGACTTCTGTTCCTTTGTCTAACCCAGAACCTACTACAAGTTCTGACACAACACTGCCTGGTGGAAAGTACAATTGGAAGAAAGAACAAAGTTGAAATGGAATGTCTTTGGAAACTACATCTAAATCTTTTGTCCATTTTATGACTAAATTAGCAGATTTTTATCAGATGTGAATAATACAATACATGGTAATTATGGCTTAAAAAAATGTCTTGCATGTCATATAAAAGTCACAAAGTTCAAGGCTCACCAACATAAAGATGTCTGAAAAAGAAAAATCAGACGGCATAGATAAAAACCTTCTAAACTTTTATTTTTTTATCCTTTCAACTCCCCCCATGTCCTTTTAAAAAATATTTAATCATAGTCAAAGCCAGAGATTTTTGTTCTAACTGCTACTTTATAGGCTGCCTTCGTGTTAAACAGCGTGCTTTAAGGATGATGTAACAATTGGATTTTGACTCCACTTCGGGGTCAATCTCAGACTGGAAAATGGTTTTCCTCTGGGGAGGGAGGCTCCAACATGCCTCTTATTTTGTACAGACTTCATTGTAATCTACTTCAAGGAGCCATATCGTCTGGCGAAAGTTGAAGGAAATGTCTGTGTCTGGCTTCATTATCACCCTACCTCCGGGAGGAGTGTTAAAAAAGTAAACTCCCAAAAATTGGGGTTGTGGTTATACTTGGGTCATAGCCCGCTGATAAAATGTCATCAGTGTTTGCTTCCTCCTCCGTTCTAACCTGAGAGGGTGTCATCTAAGAAGGTTCAGGGGGGTGGGGGGAAATAACATGCATGGAGGGAGAGTTGTTGCATAAAGGAGATCCCAGGGCCTGCAGGGAAATTCTGAACTGAATATCAAATGACATGATGTGGGGCCCTGTGGATTAGCGCTCTTTGAGGTCCCCAGATTTCAATCAATTGGGATAAAGGGCGCCAAGTTAGCACTAGTCAGACCAAATCAGATTGTAAGATAAAGATGGTAGTTTCTTGGGGAAAAGAAACAGAACATGTAAAAATTCTTAGTATAATTTTAACGGTAAAGAAGGGGGGGATACCTTGATATTAACTGGAATAATGATTTTAAATTTGAGGGACACATATCTGGCAATTTGCCAAGACATGTGGAGAAATAACAACATATCTGTTAAATAAAACATTCATAATATTACAATGTGGGTTTTCCCTGTTATTTATTTAAAGGAATTGTGTTAGTCTGCTAGGGCTGCAAAATACCACAAAATACCACAGACTAGGTGGCTTGAAAAACAGAAATTAATTTTTCTCACATTTCTGGAGTCTGAAAATCCAAGTTGAAGGTACTGGCACATCTGGGCTCTCCTCAGGCCCCTCTCCCTGGTTTGCAATGACTACTTTCTTGCTACAGACCCAGTATATTGGATTAGGGCCACACCCTAAGGCCTCCTTTTAACTCAATCACATTTTTAGAGACTTTATCTACAAATGGGGTTACCTTCTGAGGTTCTGGGAGTTGGAATTTCAACAAAGGAATTGGGGGAGGGACATAGTTCAGTCCATGGTAGGAGTGTTTAGGATGGGGTATAAATTTAGCTTTAAACTAAGATCCTCTTCCAACAGGAAATGGGACCATTTTTAACATTCATTCAGTAAATATTTAGTAAGCCCCTACTATTCAGAAGGCATGCCAAGAAGGTTCTATGCTGGGTATAAAATGAGTAACAATCTCTTGTCGTTTAGATGTTTATAATCTATTGTGACTAGCAGACACCTATCCCAAACATAGAGTTCTGTTAGTAGTATATTCACCGCAGTCTTTCTCCGGGACAAAAACACTGCTCAAATAGGAAGAAAGAAGAACTTTTCCAACTAAGTACTTTGTAGTTCATAAAGGACAAATACTCTTGGGAAATTTTGCCCTATTTCATCATTTTGTCTAGAGTTAGACTTTCATTCACTTATCTATATAATCATTTTGTCCAACGTTTATTACATGAGTACTATGTTCCAGACATTGGACTCTTCAACAATATCAGTGCCATAAGAAACAGATAAAATTCAAATACCGAGTAGTTTCACTGCCCTAAAAATCCTCTGTGCTCTGCCTGTTAATCCCTTTCTCCCCCTAACCACTGATCCTTTTTCACTGTCTCCAGAGTTATGTTATTTTCCAGAATGTCATATAAATGGCATCAGACAGTATGTAGCCTTGACAGATTACCCTTTTCCTTTTTTTTTTTTCCTTTCCAAGTTTTTATTTAAATTCCAGTTAGTTAACAAACAGTGTAATCAGTTTCAGGAGTAGAATTTAGTGATTCTTCACTTACATACAACACCTGGTGCTCATCACCAGTGCCCTCCTTCATACCCATCACCCATTTAGCTCATCCCCCCCACCCACCAACCTCCCTCTAGTAACCATCAGTTTGTTCTGTATAGTTAAGAGTATGTTTCTTGGTTTGTCTCTCTCTTTCCACCCCCGCCACCATGTTCATTTATTTTGTTTCTTAAATTATGAGTGAAATGATATGACATTTGTCTTTCTCTGATTGACTTATTTCACTTAGAATAAAACTCTCTAGCTCCATCCACATCATTGCAAGTGGCAAGATTTCATTCTTTTGATGGCCAAGTAATATTCCATTGTATATCCATATACCACCTCTTCTTTATCCATTCATTAGTCGATGGACATTTGGGCTCTTTCTATAATTTGGCTATTGTTGATAATGCTGCTATAAACACCAGGGTGAATGTATCCCTTTGAATTAGTATTTTTGCATCCTTTGGGTAAATACCTAGTAGTGCAATTGCTGGATTGTAGAATATTTCTATTTTTAACCTTTTGAGAAAACTTCATACTGTTTTCCAGAGTGGCTACACCAGTTTGCATTCCCACCAACAGTGTAAGAGGGTTCCCCTTTTTCCACATTTGTTTTTTCCTATGTTGTTAATTTTAGCCATTTTGACTGATGTGAGGTGGTATCTCATTGTGGTTTTGATTTGTATTTCCCTGATGATGAGTGATGTTGAGCATTTGTTTCATGTGTCTGTTAGCCATCAGTATGTCTTCTTTGGAAAAATGTCTGTGACTTTTGCCCATTTTTAAACTAGATTATTTGGCTTTTTTGTGTTGAGTTTTTTAAGTTCTTTGTATATTTTGGATGCTAACCCTTTATCAGATATGTCATTTACAAATATCTTCTCCCATTCCATAGGTTACCTTTTAGTTTTGTTAACTGTTTCCTTTGCTGTGCAGAAACTTTTTATTTTATCAAGTCCCAATAGTTTATTTTTGCTTTAGTTTCCTTGCCTCAGGAGACATACCTACTAACAAGCTGCCATAGCTGATGTCAAAAAGGTTACTGCCTGTGTTCTCCTCCAGGATTTTAATGGTTTCCTGTCTCACATTTAGGTCTTAAATCTATTTGAATTTATTTTTGCCTATGGTGTAAGAAAGTGGTCCAATTCATTCTTTTGCATGTTTCTGTCCAGTTTTCCCCACACCATTTGTTGAAGATACTGTCTTGTTCCCATTGCATATTCTGTCTCGCATTGTCAAAGATCAATTGACCATATAGTTGTGGGTTTATTTCTGGATTTTCTCTTCTGTTCCATTGATCTATGTGTCTGTGTTTATACCAGTACCATACTGTCTTAATCACTACAGCTTTGTAATATAACGTGAAGTCTGAAATTGTTATGTCTCCAGCTTTGCTTTTGTTTTTCAGGATTGCTTTGGCTATTCAAGGTCTTTTGTAGTTCCATACAAATTTTAGGATTGTATGTCCTAGCTCTGTGGAAAATGCTGGTGGTATTCTCAGAGGGACTGTATTAAATGTGTAGATTGCCTTGGGTAATATAGACATTTTAATGATTTTCTGCATCACTTGAAAGGATCATATGGTTCTTATCCTTTCTTTTATTAATGTGGTATATCATGTTGATTAATTTATGAATATTGAACCGCCCTTGCAGCCCAGGAATAAATCCCACTTTATCTTGGTGAATAATCCTTTTAATATACTGTTGGAATCAATTTGCTAGTATTTTATTAAGAATTTTTGCATTCATATTCATCAGAGATATTGGCCTGTGGTACTCCTTTTTTAGTGGAAAACTGGTTTTGGTATCAGGGTAATGCTGGCCTCATAGAATGAATTTGGAAGTTGTCCTTCCTTTTTGTTTTTTGGAGTAGTTTGAGAAGTATTAAGTCAGGCTCAGATCATGATCTCAGGGTGGTGAGAGTGATCCCCACATCGGGCTCCCCACTCAGCGTGGAGTCTTCTTGAGATTCTCTCTCTCCCTCTCCATCTGCCCCTCCCCCCACTCACACTCTCTCTCTAATAAATAAATAAAACTCTTTTAAAAAGTAAGATATCTTTAAAAGTCATCAGAGAGATTTCTGCTTCCAAGAAGATGGAATAGAGATCATTCACCTATTTCTTCTGTTACCTAAAACTAAAAATCTTAGACAACATATATAAAAGAAACACAAGAAGATTGAAAGGGGAAGAGAAGAAGACAGACCAGCTAGGGATATATGACCCAAGGGACAATGTGTTGCTTACTTCCCTGAGTTTTCCTTTTGCCTCATGTATCTCAGTCTAGGAGCTAAAGAAGCTGGAAAGCTGCATGTGCCAACGGACCCAAACAAACAAATAAATAAAAATCTTCAACAAAGCTTGCTCTCTCCAGCAAGAGGACCAGGAATGGGGAGCCGAGATGGCCACCACCTGCCAGGATAGAATCAGAGAAGGGAGTCAGACTTTTATCTCCACTGAGCAGTGATGAAGCCCTCCCAGTGGACATTATATTGGCAGAACTTACACTGTCCCCAACCAACAATAAAGAAGTACCCATCCCTCTCCCTGATAAAGTAGAGTCAGGGGAAATCTAGTGAAGAGTAAGGACTTCTACCACCAAATAGTTTTAATAAGACCATTTCCCTGTGGTATCAGTGGAAGACTAGTGGATAGACAAAAATCCCACTGCTACCCTACAATTATAAGGAGCCTCTTCCCCACTTGAGTCAACAGAGGCTGAGTCAAAACACAGATTTCTGTTCCCGCCTGCCAGTAGCAAGACAACATCCCCCATTTTCCTATGCCTAAGTGGCAATTAAAGAAACCAACTAATACAGAAGGTGTAAACTGGATTCATAGTATTATAGCATATGCAAAATATCCAGGTTTGATTTGATTTTAAATAATCAGTAAGTACCAAAAAATTCAACTTGGAAGAGAAAAACAACAACAATGGTTGCCAACACTGAGATGTCAGAAATATTAGGATTATCTGACAAAGATTTTTAAATAGTCTTCACAAAAATGGTCCAAGAAGCAATTAGAAACACATCTGAAACAAACCAAAACAGTGAAAATTCTCAGCAAAGAATATAAAATATAAAGAAGGTCCAAATGGAAATTTTAGAACTGAAAAATTCAAAAATTCAAATGAAAAACTCAGTGGATGGACCTAACAGCAGAATGGAGGAAGCAGAGAAAAGAATCAGTGAACTTGAAAATAGAACAATAGATATTACCCAATCTGAACAACAGAGAAAACAGGCTGAAGAAAATTAACCAAGCCTCAGCAACCTGAGGGAGTATCACAAAGAACTAACATTCTTGTTGTTGAAGTACAAAAAAAGAATAGAGGGCAGGCTAAAATCATACTCAGAGAAATAATAGCTCAAAACTTCCCAAATTTTGCAAAAGACATAAACCTATAGATTCATAAAGCTGAGCAAACTTCAACTAGGATACAACCAAAGAGTTACTTGCCAAAACACATCATAGTCAAGCATCTGACATGAAAGACAAAAAACAGTCTTGAAAGTAGCAAGATAGAAACAGCATTTCACCTATAGGGAAAAACAATTTAAATGGCAGCACATTCTTCATCCGAAGTTATGGAAGTCACAGGAAATGACATAACATTTGTGAAAGGAAAGATATCTCAATCTATAATTCTATATCTGAAGAAATTATCTTTCAGGAGTAAAGGAAAATAAGGACATTCTCAGACAAAAGAAAACTAAGAGAATTTGTCATCAGTATGCTACCCTAAATGCACTGGCTAACAAAGTTCTCTAAACAGAAAAGAAATGTTAAAAAAAGGAACCATGAAACAATAGGAGGAGAAGAAGAAGAAGAAAAGGAGGAGAAAAACAGGGATGATGGGGGAGAGGAGGAGAGGGTAGGGGGAGAAGGAGAAGAAGAAAGAATAATGGAAAAAGCAAATATATAAATAAATATATTTTCCTTCTCTTGAAGGAAATTCTAAATTACGTTTGATGGTTGAAGCAAAAAAATATAATAATATCTGATATGTTTTTAAATGTATGTAGAAAAATATTTAAAGCAATTATATATATATAGAAAGGGAGGAAGGTAATAAGACATAAAGGGAAGTAGATTTCTACATGTTACTCAAAGAGGCAAAATGTTGACATAAATAGACTATGACAAGTTATATATATATAATACAATACCCAGAGCAACTGCTAGAAGAGCTTTACAAAAAGATATACGTAAAATACTGCAGACAAGTCAAAAAGAAATTCTAAAAAACGTTTATGTGACCCACAGAAAGGCAGGGAAAAGAAAGCAGAGAAACAAACAAACAGAAAAAACAAACCAAGAACAAAAGAGAAAGTGTCTACTTTAACACATTAAAAAATCAAATTAATTATAAACGGTCCAAATATGATAATTAAAAGACAGAGATTGAGGGGCTCCAGGGTGACTCGGTCAGTTGGGCATCTGACTCTTGGTTTTGGCTCAGGTCATGATCTCAGGGTCATGAGACTGAGCCCCACTTCTCCAGTCTTCTCTCAACAATGGTTAGAACAACATGCTGACACACATGCATGCATGCACATGTGTACACGTGCACATGTCCTCCAGACACTCAAATCCAAAGTCCTGATTAAGCAACTTATTGAACCTGCCTTCAAATCATTTGAAGAACTAAATCTAACCAAAGGGTATTATGCTGAACAAAATAAGTCAATCAGAGAAAGAAAGACAGTATCATATGACCTCACTGATATGAGGAATTCTTAATCTCAGGAAACAAACTGAGGGTTGCTGGAGTGGTGGGGGGGTGGGAGGGATGGGGTGGCTGGGTGATAGACATTGGGGAGGGTATGTGCTACGGTGAGGACTGTGAATTGTGTAAGACTGTTGAATCACAGACCTGTACCTCTGAAAAAAATAATACATTTTATGTTTAAAAAAGAAGAAGAAGAAGAAGAATATAGCAGGAAGGAAAGAATGAAGGGGGGATATCGGAGGGGGAGATGAACCATGAAAGACTACGGACTGTTAGAAACAAACTGAGGGTTCTAGAGGGGAGGGGGGTGTGGGGATGGGTTAGCCTGGTGATGGGTATTAAAGAGGGCACGTATTGAATGGAGCACTGGGTGTTATATGCAAACAATGAATCATGGAACACTACATCAAAAACTAATGATGTAATGTATGGTGATTAACATAACATAATAAAAAAAAAACTAACTAAAGCAACAACATGGCCCAAAACCAGTTCAACTAAAAATATACTGACCCCGTGCTCACGCTAGCGACATGACGGGAGGGGCAAAACCTTCTTTTAGCACAAATATTATTGACTTTAGCCCCTACATTTATGTCGCACAGAATATACAGCATTCAATCAAAAACTGAGACATGCAAAGAAACAAAATGTGACCCACCATTATGAAAAGAAACAGTCAAAAGAACCAGACCTAGATATGGCCCAAATGTTGGAATAATCAGAGAAGGATTTTAAAATAAATAAATAAGGTAAATATGTTAAAGGATCTATGCGTGAAAAACACAAGTGAGCAAATACAAAATGTCATCTGTGATAGGGAAACTATACAAAAACTCTAAGTGGAAATTCTAGAACTAAAAAAAAATGATAACAGATTCTATCAGAATTCTTTTCATTCATTCTTACCAGCAGACTAGATACGGAAGAGGAAAAAAATAAGAGGACATAAAGATGTGCTTGTAGAAATTATCTAAACTGCAATGCAAAGAGAAAAAAAGTGTGAAAAAAAGATATAGCATCTGAAATATGTAGCACAATATCAAATGGTTTGATGTACACATAACTGGAATTCTGCAAAATTGATAAAGACATTTACCCACAGTTCCAGGAAGCACAGTTCCACTATATTTACCCTGAGCAGGATAAACTCAAAAAAAAAAAAAAAAAACAAACATACCTATACACATCTTAGTGAAAGTGCTGAAAGCTAAATATAATCTTGAAAGCTGCCTAGGGGAAAAAATCACACTTTATGCACAAGCGAACAACAATCAGAATGAAGCATGACTATTCGTCAGAAACAATGGAGGACAGAAGAAACTGTAATGACATTTTTAAGTTCTGAAAGAAAAAACTGTCAACCTAGATTTTATATCCAGTGAAAATATCCTTTGTGAAGGAAGAAAAAATAAGTGTTCAGACAGACAAAGGCTGAAAGAATTCATCCTTAGCTGACCTGCACCACAAGAAATGCTAAGGGAAATTCTTTAGTCAGAAGGGAAATACTGGAGGGCAACTTGTTCCACATGAAGGCAACAAAGAACATTAGGGAAGATACATTTATGAATAAATATAAAGGATTTTTCCAAATTACTTTGAGATATATATATATATATATATATCAGATATATATGTATATCACAAATATATGTGCACATAAAATGTAAAAATACCTTAAATCCTATAAAATTATTCCCACTATATTATAAAATATAAAATGTATTTTTAAATTCCAACATATCTATATCTATGCCTCTATCAGATAGAGAAAGAGAGATGTTAACTGTTTTGAAACTATAATGACTGTGTAAAGTCAAAATTATATCAATGTATTATGGGGTTTATAGCCTTTGTCAAAAAAAACATACAACAGAGCATGGTGAACAGACATGGCCAGTAATGGGAAGTTTGTAGGTTTAAGGTTCTTGCACTGATTACAAAGTGGTAGAACATTTTTTGAATGTAGGCTATGAAAAGTAAAAGAAGACTATCTTGATATCTAGAACGACCACTAGAAAATAATACCAAGAGGTATAACCTAAAAGCAGGGAATCTAATAGAATATGAAAATATACTCATTTCACTCAAGAGCAGGCAGGAAAGAAGACAAAGACAAACCAAAAGTAAATGGAACAAAAGGAAACATACTTCGAGATAGCAAACCTAAATACAAACATATCAATAATTAAATTGACTATAAATGGATTGATCAATGCAATTAAAAGGCAAAGATTGTCAGCTGAATAAATATTAATAAATAAGGCCTAACAGCATGCTGTTTACCAGAACATGCTTAAAAATTAAGACACAGACTGAAATTAAAAAGATGGAAAAAGTGTATCATATACAAACACTAAGCCTAAGAAAAGCTGGCACAGTCTATTTCTTAGTCAACTTTCTTTGAGAAGAAAAGTGCTAACAGGTAAAGAAGGAGGTTTCATAATGACAAAAATGTCAATTTATCAAGAAATCATAACCCTTGTAAATGTGGGTGAACCTAATAACTACGTCCCCAAATATAAGAATCAAAAATTTTCAGAAGTAAATGAAGAAATAGACAAATCCACAAAAAGAGATGATAATACCCTTCTCTAATTAATTGATAGAATAAGTAGATAAATTAGAAAGGAAAACGAAGATTTGAAGAGCATCAACAGCTCGACTGGGTCTGCTTTTCTAGAACACTATACCCAACAAGAGCAAAAAGTATAAATGAGTCATTCACTAAGACAGACCATCGCACAGCCCTTAAGCAAGTCTTAGTGAATTGCAAAGGATCAAAACAATAGAATATGTTTTGTGATCAGAGCAGTAGTCAATTAGAATTCAGTAACATAGGAAATCTCCAAATATTTCAAAATTAAACAACAGACTTTTGAATAACTCAAGGGTCAAAGAAAAAAATCTCAAAGGAAATGACAAGCTCTTTATGCCTCAGTCACCTTTACATCTTCACGGGAATGAGATTATCAGATCATTTCAGAGAGCAGGTTTTAATTAATGGAACATAAAAGAAGGCTTGGAAGGGGCTGCTCCTGAGAAGAGAAAGAAAAAAAAAAATCACTGAAAACAGAATTAAAGGACCTGATACTGTTGCTTACTGTCTGTGAGACTTTCTAAAAGCCTCATAGAAAAGGTATTTGTTCACCTGAAATAGGAATAATAAAACTCACATTGTCACATCTTTATGAAGGCTAAATGCAATGCTTGTAGAAGCACCTATGAAGCAAAGGGCTTGGTCCATCCCAGTAGATGCTCAACAAACACTGGTTGGATGAAAAAGTAGCTTGAGCTATCAAAACAAAACTTTATAAATTTGCCTAGAGCTCAACCTAGCAATAAAGAGAAAGAAATACATTAGTTACATGTGAAGATGTTGTCATACCCAACTAGCCCAGAAGAAACTTCTTTAAGGATAACTGAAAGGACTTTTTTTTTTTTTTTTAAAGTTATCTCTTTGGAGGGAACTAGCAGTTAGGGAAAGAGTGTGTGTATTCATATTCTCCCACTATGTCTCTTAACTGAACCAGTGCATTCCAGCTTCTTAAACAAACAGTATTTCCACTTCATTGCTATTTACAGTCATAGCCTAAAGCACAAAGATCAGACTCAGCGTCTGATTAAGCTAAGTTTTATAAAGAATGACAAAATAATTGGTAAAAACATTTCAGCTTGGGTATGTAAAATAGAAAAAAACAAAGTAGCGAACGTTCAAAGCACAATGGGTTTTGGAGAACAACACTGTCTTTTCTCTTTGGCATTTCTCTAGGATTCCTATCTTGGCTGGGTGACAAAAACCTGTCCATCAGCTGCAAGCCTGAGCCTATCAGCCTTACAAATCAGAGTTAATAAAAGTCAATCAGTGATGGTTTAACTGGCTTGCTACTGCCTGAAGCAGGATTCAGCCCCAGTGTCTGTCATCCACTTAGACAACACTTTCTATGGCCGCCCATAAATTCTAAAAATTTACTCATCTCCATTTCTATAGATAGGAAAAAGTGATTTCTATAAATATGCACCAGGCCAACACAGATGCATATGAATCCCCTACAGATAAATGCACAGATATAAACTTAATCCTCCACAGTCACAGACATGGAAAGACAGCAGTTTTCTTAAACAAACAAATAAACCAGCCTCTTACTTTAGAGTGTTACCTTGTACATACACATCTTTCGATATAAAAGGTATTTCTATCATAACTGCTTTTACATGTATGTTGGCTTGTGACTTTTTCAATAAATTAAATATGAGTTGACGTATTCATTGCCCAAATCTTTACAATGTCCACCAAGATTATGATATTGGATCTAAAATTACAAACCGCTAGAACTGCGGTTCGATCCTGTCAGATCCAAGTTTTTGTCTACCTACACGGACAACAGCAGAATATTCTGCCTCAGTCAGGGCTCTCTACAGCCAAATACATGTGTACCCAACTTGCAGAAGGGCTAATTCGGAGAGCTGGGAGGGAGGAAGAATCTAAGAGAGGCTGTTAGGACAAATATTAATCAGAGACAGGTTTTCTTCTAACTATGAATACCTTGGTTTTTGAGTCAAGTTTAAAATCCAGAGGCTGAGTCAAACAGAATCAAGGTAGACTACAACAGATGCTCATTCATTCATTCAGCAGATGCTTGCTGAATGAAAACTGTGCTTTTTATGTCTGCTTTTAACAAAAGTATAATGTGAGCCACATATGTAATCTGAAATTTTCCAATAGTCACATTTTAAAAAGCAAAAAGAAATAAGTAGAATTAATTTTAATAACATCTTTTATTTAATCCAATATATACATGCATTATCATTTCAATATGCAATCAATATAAATATTTATTAAAGAGATCATTTACATCACAATTCAGACCAGCCACATTTCAACTGCTTGTAGCCACATGTGGCTAGTGGCTACCATATTGAACAGTGCAGTGTGAGATGCAGTGAAAAAAAAAAAAATTGCTCTTATGGAGATGAATCTGTGGGGAAGACAGACAGTAAACAAATAAATATAAAATGTCAGGTTGTTAACATGGCCTACAAGGCTATATGTGCTCTGGCTCCAGCCACCTCTCCAAACTCATCATCATCATCATCATCTCCCACTGCCCCTTTGCACTCACTGGGCTGAAACCACACTGCCACCTGCCTGTCTATGAACGAGACTGCCAAGCACGTACCACCTCAGGGTATCTCCACCCACCTGAAACATTCTCCTCTAATAAAAGCACTTTAAAAAACCTTAAAAAACAATGTACACAATAATAAACAAGCTATAGAGCGCTTACCATACATACACAGGATGTACATTTTCTCAATTCGTTAAACTCCATAATAAAGAGGTAACTATTATTACGTATATTTTTGGACAAACTGTACTTTACATGTTATGCATATACAATTCATTGAACCAATCTATTGTTCAATCTTTTTTTTTTTCATTTTTAAACTTTTATGCTCATTGACTCTATTGCCTTAGGTAAGATTCATTCTTAGAGGTAGATTTGCTGGGATGAAAACTAGGAGCACTTTTAGGTTTTAGGGATAGATAGTGAAATAACTCTCCAACAAAGTTATGCCAGTGTAAGTCCCACCAGTAACAGCCTGGATCCCGTATCTCTTATGGTTTTCAATTTAGTGTGCTTTCATTGTTTTTGATCTTTAGTGGTTTGATATGAGAAAGATAGCATCACAATGCTGTTTTAATTTTCTTTTCATTTATGTTAGCCTTTGTGAAGATAAACATTTTTCGTGTTTGTTGAAAATTTTATTTCTCCCCATTTAACTTCCTGGTGTCTGTTGTTATTTTTCCCATTTAAGTGTTTATCTTTTTTTCATCATTAATAAGCACTAGGCTGGAACAGGGACATTAATTAACTCTTTGCTTATTTCTTTAATGTTGCAAATATCTTTTCTAGATCCCCCTGTGTCTTTTCATTCTGTTTTAATCCCATTCATCTTTTTCCTTTATGATTTCCACTTTGATTGGCATGCCTTAAAAATCCTTGCCCCAAAATTTTGGAAATGCTTCTCCATCTTTTCTCTCAAGCTGCCCCCCTGAATAGCCTATGAGGCCACTGTCTTCCCACATTTGAGACATTATCCATGCTGAGCATATCACAAGAGAAAGGTTTGTGTGCTGGTGTTCCTGTTCTCCCTTTTCTCCAACCCTCCCTTCTTAACTGCCCCCAGAGCTCATGGAGCCTTCCCTCTGGAGCATCCCCATCCGACATCACCGTCAAATCTATCTTCTTTCATCTTCCAAAAAAGCACTGGTCTCATGCACTTACCTTAGGATATTTCATTTTTGACAAATATCTGAGAAATATTTAGAGAAGTAGTAGAAATGGGGACAGGTCTTAAGTGTAAAGGACAGAGCACTAAATTTGAAGCCAGACCCTGGCATGCTAATTTTGGTTCTGCTATTAACTACATGTCCTTACCCTTAAGTTCTCTGGACCCACCATTCCTTATAAGATAAAAGGGTTGGCACAATGATCCTCAGCTGCGTTCAAGTCTAACATTTCTTATTGACTGCTATGAGTCTTCCTTTTCATCTGGCCTTGGAAGAAGCATAGTCCAAAGTACAGAAGGCATAATCTAATTATATGACCCACATAATGAGAATTTCTGGCATAAATAATTCTGAATGAGGCTCAATGGTCTACCTTTCTGCTCCTTAAGGACATTTATTGTATGATCATACTGGGAAAACCAACTTCTCCACAGGCAAAGAAACTTTATTTATCAGTGAAAAGAAATCCTCAATGCTTGAAATTTCTATACATAGTCATCAAGTCAAATAGGAAATTGCTTCTAATTCAGAAATATCACAGGTAATAGGAGTTGACTTTTTACCTGAATTAGAAATAACAAATTTTATTGGGCTTGGAGGCATCAGTAAAATATTAAGCTTCTCTCTCATATCCTACCCAATGAATAATGAACTGCTTCACTGGACTTGAACTTATTTTGGACATGAATTTATTGGACCATTTTCTGAAGGTAGAATTCCAGGCCAGAATTATATGTTAGTAACTGAATGCAAAAGTTGGCCTTCTTTGTCTAGTGGAGAAATTGCCACCTCTTCTAAAATACAGAACAGATTTTCCAGTTCGTTTTGCAGGAATGGCTTTCATGGGATTTGACAACACAAGAGTCATTCATTAATCTAATTGTCTTCTGCCATGAAATTATGCTTAATATCAGTAATGTGGAGATACTAATATTATAAAATATGAACTGCTAAAGTAGCCTGGAATACCCTGGCAATTTCCAGCCACTTGATAGATTAATGTCTAATTCTGGTAAATTTTAGATACTGATTGATGGGGACATTTAAAAGCAAATTTAATTAATTTTAAACTTTATTTACCATTAACTTTCACATCTTTAACCCCTAAATATACTAACAGATAGGGATGAGAAATTCTCATCAGAAATGACTGTCTTTAAAATAGAGAGCCTCACTCCCTGGAATTATTGCAGTATTTATCAGAATCCAATCCTCGTTCATATTTTCTCCATTAGTACTGTTGTCTACCTAATATTATGTTGGTGGTATAAATTATAAGAGAATTCACCCACATACGTCCACATGCTTACATACATTCTCACTCTTTTTGCCTTTTTTTGGAAACTGCTATTATCAGAGAGAATCCGTAGTCACAGTTTCTCATCATAAATTCCCCCTTTGGGGAAACTATACTTTTTTCCTGGTCTGATTAAATAAATTTGATAAAAAGTTAGGACTTTTGGCTGAAGACAAACAGTTTGAGCTGTTTAAACACCATGTATCTGAGCCTAAAAATTTAAAGTTCTGTGCCTTTGAGGTGTCAAACATTTCCGACAAAAGTCTCAATGGAAAGAACAATACTTAGGGTTTTTTCCCCTTAATCTTTAGCTTTTTTCAGAAGTGCGTTCCCAGAATATCTTGATGTCAGTTATACTGAGACCTAGTCTCAAATCAAAGAAAGAGCGGCTCTTGTTCCTATAGAAAAGAAATGGGGAGAAAGAATGTGTCCAGAGTTCTTTGCTGCCAGAAGCGCCTCGGGGGGCAAGCACTCCATGCCTTTCACAGGACTATTCCACCAGCAACTCCATCGCTGGTCCTTCCAGCCTCTTAACATTCCCTCCAGTCAGAAGCAAACCGCAAAGTCAAAGAGTATTAGCTGAAAAGGCTTTCTAGGACGGGACTTCCAGCATGCTCTCCCCTTCTCTGAAAGCTATTCTACTTACAAATTGACTTAGTACGAAGATGACACCTAGTTGTTATAAGTGTGTGACTTGGGGCATCTGAAAGCAGGGTGCCTTGGTTTCCTTTTTAAATTCTGCTACCACCTCATCTTAAAGGTACACTGCAAAATAAAATGTCTTGCAAAGGTCCTCAAACTCCAGCAAAGCCTCAATAGACCAAAGCCCATCTGCAGGAGTGCTGTTCTTCAGGGGTGTGCAAAACACAGGGGCAGCTGTGAATGCACGTGTGGAGCCCCCTTTGGAAGCACAAGTAGGAGTATGCTCAGTTGGCAGAACCCCACAGTTGGCTATTTTGTTGGCTTCACTCTATCTTTGCCACTTGAAGAGCAACAAAACATAATAATACTGACCATAATATATTGTTAGAGCTCACATCCCTTTTTAGTGCTCAGTGAAGTGATTGACTTCATTTTTCTGACTCTAAGGTCATGTTATTGGTAAGAGAAAGAACTAGAATTCAAGCCAAGATTATCTGGCTCCATAGGCTCAACTAGGAAATACAAGAAGGGGGAAAAGGAATCAATCTTTCAACATTATTTTCCTACCCACAGGTGTTTACAAAGAAATTGGCAAAGGTAACTTCTCAACTTTACCCCTGGAAATATTTTCCCTGTGACTTTTAAAACTACAAATGATCATTTGATAATCTCCGAGAAGATATGGCAGATGGAAGTAGACAAACGTGAAAGTGATAGTAATGATAATCTCAACCTTACTTGCATACCTATTAGCTACCAGGTACTGTGTTAAATGCTTTCCATTCACTAGTTTATCAAATCTTCTCAGCAGTCTTTATGGGACTGATAACTGTCTCCATTGTACAGATAAAGAAATTGAGGCTTGTATAGGTTTCTGAGAAATTCAGATGTTAAAAATGTGAATAATTTGATATCTAAAAATAGGACTTTTGCCTTTATTAAAAATACTAAAATGTTAATATGTGAGATCTAATTTCTTCCATTTATCTTTTATTTTACCAATCTGATGTTCATACCATGAAGTCTGAAAATATTTTAAACAATTTGTACTCACTGTGAGTGGTCTAAGGAAGGAAGGGGAGAAGGAATAAAAATACCTGCCTACCTCCCCACCCTCCAGTGGTCCTTACTAGCAAAACCCAACCAGAAGCCAGGGGACAGAGGAGTGGGTTAATGCAGCCTCAGAGCAAGACAGACAGGTAGAGGATGGGGTGGAGTGAGGGAGCTTGGGCAAACTGGCAATAACCAGCATACTGGAAATAACCAGCATAGCCACTCTCTCTCCCAATTAGAAATGGGGTCCAATAAGACACATTTGATTTGATACCAAATGTCAACCTAGAGATAGCAGATACAATATGAGAAAATTGTCATTGCTTGACTTGCAAAAAAATAAAGTAATAATAATGCCAATGTATATTTTTCAGAGTGCTCTATAAAGCATGTATACCTACATATAACAAAGTATTAAAAATATAGGCTAGGTCCTGATATCAGACCCCATCCCCCCTTGCTTATGGAATAACCTTTAATCAGTGTGGCTGGGGGAATAGTTCTGAACCCTTTCCTGTGGCTTCCACATGGATTTGTGCCCCTTGTTCGGGAAGACCAGAATTGAAATTTGGGATTTACCACAGTTGATGGTATGGTTTCCTAAGCACATTTAAGTTCTTCCCACTTCTCTTTGTTAATATCGACCTTATATTTTCTATAACAAATTCTTCCATGCAGGCCCCATGTCTACCCAAGTATAAGAATATAGCTATCATCACACTCCCTATCTTCTTAAATCCCAGATAAATGCTATTCAATTTTAATGCATCAAGAAACTTAAAAAAAGAAACAAAATGGCCTGGTCATCTTTGTGAAAAGTTGAGGTTGAAGGGATGAAGATTGTAGCTCTATATGTGTTATAACCCTTTTGTGTCAAACTGTTGTTTTGTGTCTGAAGTATGTAAAAAATTGTCATAAATCTGTGGTTCAGCTGACTATAAAGAGTTAGCCACATTGCTTTAAAAATACGCTTTGTCATAGCCGAGCCCTCCGTGTAGTCTTCACTGCTATATCTCTTGAGCCAGATCTGCAGAGTCAAGTTTGCAACAAAGTAGGAGACAATTACTGGGCATTTCCTACCTTCACTGGAATTATATTGACTGCACTTTTCTACCTTATGTTCAGTATGGAGACTGAGCACACAGAAGGCAGGGAACAGTGGCTTCCGTCTAATTTTAAATACATATTCTCAATCATTCCAGCACAGAAAGTTTGGAAAAATAGAAATTCTGATACACTGGTGATAGGAATATAAATTGGCAATTTGGCATCTAATAAAGCTGGAGATGTGCACACTATGACCCAGAAATCCCATTTTGGGTTGTTTGTTTGGTATGTGCGCCAGAGAAAATCTCATACTTGTGAATGAAGACACATGACTAGGATTTAAATATATTCATACAATGAAGTACTTCGCCACAGTTAAAATGAGTAACTTAGCTCTGCATTTATCAACATTGGTAAAATCCAAATATACCATAGATAAAACAGGTATGATGTAGGGCCGCCTGGGTGGCTCTTTTGGCTAAGTGTCTGGCTCTTAGTTTCAGCTTAGGTCGTGATCTCAGGGTTGTGGGATCAAGCCCTGCCTTGGACTCCATGCTCAGTGGGGAGTCTGCTTGTCCCTCTCCCTCTGCTCCTCCTCACTCTCTCTCAATAAATAAATTTAAAAAAAAAAAAAGGCAAGATGTAAAAGGATACATATAATACCACCTCTAAAAAGTTTAAAAACCTATAAAATATGTATTGTTTGTAGTTGCAAAAATATGTAGCAAGAATAAAAACTAAAAATAAATAAATAAAGTGTTTAGGGGCATAAATTCATGATAGCCATTCCCCTAAGGAGGGAGAGACTAGAAACAGAGAAAGGATAAAAGGAGTCCTCAACTGCATCTGTAAGATTTATTTCTTTAAAACACATGTACACACACACATACATCTGAAGTGCAGTGTTAAGATTTGATAAAGTTGTGTTGTGGGTCCATGGATTTTTGTTATATTATTCTCTGTACTTGTCTGCATGTTTGAAATATTTCATTATAAAATATATATTTTTAAATCTTCCAAGCACAAGAATATTTCTCAGAGGAATCACCAAAGCAAGGAAAAATAAAACATCCCACTCAACTTCTTTCCCTATAAGAAGCCATGAATTATGGAGCAAAGAATGCCTTTATGAGAGGGATCCTTCTAAAGGATGCCTCACATTTATAAGTGAGTATCCTTGTAAAGATCATTGCTTTTTCATCTTGAATTCCAGACAAGGATATCCCACATTGGATTTGGTACAAGCTTATGATCCCCAAAGTATTAAGGCTCACTCTGCTTTACATTTTATTTCTTAGCAGAACACTTCAGGAATTCAGAGAGAGGATCACCCAGCTCGATCAGGGTGGTACCCTGCCCTTGGAGCCCAGGGGAGATAAGATAACTGCAGAAATGAATGATGGAATGAACTGAGCCTTCAGTTTGCTATGTTGTTTGTCATACTAGTAAGTCCACAGCCATCAGAACATGTGTGTGCATTTTTCCTTTAAAACATCTTTTGAGTGGTAGTTGTGTGAAACAATGATCTGTTGAATTTAATTCACAGATCAAAGAGGGAGGAAATTAACCAACACAGTAAATTGATTATTTCATGGGTGACATAACCAAGGCAATGATTTATCTTAATAAAGAGCAACTTCCCCCTAGTCCTTAACTGAATTCCAGCCAATGCAATAATACTCGGCTGTTAATGACTTTGATGTTGATGTGGAAAAGTGAATGACTGCATAATCACTGAAATGGGACCTCATCACAGTTGGAAACGTTTAAGCCAAATCATTTTGGACTGTGAAAAGAGCCCTGAGTGGTGGAGATTGGCTGGGTCCCAGCTCTTCAGTCTTAACTAAACAGGGCCTGAAAACTTTATCATGCTGCATTGCTCTGGGCTGGACCATAACTCTGACAGCTCACAGGGACTGGAGTTTAATGTATATGTCTGTGGCCTCACAGAGGAAAAAAGAATTCCAGGGCTTACAGCACCGATAATAAATACACGTCTATCAGCATTCAGCTGAAAGTGTAATTAGTTAAATCCGTCTTTGGGAAAGGGAATAGAAGAAAGGAAACAGAAGTCAACTTGAAAAAAAATTGAACCAAAAGCTTATTTTTATACCCCATGTTACTAAATATGGCTTAAGAGCTTGCAAGACAGCATTAGTCATAGATGGCAGCCTCCGCCTCCACCCCTCCTCCACTCCCATCTCTAAATAATAAAGTGAACTAAAATTAGAACTGCTTTCAAGTATGTTCACTTGATTATTATTATTTGACTCACAGCTGAGAAGTCTATGAGGGGACGGAGCACCCTTGGGAACATAAGTGAATCCCCAGGGCCCACATTTTTGACTTCCAAATGGGGAAAAGGAAAAGAGCTTCAGTCTCAGCCCAATCACCGTCAGCCAACCCAGGAGATTTCCTCTTGTGCTAATCAGATCCTGGATAACATCAGCTTCCTAGGGTTAAATTATGACATCCATGTATTATAATGCCAGTCTCTAGCAGGTCCCTCCAATACACTCCGACTTTCCCCCATCCCCTCATCTCCATGCTATCCACCCTCCTCACCACCTCCCACTGTCCCCTGATGCTCTGAAATGAAAGTTCCAGGGAATTGTCCAAGACAGCCAAGACCAAAGCTCTGCAGCCAAAAGTTAGCGACCTAGCCTTACAAGAAATACAGCTGTAGGTACAGCTGGAGGAGGGCCAGGCACTTGTCTGTTTAAATACAGCAGAGCTCCTGGGCTCAAGAAACTCAAGATGCCCCATTTTGATCATCTACCAAAAAAAAAAAAATATATGTGTATATATATATATATATGCATATATATGTATATATATTTGTTTAGAGGCAAGGATTGTTAAACTGCTCATCCAGACCCACAGCTGGGGTTGACTCAGAGTGCAAAGCTGGAAAATGCCCATGTGGCAAGATTAAAAACTCATTTGTGTGGTTTGTGTGGCCTTGCCGGGAGCCTCCTCCTTTTCTCTCCTCTCTCCTTTAATCCAAGCCTTGATTGGTTTATGACTTTACAGGCACCCTTTTCCTGCTGGGATCCTGGCCTGCCTATGTCCTGGCAGCTTTTCCCCAGGGTCCAAATGACCCTCGGAGGTTTCATTCCTGTTCAGCAATCTACTTATGTGAGATCATCTGGGAAAGCCTCAAATAATCTGTATCTTTCTCTTTTTCTTTTAAAAAAAATTTTTTTTTTAATTTTTGCCCTCTCTAAACTGTCTTCCCTCATGCACATACAATTCTTTTGTTTTATTCCCTCTCCTCAAGTTCGATCTGAAGCCAAGTGCTTTTAATTTTTAGCTGCATTTTGCAAGCCCGGACTTTCAGGAATATATGTTATGAAAGCAAGGAAAGAAAAGACTTTCTTGTCATCAAAACCATAATAATTATGTGTCAAAGATAATTACTGCTTGGTGTGTAATACATCTAATACCAAGTGACAGAGAAAGTAGTCTACCGGCAGACAAGAGTAACTGCCGGCTGGCTGAAATCTGATATAAAATTAACCACCAGGCCCAAGCTCTCTGCCCACTGGAATTTTACCAGATAAAGGCCAACTCCACCCCCAAATTGAAACTCATTGCAATGTCTAGTTTATCTCTGTTTGTTGTGGGGGTATTTTTAAGAAGTGCATATATTTGCATATGTATAAAATTAGTTGGATCTCTCATAAAGATTTAAGACTACATTCCAAGCATCTGAGTTGCTATTTGAGGGGTAAAATTATTCATAAAACAGCTAAGGAATACAACTAAACTCTGGGCAATAAGAGTGAGAAGCTTTCAGAGAGATGCTAGTAGTTTTGCTCCAGAATACCCAGATTTAGAATTGGAGTCTTACCTGGAAAACCAAAGCTTTATTATTTTTTTAATATTTTTTAGAAGAGGGGGCAGGGCAGGGGGAGAGAGAGAATGTCACACAGGCTCCACACCCAGCGCAGAGCGCCATGGGGCTGACCCCAGGACCCCGAGATCATGACCTGAGCCAAAATCAAGAGTCGGCCACTTAGCTGACTGAGCCACCCATGTGCCCCCAAACTGAAGGGGAGTAAGTCGGAGGGGGAGACGAACCATGAGAGACGATGGACTCTGAAAAACAAACTGAGGGTTCTAGAGGGGAGGGGGGCGGAGGGGATGGGTTAGCCTGGTGATGGGTATTAAAGAGGGCACGTTCTGCGTGGAGCACTGGGTGTTATGCACAAACAATGAATCATGGAACACTACATCAAGAACTAATGATGCAATGTATGGTGATTAACATAACAATAAAAAATTTTAAAAAAGCATTTAAGATGTTTAAAAGAGGGACTACACCATCCCTGGAACAAAGGCAGGTGAGGGGAAATCTGGAAACGTAACCAAAGTAAAAATGATGTTATTTGAGAAATTTCTCCATGTTAGGTTGGGAGTGATGTTGAGTAAAGATGACTATTAAGAATGGCAAGCATGAGAATTTTGCTCAATGGTTCCTTCTGGGCAACTTTATAGCTGAGGATGAAGCCCAGCTTCTTTTGGCTCTGTGGTCCCTCTGCCCCATTTCACGGTGAGCAAATTCAGCTGTGCCAGAGAAAAGCTGGCTTGAGCCCAGCAAAGGCATATGTGGGTTGCCAGTAGGCAGAGCTGCATGGTTTATGCATCATTTGGTGTAGATTTGAATCTTACCTACCTCATCAGTAGCAAAAACTGTTTCTACGACAGCAGGAGAGGCCAGAAAGTTAGAAAGAGGACTGCATTCTTGCAAACTGTCCCCTGATTAGCTGAAATCACTAATCAGCTCGCAGACGCTTTACCAGTCTGCTCACTCTGAGGCAATGAGCAGGCTTGGGTCCAGTTTGCACAAAGAGGCACAAGTGCAGAGGACTTGAGTGATCCTCCAAGGGTCTGTTATCTAGGCTCTTTGTCAGGACTAAGCCTGAATCCAGCACGACATCATCTCCGGGGTCTTAAAAATGAATCTTGACGGTGCTCATGGACTTCATACTCATCTTTATCAAACTGTTTTATCTGAAGAGATCATTTTGATTCAGCCCTCAACCGCTCCTGCACCATTTGGCTGTTCTGCATCAACTATACAGGAATCCCTCATTAACTTCGGGGGCTACATTCTTGAAAAGTACTGAGGTTGGCAAAACTACATTTGGCAAGACCAAGAATCAGAAAACAATTAAAATGGTATTAAGGCCATATACCTAATAATACTGAGTGAAATTTCTAGAAGGCATCTGATTTCGGAAAACCAGAATAATTAGCGTTAGAAATGGTCTCCAGTTGGTAACCATTTATTTGTTTAGAAAATATTGTTTCATCATCATGACTGGCTGAGACAGAGTCTCTTGCAAATTTTATGCAACACAAACTGTACCAGCTCAAAAAAAAAATTTTTTTTTTAACCGTTCCTCACTGGATTGAAATTCAATGTCCTTTGCACTCATGTCCTTGTTTTTGTTTTTGCTACCTTTGTGAAATTCTAAAGTATCCTTTTCTTAAGTACCAGCTGGTTTAAGTGCACATATTACTGATAGTCCTTCTCCTCGATTTGGGGGCATAGAGCATAAATAATCTCCTTCTACACCACTCTATAGACCCTAACACATGGTCTGCTGCGGGGGTGGAGGGAGAGAAATGAACTGATTTGAATTGCACATAAGGAATAAGACCGTGTTTAAAATATTTAGTGTATGAATACAAAACTGTGCTGATCTCAAATTCAAAGCTGATGAAAGATTACAAATTTACCTTCCCTCCTCACCTCTAGGGTTTTGAGATAGAAACTAAAGCTATCTTCTAATTTGGCTGTTCGCAAGATAAACTGTGGACTGTGAAAATGAAATGCTGAGATCTGAAAGGAATGACACAAAGTCTTCTCAGGAAATAAGGAAAATATTCACATTATGGATTCCATATCAATCTGTTTTGGAATTTTTTCACAAAATATTAAAAAGTGCATTTCCACTATGGTTTTCTCAATACGAACTACTGTTTTGAGCCTACATTGCTTTTTTGAAGACTAATTTTTTAAATGGTTTAGATTTTTTTAAATGCCTGCCCTAAAGATATTATTTCCAGCAAAAGAAAGAATAAAATAGCCTTTTGAATATATGTGTGTGTGTGTGTGTGTGTGTGTATTAATATGCTCATATTCCATGGGTATTAAAAAATCGTATACTCCCGGTAATATTCTTAGGAAGCCATAATGTAATACAGAATTTATGCTAAAGCTTAGAGCAGTGGGAAATGACAAGTAGAGACTATATAATCCAGAAGCACATACAAATAAACATAAATAGAAAAAAAAATGAAATGACATTAACCAAAATAAGTTATTTACTTTTTTATCATATGGATCATTTAAAATCTTAAATGATAAATAGCCATCAGGATATACTGTTGTGTGAAGGATCCATATGTAGTCAGAAAGATAAAAACCTTTCTAAACTACATCACCATGAGCTACTAAGTGTAGATTCCTATCTGGTACTCAAAATAATATTTAAAAATTTGTCTCAGACATACATTTATTTATAGTGTGGTTTCTGATATACCAAGTTATTAGATATCAGTTTTCAATTTGCCAAACATAAGGTGTTATCTCTATTGGAAGGCCATGGCTTACATTAATGTTCTAGCCCTCTCCACCTACACTAAATGTTGATCCCCAGACAAGCTTCAGTGATTCATCATTCCTGGCATCCACTTCCTTGAGACATCTGATTGGATTGAAATGATGTAAAGAGAAAGAGAAAATATACAAACCAGGGAAATTCACACACACACAAAAATACCACTGAGCTTCTCTTAAACTCGTTGTTACTAAGTGAAAATAATGAAACATATTTTTCTTCAGCCACACACAAAAATAAATAACCTCGGAAAATTGTTAAAGCTGGCAAACGAGGTACAAATAACAAATGGTTAAGGTGCTTGATTTTACAAATCAGCATCACAATACAGGGCAATGTCATGGCTAGCATGTTTTGAGAATCTATGCCTGGGTGTTCCATGACACAATACATCATTCAATAAAGAACAGCAGGTTTGGGGTTCCTTTCTTTGTTTTATTTCCACCAAGAAAGCACTGGCAATGGCACCAAGAAGTAAAGGAACAAAGAAATCACAGGCTGGTGTGAATGGCTTTGTCCAATGCAATGAATATGTGCAAGGTATTTCTGAGTGGCCCTGCAATGTGACCTGGCCCACTCATTACTCAAGTGACCTCTTAAAACTTTTCCTTTTTTATATGAACTTTTGGCTATCTGGTTTACCTGCATTTAACTATCTCATGAGGCACAGGTAACTCTAACCTCTTCCCAGATTTCTCTAATTCTTTTCCAGGAATAAAGGCTGCAGAGATTCTCATCTGATTGCTATGGCCATTAGTTTTACTATCCAGCTTGTGAAATATAAAAACTCCCTAAGGACCAAAAGAAGCTTTAAATGTTAACAAAATCTTCCGTGTCTTACATAGGGAGGGATAGTACAGAGTACCTACACGAATGCTCTATTTTTACTACCACTATTCCTCTTTGCTTGGAAATGCTTTTGTTTAGAGTGATGTTAAATATCATCTAACCAGACAGTGACAGGAGCATTGATCTGCTTAACCTTGCAATGAACTGAACATGGTTCATCCATTCCCACAGCCAAAACCTGGGCCAAATGGGTGAATGGCTCTGACAGGGAAAAGTGGGAGCTTCCCTGATTAATAGCTAAGATGCAGAGTATTTGAAAAAGAAATTAGAAGAATGCATTATCTGGAGACATTTCCTGCCACCAAATCACCCCCACTTAGGCCGATGACTGAGAAATCCCAGAAGGCGTTCTCCTCTGAATGTGGCCTACGTCAATGGCACATTTCTGAATTGTCAGGCTGAAAGCCCATCAATAGTCATAAAGAGAAGGATGTGTCCTCATTGGGGGTGTGTTGATGGATCTGATCCAGAACATGAGAGGTGATTCCCGGGTTAGTTGGATGTTGGACGTATTTGGGTCTGGTGACCGTGCTTCTGATTCTAAATCAAAACCATTCTCCCTGCTTCATTCAGTACATTACATAATATGAGTAGGGTTGTCTATATGCATAATTATCACTGCTCATGAGAAACAGGCCCAAAAGAATTCTCTGACCTTGTGCTGATAAATTGTGCTGAAGGAACAAGGGGCTCAGAACTGCCAGTCTCAGTTACAGATGCTGAAAAATTAAGTTGGACTGAAGGGAAATCAAGCTTCTGCATGGCACATTTCTCAGAAGGCTGATACTCTAATCTATTGAAGTCTGTTCCTCAGGACCCCAGTTCAAGCCCTACCTCTGCTCATCAGTCAGCACATCATTCTCAGCACTAAGCAACATGCTTGTAATTTCCAACCTGACTGGAATTAGCTCCTGAGAGGAGCAGGGAAGGGGGAGGAGAGGGGGAAGGAAGTTAGAAAGAAATGGTTCAAAAAAGTACTCTTTCTAAATCAGAAACATCTGCTGGAGTCATAAATGGTTTTAAGTAGAAATCGGCGACAAGAGGGTTTTCACAGGAGAAATAGAAAGAAATGAAGCCACCCCTCACTGAAAGTTCCCAGGTAACTGAAATAAATGATATCACTATATATTAGAGCAAACTTTTGAACCTGCTTGGTAGTTGACACTTTGGCATTTTGAATTTGGCTCTTATTACAAAGGACCATGTGATACTAAGGAGCTCTGTGTGCCTTTTGGAACGCCCGAAATGCCGGGGTGTGCCTTGGCTACTTGACACATATTTGTTGTCATCCATTAATCTCACTGAAGACGCTTCTTACTAAAATTCCTCAGGGAGCTTTTTTTTAGAAGAAGCAAGGAACAAGAGGGATGTTCCTTTCCCTCCGTTCTGATAAAGTTCACACTCTGACTTGTAGGATCTTCCTAAAGATACAAAATATGCAGAATGCAAAAAGGAGCATCAGCTTCTCTCTCTGGTATCTATGTGTGTGTCGATGGGTAGCTTAGACAGATCCTAACATGGACATTCTAGAAGGAAATCATAAGTTGTCCAGCCCCACCTATCTTTTGTGTAAAGTCCTCCCAAAACTGCCTTAAGAAACCAAATTTGTTTTTAAAAAAAAAGGCAATGTGAGTTCTAAACCAGTGTTGCCACCAGCACAGAAATTCTTTAATCATTCTTTTAATAAATTGAGTCTCATCACACACACAAAGCACTCTCTTCCTGTCATGTTTTGCATAAAATTCGGAGATTAGAAGAGTTCAGCTAACACCAAGCCAACTGTGTTCTAGATGTTCACCTAAGGAGAGGCTGCCCAAAGAAATGACCAGGTACCTCAAAAGCAACTAGTAATTTAGGGATAACAAAATTGACATGAGTTTGTCACAATTTGCATTACTGTCACAAATGTAGAATTACCAGGGAATGGAGAATAAGAAGAACAGAAACATAAACTAACTTCCTTTTAATCCAACCCTGGAAGTCTGAATAAGGTAAGTATTGCTTTGCTATAAAATAGCTGGAGGAAGGAGGTGGGAGAACAGTGAAAAGAATTTCTTTAAAAGCAAACATCAAATTGCAACCACATCAATCATTCCCTGATTTAAAAAAAAATAAATGAGTGCTTTTCTCCACAGTTGGAAATTTCATTACTTCTGTATGTTCTCCTCTTTGTTTATAAGTTAACTAAGAACTCCTGGAAGTTTTGCTTTCTTTTGGGAAGAGAGGTCAGATTTTTGATGGCCCCAAATGTACCCCAGGGATTCTGCCCCAAGACTAAAGTTTAACTTATTTTTCCTTCTCTTCTTGGCTTTTTCTTGTGGGGAAACAATAAATATATCTTTCAAATATACCATTATAAAACAGGCTCCCTGCCATGCTATAGTATCCAAAGAGTCACTCACATTATGGGGTCCTAATGAAATACAGATCTTTCAAACTCATCTAAAATGTCATTTTGCACATGGCTATTTTATTGCATAAAATGCAGTAGCCAAGTGAGCAAATGAGTTATTATACTGAATTAAAAGACATAAAGAAGGATGAGACTCTTTGTTATACTTTGCAAAAAAATTCTAAACTGATAATTGCCTGTTTCCCTTGAATATACAGGGTTTTAGAAGCCAAAGAGAAGGTCCAGAGAGGAGCAAGAACAAAAATGATTAATGAAAATGGTACTAGGTTTCTATAAAAGAACACATGACAATTCTGGAATTAATTATCTCTGAAAACAATACAGTAAGGAAAGCATAACTTGGAAATAACCTTATAGCAAAAGTTCTTCCTACAGAGCCGAGAATGGAGGCAGAGAATGAAAATAAATGGGATCATAAATGATATGGAGGAACACCAGCCAAATGTCTTTCCAGTGATACCAAAACACATTTGGTAAATTTTACAGGCTCTTAAAATCTTATTTTAAGATACAGGTGGACTATCAAGAGACCTAAAAGCAATTTCTTTACATCAGATGACCTGCTGGTACTGTATTTTTCTAAGATTATTTATGGTTGATGTTGACCTTGAAAGCACTATTCTAGTACACCATTAGACACCCAATTCAGAAATGCATTCAGATAAAGCAAATAGACCATTTTGGGGTAACATAAAAGATGTACATGTCCTAAACCAAATTCTGCTCTCAAGGAAACTCTGTGTAAATAAATGTGGTTTAATTGTGTCTTACCATATTTGTGTGATTTGATTATAGAGCTAACGAAATAAAAACAAAAAACAAAGCAAACAAAAACCCATGACTTTCTCACTAAGGGATTTCTTGTTCACTTTTTCATTTCTGGGAGTTCCATACAAGATAACAGTGTAATGGAGGGGAAAGGCAAATAACTTTTTTTTTTAAAGATTTTATTTATTTATCTGAGAGAGAGAGAGAATGAGAGATAGAAAGCACGAGAGGGAAAGAGGGTCAGAGGGAGAAGCAGGCCCCTCGCCGAGCAGGGAGCCCGATGCTGGACTCGATCCCGGGACTCCAGGATCATGACCTGAGCCGAAGGGAGTCGCTTAACCAACTGAGCCACCCAGGCGCCCCAAGGCAAATAACTTTTATTCTCCTGAATAATCTCACCCTGAATTCTTGTCCTCAGTTTTATTCTCTAGAACTTTGCTTGTCATTTTCTTCCTGGAGTTGTTCTCCTTCTTTCCTCTAGGCTCTGCCCAGCATGGTGTTCTGCTTCATCATAGCTATTGCATGTGATAAAACGTTATTATAAGTTTGCACAGCAGAGAGTAGTAAGCAATTAAAAAAAATTTTTTTTGCCAATCCTCCCAGTGGGATTTCTTACCAGCCAACTTCCATCTTTTTTTTTTTTTTAATTTTATTTATTTATTTGACAGAGAGAGACACAGCGAAACAGGGAACACAAGCAGGGGGAGTGGGAGAGGGAGAAGCAGGCTTCCCGCCGAGCAGGGAGCCCGATGCGGGGCTCGATGCGGGGCTCAATCCCAAGACCCTGGGATCATGATCTGAGCCAAAGGCAAATGCTTAATGACTGAGCCACCCAGGTGCCCCAGCCAACTTCCATCTTAAGCCCACTGCTATCTTGTGTTGCTAAAGCCCTTTCTTAGGTCACCTTTCATGATCCGTAACCTCCAATCTCTTGGCAGCTCTGTAATTTGTGTAATAGGTCAGATATTTTGGAAATACCTCTCAAACTTAGTTGCCCTTATATCTAGGCTCTCCTTTCCCTCTTTTCCATACCATCCAAGAACACTACTTAGCAACAAGACTGAAGCTCAGAAAGAGGAAACTAGCAAGAGAAGGCTCAGCTATAAAGAGAAAATATTTAAAAACAAACTTCCCAAAAAACAAATAATCCAGTTAAGAAATAGGCAGAAGACACAAATAGATGTTTTTCCAAAGAAGATATCCAGATGGCTGACAGACACATGAAAAGATGCTCAACATCACTCATCATCAGGGAAATACAAATCAAAATCACAATGAGATACCACTCCACATCAGCCAGAATGGCTAAAATTAACAACTACCCTGCAATCCAGCAATTGCACTACTAAATATTTCCCCAAAGGATACAAGAATAGATTTGAAGGGATACATGCACCCCAATGTTTATAACAGCATTATCAACAATAGCTAAATTATAGAAAGAGCCCAAATGTCTATCAACTAATGAATGTATATAGAAGAGGTGATATATATATACAATGGGATATTACTTGGCCATCAAAAAGAATGAAATCTTGCCATTTGCAATGACATGGATGGAGCTAGAGTATATTATACTAAGCAAAATAAGTCAGTCACAGAAAGAAAAATACCATATGATTTCACTCATATGTGGAATTTAAGAAACAAAATAGATGATCATATGGGGGGGGGAGAAAGAGGGAAACAAACCATAAGAGACTCTTAAAAATAGAGAACAAACTGAGGGTTGATAGAGGGAGGTGGGTGGGGGATGGGCCAGATGGGTGATGAGTATTAAGGTGGGCACTTGTTATGATGAGCACTGGGTGTTTTATTTAAATGATGAACCACTGAATTCTACTCCTGAAACCAATATGGCACTGTATGCTAACCAACTAGAATTTAAATAAAAATTAGAAAAAAAAAACTTGCCTCATTCAGCCTTGAAGGAATGTGGGAAGTAGAAGAGGGAGGAAACATGAGAAGTTGGGGAAGAGAAAAGTGAATTTCCTTGTCCAAATTTAACCTGGAAAAAAGCATCGTATATTAGATCATTGAGAAGACCATCCAGTCTGAGGGTCTTTTGGAAAAAGTTGGTTCACAGGTCCCCTTACCCCAAACATACCAATGGAGTGGCCATAGAAAAGTTCATTTGGCTGTACTGCATAGTAATTAGTCAGAGGGATTGCCACTTTAGCTTTCCAGAACCATTGTTGTTTTCTATTTATACTGTAGTTGGGACCTAGAAGTCCCTAGAACACAAAACTCAGAAAGCAGCTGAGTTGAGAGCCAGCAAGATTCTCAGTGAAGCTCATCACTGGAGTTGGCTACAGCAAACTGAGGCCAGGCAGATACTCAGAACTGCATGAGGCTGCAGTGAGGGAGACATCAACCAGCATCACTGGGCATGGACCAAGGGACCTGCAGACCTGTGGACCACCACCTTAGTCAAGACAGCTCACTGGGCAAGCAGTTGCCAGACACAAAGGGACATTTTCACAGAAACCAGAGGAGCTGGAAGACATCATGGGTTCAAGGACCACTTTCCCTTGAGAATATGTTAGGCTACCTCATATACTCAGATCCCACCTTGGGAAAGAAGAAGGAAGAGAAGTGAAAGATTGGGCATTTATCCAAACGAGGTTGAAATTACCAGACTGGACTAATTTTAGCTCCTGCCCCATATCATCCATTCCCCAATTTACCTAGCCAAGCAGAGGACAGGCAAAGCAGATAGATCAGCCAGTAAGAAAATAAAGAACCTGTATTTCTCATCATATATGCTAGTATAAATACATTTTTGTATGTTTACTATTTATGATATGTAGAATTTTGCCCTCCCTACTTCCTCTTATTAACAATTTTCCCTTAAGAGTTTTCTTAAAATTATGAAAAACCTTTGAAGTAAATGCCATCCCTTCCCCTTCCAATAATGCTGAAGCGAGGCAGATATTTATTATTTTTCTTTCTTCTCCTACCCTGCTCTCTCTCTCTCCTTCCTTCCCTCCTTCCTTCCTTTTATCTTTTCTCTGTCTCCTCTCTCTCTGCCTTTTTTTTAAAAAAGTTATTTGTTTTCTTTCTATATGAGATAGTCTTATCATTAAGGTGGCATTTCTGTATTTTCCATTATGGAATCAGCTTCACAAAGAAGATCTGGGGCAAAGGTAGCAAATATCTTGAATTCCTTGCTCACCATGACGCATACTTCCCTATTCATTATTTAGTAGGTAAATACATTTTCTGTCTTTTTGGAAGGTGTTTCATTTGTTGTTACTTTTAATACACAATAGACATTTCAATGGCAGAAACCAAAATAGTAATTAAGAAAGCCCTTGAATTCTTTTGTCTGTTTGTTTTACCAAAGCTGATCTATAAGATTTCTCTATTCCATAACATTATTATACAACTTACTGATTCCTATGAGGGTAAAAGGGTATATTGACCAATTCCTAAGAACTCTCAGATTTTACAGAACCAATGAAAAAGTCTAAATCCCACAAATTCATTTTCCTATATGTATAGTTTTAAGATATCATAATAGGATAATCAAATTTAAATATCATCAGAGTAAACCTGGCGGACTCTGCCTTCTTTCTCTACATTATTGCTCCTACACCTTTGGACTATAAAGACCTCAATGTTCCCTTTTTCTTCTGTTTCATTAGGAAAGAGCTCACCTGCTCTTGCTGCCTCTGGCACAATAAAACTTTTGTTTCCAAAATATTGGCAACTCAGCTAGACAAAGCTGGCATTGTGTTCTTTAAGTATCAATGCTTTTTGAAGGAAATTAGCTTCTGGTTTTGTGGGGGTTTTTTTTCACAACTACCTTGTATTTATATCACACATTTCCCGAATGACATAAAGTGATTTACAGGTACTAACTGATTCATGCTCAGGAAGGAGTTGATGGAAGACACAGTAGTTTAGTCCCAGTGTTAGAAATAAAGGTACAGAGAGATCATCAGTTTCATGAAGACAGAAAAGTAAGGGAAATAAAACCCGCCAATTGCATCACAATTTGGCCTCATTCACTCACTCATTAAGGAGAGGCACAATATAGAGAACACGTCAAGAGCCAAAAGGCGTCTGTGTTACTACATCTCGATTTCCTATCTTTAAAATTTATAGTGCTTGATTATTGTTTGTAAGCCCCTCAAACTCAAAACTGATTCTTGTGTTTATTCAGGTGAGCACACACACACATTTGCTTAATTTAATTAAGATGAAATTCTACCCTCAATTTTTGTTTTAAAAGCAAAAGCCAATTGGTCATCTTAAGAGTGGGCAAAAAGACATTATTTCATTAATTTCCAGAGAGAAATATGGAAAGAAGGCAAATATCTAGATCTTCATACAGGCTCAGTTTCTTTCATCTATCTTTCTGCTCCATTGTTGCTCCCCCAAACAGACAAACACTGGCAATATTGATTTCCTGCTAAAGTATTGATGTAATGTTTTAGCCAAATATTTCACAATTTTGGTAATGATATTTTTCCGTAGTGGAAGTTCTGAGCACTGATTATTCTTAATTTGCCCTCTTGTATGGCCATTCTTTATCAAGGAAAAATGTGAAATTTGAGAATTTCAACGGCATAATTTGTTTTCCTTTTTACAGCTTCTGCTCTTTTGTTTGGTTTCTGTGTGTGTCTGTGAGTATGTATGGTTACACAACCTGTACTGTTTCCTCATTCCTTCCAGCCTTTCTAAGTTGGTTCTACAATGAGTGAACTTACGCCTACAACTGACGTGCACAACATAATGCTCTGTTCTACTAATCAACTCTGACCACTTCCCTTTCCACCCTGCACCATAGCACTACCATTAAGAGATGAAAGAAACAATTAATGATAGAAAACAACAAAAGATTTTTCTTCTTATCACAGGACTGAGAAACCTGCTGATAATTATCCTTCCTGGGGCCATATTGAAAATTGGGAAAACATGTTGTGTTTGTTACAGATGTTAAATTTTTCCAAAGGCACAGAATTCAGGGGCGCCTGGGTGGCTTAGTTGGTTAAGCGACTGTCTTCAGCTCAGGTCATAATCCTGGAGTCCCAGATGGAATCCCGCATCTGGCTCCCTGCTCAGCAGGGAGCCTGCTTCTCCCTTTGACCCTCCCCCCTCTCATGTGCGCTCTCTCACATTCTCTCTCTCTCTCAAATAAATAAAATCTTAAAAAAAAAAAAAACAAAGGCACAGAATTCATTCAATTCTGTACTTCTTTTACCCTTACACAAAATGTTTTTTTAGCACGAACTGTTTTGTACATGCCCAAGAATATTTGAGATGCAATTTACAATCAAGGGGAAAACTAATCAGAGTGATAGGTCACATGGAGTTGCTTTCAGCCACAATATGATAACTGGGACCACAAAGAGTGGACAAATTTTTTTTAATTGTTTTGGTTTTGGATTTTAATCTTTTCCCTCCCAGCAGCCTTAGATTACACCAAATGAGATCACAATCTTTATCAACTTGTGATTTAGGAAGAATACTGAGACAATCTAAATATAGTAAAAAACAAATGACTGTCACTGATATCCAGGATAAAATATTTCAAACTTGTTTTTTTAGAGGATGGGGTTATTTTACATATCCCAAATTAACCTCAACAGGAAAACTGCCTCATTTTGGGCAAATCAGGAAAACAGAATGAAATGTATGAATAGCAAAAATACGTAGTCATTCAAGACAATGGACTTTTTTTTTTTTGAGGACTTTTTTTGTTTAACATCTACTTACTTAAATCGATTAATGGGAAACAGAGGTAGAACAAAGCCTAAATTTGGGGGTTTCTCTTTTCCAGGAAGATATATTCTTCCTGTTAGTAACATCAATGTAGACAGAATAAACAGCAGTGAGAAAATAACTCTTTTTAAAAGGATCATATGCATTATAATTTAATACCAAAAGATGATTTGTCAAATAGAAATCCATCAGTAATTTTTCTTTCCAGAATGATATAACTTTGAAAAAATCAAGAGTATTAAATACAGGAAGTAACCAAACTCACAATGGATTCATCCTTATTACTGATGATGAAAATCATTCACAAAATATATCCTGATGTTCTTTGAATATTCATTCATTAACCAAATTGGCAAGTCATCATTTAAACACAAGGGTCATCCATGAATATCAGGCATATGGCTCTGTAAGTTATCCAGCTATGGATCTATATTTTATCTAAAGGGTAGGACACTGGTTGAGATCTTTATATAGTGGTAATTTAGGAGGCAAAGTTTAAATCATCATGATAACTTCTAGTCACTTAATTCTAAATGACTCAGACGGAATTTTTCATGTGTTAGGCTAAAAACAAAAGGCACTTCTGATATTTGGTAATTTCAAACTTCTGAAATTTGTGAAATACAGTTCTTACAGCAATGATTCATCCTCTAACAAATAATATAAATGGGGTTGTCTATTATTTTAAGAGTCAACACATTCCTACTGACATGTATTTCTTCTTAAATAGCCTAAAGTTCTGTTCCATTATGTTAAACAACCATTATCCTCTAGATCTGAACTAGAAAAACCAAGGTACACATCTTTGAAAGTCTTGTCATGAGTCATTTGGCAATTACCTGAGAATAATTATCCTTGGAATCCTGACTCACAAATAACTTAGCCATTCAACCCACCTTCTTTGTGCAAAAGCTTCATGTGAAATGGGAACCAAGGAAATAAAATAAACGTCTGTCTCCAATATTCAGAACATCTGCATGAGTAAAAATTATTCAAAAAGATACCATGAATTTTTAAAATAAAATGCAGCATGTAAAAATTAAGCACCTGGTCTTTTCCTTTATATTTCATTAAAAAATTCTAAATAGACTATCACCAGCTGTACATTTTACTGCACTTTATATTATGGCAGGCAGTCAAAACAATAGTCTCATCTGAGTTCCACATAAAAATTTATTTCAAAAAAAAGAGGAAAAGACAAAAACAGAGTATGCCTTTTGTCAGATGCAACAAAGTTAAGGATGCCACACAAACCAATAAAAGACGATAAAAATGATTTCAAAACAGACTTGATTCAAAATAGAAAGTTTGAGATAAAGGAAAAGTGATATTGTTTGATTTCTTGTTAATTCAAACTTCCTAAAAGAAATACAAAAATTTGGTTAATAAGAAATTTCATTTCGCTTTCGAGAAAGGATATACTTAATTTATAAAATTATTAAATTTATTAAAAAACTGAGGAAATGGATGAAGTGAAGTCATCTTATTGGTTATTTTTTTGTCATAAAACCTAATGATTCATAAACCAACCAAAAAGAATTTACATGTTGTAAGTGTGGAAGAAACACTTTCTAAACTTTGTAGTTGGTTAGCATATACTATAGGGTCAATACCCATCAAGTTTCCATATTTTTAAGAGAAACTAGGAATAATTGGGGAAAACATTCCTAAGATTAAGCAAGAATCATCAAGTCTCAAATAGGCAGATAATTTTAGGTTGCAATTAGCAATTTTAATTGTTTTACATAAATTGTTTAGTCAGAGGATTTGAGAAGTTTGCCTCCTCTGCGTGATTGTTTTGATGACTTCTCTTTCTTTAAAGATAAAGGGGAAATGGGTGCCTGGGGGGCTCAGTTGGTTGAGTGGCTGCCTTCGGCTCAGGTCATGATCCCGAGTCCCAGGATCGAGCACCGCATCAGACTCCCTGCTCCGCGGAGAGTCTGCTTCTCCCTCTGACCCTCCCCCTCTCATGTGCGCCCTCTCTCTCTCATTCTCTCTCTCTCAAATAAATAAAATCTTTAAAAAAAAAAGATAAAGGGGAAAGTCTCAGATAACTTCAGCTTAAATCCAACTTTACCAACCATGCCTCAAAAAAATTCATTTATTCACCAAATATGTACTTGGCATCAAGTGCCAAGTATTGTTCTAGGTGATGAGGATAAAAAGTAAGCAAAACAAGCATGGCCCACACCCCCTTGGCTTCATCTGTAAAATGAGAAAAAGCATTGAGATAGCATCTCAATAAAGGTAGGTCCCTTGCCCATTCCCTCCCCATCTGACGATAACGGAAAAATTGCAAGGCGTGCCAGAATGAACACCAGATAGATAAGATCCTTTAGGTAAGTGACAACATGTGTCTACTGTTTGGTTTTTGGGGAAAATGTTTATTGCCTCTAACAACAAGATTGTCTGTAGTCCTACTCATATGATAAGATATGAAAATAAGATATTTTATTTTTCTCTTTTGAAACAAGAATGTCTTTAAGTTTTTAAGATAAATGTATTATGTTCTTGGGTGATAAAGTTAATTTATTGTGATGATTTTAACCATTTTTAACCACAAAAAGATACATAAAAATTTTAATCAAAAGCCCTCTTACATGATTTCAATTCATATACTCATCTGAAAAAAAATCTGACTCTTTTCTTGCTAAACAACTTAATTATTAGTTAAAGGCTTTGAGACTTAGGCAAATTAGAAGCTGGAGGGAACCTGTATATTTTGTAGAAATGCTATAAAACACTAAACATTACTAAGGTATGTTACAAAGTTCAAGCATACTGTATATGTTAATTTTGAGTTATATCTATGCTGCAGTTCTTGAAAACAAATTGAATGTTCTATATTTTATTTTTAATCCAAAACCCAGGGAGGAGAGAGATGAGAAATAAGAACATAGATTTACCTTTTTGATAACTAGCTACAGTTGTTCTCATGTTTGTAAAAATGAATAAAATCATGATGTCAATATTATGGAACCAGAAAGTTTAAAAGAGCATAACTCTATATTCTATTTTATTGCTCATAAAATCCTAAGAAAACAGAATATGATCAACAGAACTATTGCTAAGAAAATTATAATAATAATTGGCAGTATTTTCATTTCTTCTACTTACTAAGAAAAAAGTAGAAACTACCTCACCTTAGTTTATGGCTGCATAAAGGTTGATAAAATTGTGTGGGTTTTGTTTTGAATTTTATTCAAATTAGAATTTTCTCATATGTTCAATCTTGTGAAATTTCCTAACATTTGATTTTCGCATGAGTGATTAATCATTTGTTTTCCTTTTTTATTGTTCTTGCTGTGATTTTTGCTAATCTTTACTATAATCTTCCTGGGGAAAAAATATTTCTTAATATTTAGGCCTCTAAGAATAAAGAGATTCAATTAAAAAAAAAGAATCTTAATGTCCTTATTTAACTTATCCTATAGCTTCTCAATACCCCCTAAAAAAGGGTAAAAACATTTTCATGGAAAAAAACTATTTCAGTGACCTTTTGTCCCTCCCTAAGAGGAAGAAGTCTGACAGGTAGATATATGGAGAGTTTGTTATTGTAAATTCCAGATCTTGTGATTATCTCTGACTCAACTTCTGGGGTTTTATCTGGAATTCCTGTGAAGGGTCAACAAGTGTATTACTGCCTGTCTTCACCTTCTTATGACCTTAATTTTAAAACTACACCTTATAGGATTCAGAAAGTAGATTACAGTGCTGCGTTTCAGCAGACAAATTTTGGAATGGGAAGCATCTAAAAATATATAATTAGTTCAAACAAATAAAAATATATAACTTTTTGATATATTTATCTATACCCACTTTTGGAATTTAAAGAAAAAGATCTAGTAAATTTCTGACTTCAATAATTTTTTGGAGCCAAATGTTCTGTTGAACTATTTCTTCCTGAGGGATGTTTCTTTATAGTATTGCTATAATTAAATGATTTTCAGTATAGATAGATATAAATGTAGATATATTTATAAATATATCTTAATGGATAAGACTATAGTAAAGATTCATATTCTAGTTTTAGAAAATAGACAAATGCAGCTGAAACAACACATTTTGACAATAAAACTTGTCCACATGTATTAGGAAAATGAAAAGAGCAATTTCTGAGTAAATTTTAAATATAAACTTAAGTTCAATGGTCCCAAGCTTCCAATTATTGTTCCAAAGACCTTGAGTACTGGTTACAAATGACAAAACTATTACTATCATGGGATGGTGGAAATTGGATGGCTAAAGAGAACACTTGTAAAATGGATTACAAATGGTGGGAACAAATGTATGAGAAAAAAGGAAATTAAAGATGAATATTTTGAAAACGTCCTGGAATGGAGGTACCGCAGAGCAATGCTTAGAGAACGTGGCTTTAGCCTCGTGTTCCAGACCACCTGCTGGATATGTGATCTTAGGGAGGTCATCTAACCTCTCTAAACCCATTTCTATTTGTGAAAAGAATAGAAAATTGTGCCTATCTCATTTATATGTCTGACATGGGAATAAAAAGTTACCTGTTTGGCACAATGCCTGCCATAAAAAACTTTTGTTGTGAATATTCACTTTGAATTTAACAAATAAAATAATTGAATGATAAACAAAATCTTCCAAATATTATAGATGATCCAAAGTCTTACTATAGTCTAAGATATAAGGTCCAAATTAATCACAAATGCAATTGTGGGATAAAATTAAATTCTTATTATTAGAAAAGGAAAAGAGTTTCAATAAAGAACCAAGCTATGAATTTGGTTTATTGTCTAAAACAGAATAATACATGGAAATCATGAGCTATGGGTGCAACCGTCTTTTGTGTCATACTTTATCCATTTGACATTGTTGAAGACTTAGAGCAAATTGAAAGTTGAGAACATTTGAAAATTAAAGGCACAAAAAATGCCTGCAAGAATAATGATTAGGTGAGACGAAGAAATCTAGCACATTTCTATTTTCACCAGCGATTTTTCCGTTTCTTTTAATTTGAGAAAAGATTCTGCTGTCTTAAACACATTTTTTTCTAAACAAATAGAATTCCCACAATCATTTAGATAAGACTTGGAAATGAAAATCTATGAGACCATTTCCACTTATCATATATAAAATGTGAAAGGGAGCTCTTCTTTTTTATCAAGTTTTGGTAGCACATATTATGAAGCTACATCGAAATATCCCATCATGATTGTAATTCTTCTTCCACACCTATCTTTCCAGTCATTTTGGTCCAAATGATTGCTAATGCCTTTGTAATTTTGAAAAAAGGACAGTTGATATAGTCAAACTGAATATGTTTTTAGAAATAATCATAATTCATGGCAACATGTATTATAACAGTGAACTTGTCATTTCATTGCTCCTGCCCAGTCTGAAATTAAATATTCTTGACCTATTTTTGTGATGTCTCTTATATCGCTGTCCTAAACTGCTTAGCTAAACATAATTTTATGTTTATTCCATCTTTCAAATATCTATAGCCAAATCTTTTGTAGGTATCTTAATGAAGTAACCTCATGATCTGTCTGTACATTTACTAGACAAAAGAACAGGTAGCCAAAAATATTTTTTGATATCTCTGATTCATTGTATACTGCTGATAATTAAGTATATTGTCCTGTCAACAGAAAATAGAATTTCGATGATCACTTAATTAAGGCTTATTTTCTATGACTAGGACCCAACTAAGCCTAATGTCTTTATTTTGCCCTTTCAGTTCCTATTTGATTGGTTAGCTCATTTAATGTACCCCAGTGTTTCAGTAAGACATTGTATATAAACCTCAAAATATCAAATAAATCATGCTTTATACATTTCTTTCATTTTAACCAAATATTATTATTAATTATTCATAAATAGGAGTACGTGTAACACACATAGCTAGTTTCAAGAGTAGTAATAAAATGAGTACCAATGTTCCCACTAACCAGTTTATATAGTTGGGACCTTACAGGCATCTCTAAAGCTTCCTATTTTGTCATCCTTGCTTGTAATTCCTACCCCCCTACCAGAGATAACCAATACATTTTGTATTATTCATTCTCTTTTCTTTTATGGGTTTTTCCCCATATATCTATATACTAATACAACCTGTTCCTTTTGGCCTGAATTTGAATTTAACATAAAATCATGCTGAAGAAACTCATCCGTGATACGATTTAACACTCAACGTTACGTTCTGAGACATGCTCATGTCGATAATTAAGCATCATTCAATCTTAATATCATTACATTGTTTGCATATATCAAAATTTATTTACGCACCACTAATGAGCATGCTGAGAGTTATATTCTTTTCTCAGTCTCCTATTGCAATATCAGAGTGACTCTAGGAGATCTATTACTAGGTCACAGGGATGTGCATTTTTTTCTACATTACATGGAAAAGGCAAATTATTTTCTAAAATATACTAACTTAAAATTTCCACAGCAGTGTGTTGGAGTTTGCATTGTTCCTCATGTCTGAAAATATATGGTCTTAGCAGACTTTTAAATTTATGTCTGGTAGGTATATCATTGGGCCTTTACCTTTTATTTTCATGATAACTAATGAACTTAAGCGTCTTTTCAATTTTATTAAAATTTGTTTCCCTATTAAAAAATAACTGTTCATAACTTTTTCCACACATTTTTCCTGGATTTTTGGGTTATTTATTTTTTTCTTTGTTTCATGAGAATATATGTACAATAATACTAACCCCATTTTTTACTTGTTTTCTCACCTTTTTCTTTTCAAGAGCTTCAAAACAGAAGTTCTTAATTTTAATGTAGGCAAAACTATCAACTTTCTTACTTTATGTTTGTGGCTTTTTTTAATATTAAGAAATCATCTTTTACTTCAGGCACATAAAGATGTTCTCTATGATAGATGCTAGAAGTTTGAAGTGCTGGTTTTCAAAGTTAAGTTTTTATCCATCTAGAACTGGCTTTTCTGGATGCTGTGAGCTATGGATCTAATGTCCATTTCTTTAATAAGCCATCCTTTCCCAGTGCCAACTCTGTTCTGTAACAAATCTGAATATATACACTGGTTTATTTCTGGGCTTTCTAATCTCATTCATCAGTCTGGTCATCTATCTCTGCACAAATATCAAACTATCTTACTATAGGTTCATTTTAAGCCTTTTTTTAAAGATTTTATTTATTTGACAGAGAGAGAGAGACACAGTGAGAGAGGGAACACAAGCAGGGGGAGTGGGAGAGGGAGAAGCAGGCTTCCCGCAGAGCAGGGAGCCCAATGCAGGGCTCAGTCCCAGGACCCTGGGACCGTGACCTGAGATGAAGGCAGATGCTTAATGACTGAGCCACACAGGCGCTCCTCATTTTAAGTCTTGATATGACCTAGAGCTTAGGTTTAATAAGCAAGAGACACCGCTCAGAGATAGGCAGAATGTTGTCATCCTTTTTATTTCTAGGGATGCTTATAACTTACTATACCTAATTTATTTCCTCCTCTTTCAATACTGCTCTCTGTACGAATGTGCTTGGTATCTTTTTAACCTTACACTTTGAATCTTTCTTCATCTTTATATTTTAGTTGTGTCTCTTATAAAGAACACATAGCAAGATTTTCTTGCTATTTCCATTCTGATCATCTTTTTTGAGGTATTTGGTCTATTTATATTTGTTGTAATATTCATATAAAATATGTGGAACTCTTTCCATCAACTTTTTTTTTCTGTTATTACATTTCCCTCTACTAGTTCCACAGCTCAGTCTTAAATTTCTATTCTTTTAGCAGTTACCCTACATACCTAATTTATGTCACTTAAAAGATTCTGCTTAATGGTATCATTAACTTGAACAATAATAGCATATAAATTGGAAGGGAGCTAATTAGAATAAAGCAGACCTATGTCCTTACATTATTTGGAGAGATATTAATATCTGAAAAACTGAAATACTTTATACTTAATTTTTTACTTATTGTGAGACCATACAGGTAGCATGACTTGGGGTTTCAAACCGTGGCAGGAAGGAATTGTTAGAGATTCTCATGGGAGACTTTTTGCATTTACCCAAACCTGAAGTATTCCCACAAAACCTTTCTGCAGAGCAAGTTTATTGTTGACATCATTTTTCATTATTTGCTTTTTGTTGTTGTTGCTGTTGTTAATGCACAGAGAACACGTCACTTTTGTATTAGATATGACCTCCCAATTTTTGTAAACCCAACGTTTTGTCTATCTCTGAGCAGTTCATTAGCCTGTTAAACTGAAAACCCTAGCCTTGCATAGGGCTCCCTGCTCAGCAGGAAGTCCGCTTCTCCCTCTCTCTCTCTCTGCCCCTTCCCTCTGCTCATGCATTCTCTCTCTCTCTCTCTCAAATAGATAAATAAAATCTTAAAAAAAAGAAAACCCTAAAGCTCTAGGCCAATGTTTCTCAAACTTTACTTTACTTTACCTAAAGTAAAGGACTAGGCTTTTTTGGTTTTGTTTTTAATTTCCTATCCTTTACAGACCATTAATTTAGTAAGATACACTTAAAATATTGAAGCAATGTCAAATTATATAAAAGTTTCTAAACATATAATCTCTCATAGATGCTGTTCCAAAACACAAGATGTTTTATACAAATGAAATTTTTAAGCTGATTGTGCTTTACATTACCAGAAATGGAAGTTCCATATTTCTTTTTCTATTCCTGAAAAGTTATTTTAGATAGCTATACTGTATTCTGAAGTTAATTTTAGAAATTACTTCTTTCCCAAAAATATTGTACTAATGATATCTGAATTTAATTAAATTCACATCTATGTTATTTTCATAATAAAATAGTGACTCAAAATTGTACTTGTTATAGAGATTAATATTTTCTGTGTCAATGTACATGATAGAGGTGAAGCCTTTATCTTTAAGGCAATTCTTTCTGGTGTTGTAACTATATCAAAGTACTTTTCGTTCACACATAAACATAGAAACATTAACTGTCCCTAAATTGCCTTTAATCTAACTAATAGTATTTTCTTATATACTATTTACTATCAAGATTGTTTCCTACTTAATAATTAAAGGGAAGGGGGGAAGTACGACATAGATAAGCAAGATTCATGATAAAAGAAAACCAGGAAGGATGAACTCTGCAGTCTAAATTATAGACAATCAAAAACTGCTGTATACAAACTATGATCCTAGTATCAAACATGGGACTTCACTATATTGGGTATGTTGTCACAAAACACAAATCCAGACAAGAAATAATTTCCTCTGACATTGTGCTTCATTGAAGAAATAAAGTTATAATATTACGACTGCTATCAAAAGCGCAAAAATTCAATAGAAAAATTAACCTGTGAAACATGTTATCTGACAGCTAATACTGAACCTGTACTATGAAAGATTCAAGATTTTTAAGGTTATTGCTGATAATGGAAGAAAACAAAACAAGCAGAGTCCCTGAATTATAGCTTTTAAATATATGAAGTGAAAATAAATCTCTGATTTGAAAGAATGATTTACTAACCCATTTCCATCCTGTGAGGAATGTATAACCTTCTCAAAAATTATCCAACATTTTTGTGCTTCCGTTATGTATTTGTGTTCTGGTTATTTTTAAATATGCATTCATCATCTAATGTAGCAAGAAAAATGAGAAATACTAAGACCTTATCCAAAGTAATTCACCATGGCTAATATGGGTGATGCTAGTACAAAAAAATTTTTTGCCTAATTTTATGTTTAACCTAATGTTTTTGAAATCGCTTGTAAGAATGACTGAAGAAAATTACCTGCTATGTTATAATTCTGCCACCACCAGTTCATAAATATTATCAATTACAAATTTTTCACTAGACTAGCTAGAGCAATAAATACATTTCTACCAAGATATTTATATGTGCCCATTTTTATTACATTCCTAAGACATTTTAACATAATTTTGATGCATTTTAATAAAGCAGAATGAAAATTCATTACTGCTTAAAAACTCATATTGTATTGAATTATTAAATGAACATATTTTAAATACACAACTATACATATCTATTAAAATAGAATTTACAAGGGAATAATCTTTCATAAACCACCTGTATTTCTGTCCAATAGGAGATGAAAAACAGCATTATAACATTTGCAAAACTATTGATTCTTTGTAGAAATCCTGGGATAATTAATGAAGGTACCTTAGCTTCTTTTGTCCATTTTGATAACTGTAAGATATTCAATTCAAAAAAAGATGTTTGTCTATTTATTCACATAAACTTCTAACAGAATATATTCACTGAGTAGGCTTAGTATAGATATCAAATATTGTCTCATAAAATTTCATTTAACATTGAACATACAACTTCCATGTTTTCTTTCTACATTTATTTAAGAAAGAAGCATTCCTCAGTGATACATTATGTTATGAAGTATATAAGAATTATAGTAATTAAAATTTGTGAAAATTTGAAAGACGATATGTTAAAGTAACAACTTAAAATGTTATATTCAAGAATTACTAGGCATGTAGCTAAGACCTACCCCATTAAGTTATTTTATACTAAAAATTTTGGGTGTCTATTAATCCAGTGTATAATCTATATATATTATCTAATTATTCATTTGTATTCATTATATACAAATAGATTAAAATCATTCAGAATGTTACCTCTGAGGTTGAGCTATACCCAAATTTTAAGAGAAACTTAAAAAAATTGCTAAAGGCACTTAAAAATAGAAAAATCATTAAGTTGACTATCACTTTCAAGTAATTTTGGAATATGTATTTAAATAAAACAGTTATTTATTGGACACTTTCTATATGTTCAACAATTTAAATTTTATGCCAAGACTAGCAGTTGAATGCACATAGAAGTTTTATTTGAAAAAGCCGAAATTGGAAATAACACAAATGTCCATCGGCAGGTACATGAATAGACAAATTATAGTACACCCATACAGTGGAATATCACTCAGCAATACAAGGAATAAATTACTGATACACATAACAGCATAAGTGAATCTCAATTATGTTGAGTGAACTTAGCCAGACAAAAAAGAGTGCGTGCTGTATGATCCTATTTATATAAAATTCTAGTGAGCACAAACTAATTTATGGTGACAGAAGGCAACTCAGTGGTTGCGTAGAGATGGGACAGTAAGAAGGGGTACAAAGGTTGGAACTACAAGGAGGTGGGATGATAGAGATGTTCATTATCTTGACTGTGATGACGATTTCATGGGTATATACGTAAGTCAAAACTTAAATTACACACTCTAAATATGTACAGTTTATTATGCAATTATACCTCAATAAAACTTTTTAGCTGCAAGAATAAATAAATTCTATACTTGTTTTAACATGCCTTACTTTCTCTCTTCTACCGTCCCACCACAATTATGTCTTCTCATTAGGAAAATGTCCTGAGTACTATCACCCAAAAGAGAATTATAGAATTTGGTAAAACAGTGTCTTTTCCAAAAATAAATTCTTTAAATAGCTAACACTAGCGGCGCCTGGGTGGCTCAGTGCTCAGGTCAGGATCCCAGGGTCCTGGGATGGAGCACCGCACTGGGCTCCCAACTCAGCGGGGAGCCTGCTTCTCCCTCTCCCTCTGCCTGCCGCTCCCCCTACTTGGGCTCTCCCTCTATCTCTGTCAAATAAATAAATAAAATCTTTAAAAATAATAATAATAAATAAATAGCTAACACTACATGAATTTTTCTCTATTTATAAAGCGTTGCATTTATTCATTACATTTGTAATAATAGTTCAATTTCCAAAAAAAAACCCACCTGTTTTTAAAAGAAATAATGATAAGTACCTGTTGAAAAGAAAAAATAATTGCACAAGAGGAATTAGGCATATCTTCTTAGATCTTTTGGCTCTGCCAAAAGTAGCAAAAATCTTTCATGTTACTGAAATTTCTTGTTATTTTCTTACTATTTTCCAGTGTCACCACATATTATGGGATCCAAGTGGTGACATCAGAAAAATTAAACTCTGGACATTTGGGCATACTGCATCCAAGCATACACTAGCAATGTAGTGACCTGACCTTTGAAAGAGGACAATTCATGTGCACATTGCTCACGCCTGTCTGCCTTCCATATACTTAACAAGATGATGATTGCTCCCAGCTATGTTGATATACTTCTATCCACTTGACTGGCTGTGGGTAGGATGCAAATGATCTATCTGGTAAGAAGTGATCTTCTTTGTAGATGTCTCCCTTAATCAGACTAAGATATAGGCAATCATAAGCAGGTATGCTACTTTACCTAGTCCTACTGCTACCTGCACTGCTTTGACTTGCTTTATATAAAAGGTCAGTACAAATACTGCTATAAAATGGCCAAGGGAATGAGTCCCTCCAACAAGCTACTTGTGGCAATGGACAGCAGGAAATCCTATCTGACAAATATATTGCATATCTTCATAGATAATCTATAACTATCACTTTGGTTTAATTCCTCCCAGGAAAAGGAATATTATCCACTACATACTAGATTGAAATGAAATTGCCAATGTGCAAACTTTTTTTTAAGATTTATTTATTCATTTTGAGAGAGAACATGCACATGCGAGCAGGGGAGGGGCAGAGGGAAAGAATCTTCAAGCAGACTCCCCATGGAGCCCAACACAGGGCTTTATTCCACCACCCATGAGATCATGATCTGAGCCAAAACGCAGAATTGGACGCTTAACCAATTGAGCCACCCAACACCCCTATGCAAACATTTTTGATCCATAAGAATGCTGATTTCTTATGGTTCAGCCTAATACGTCCTATAACCTAATATAGAACTTAGAGGAAAAACTGTTATCTCCATTTTTGTTTCAGATTTATGTTATTGAAAACAGAAATTTCTCCCTGGTGGCCTACATCTGTGCCTGAATTTCCAGAAACATTTAAAAAATGTCTAATGTAACAGAACTATTATAGCATTTTCTATTAATACTAGTGGTTTTCCAAGGTATGATGCAAGTCCCATTCAGTAAAGAAAGTGGTACACTGATGAACATGAGAGCTATTAGAAAATATGTAGCTAGCATTCCAAACCAGCATGCCTTAATGGGTAATATTATTTAAAACAATTACATTTAGTTAAGTTTTTAAAAAGTGACTCAATGATCACTTCTCAGCCTTTTGGCTGAGACCAAGTGTAAAAAATGACTCAGTGAAAAAAACTAAGTAGATAAAAATGCAGATGGTATTCAATACACACGGGTGACAAAAGTATGAGAAGTATTGGTCTACATGACCACAACTTTCCATGTATTACTATATATTGCTTATATTCCCAAGTTTCCCTAGGGAAGACAAAAGAGCTTATATTTGGATGTACTATATAATGTTGTCAATTTTTGTTAATGAAAACCAGACAAATATTAGCAATTTCATATGATTCAATCTTAATGTGTCTCTGTGACCACACAGCATTCAGTTTCTAAAAGGTATTAAGTAAAAGTTCAATTTTAATTGAATGAATGAATTCAGTACAAAGACTTTGGGTTTTTATATGTCTCGGTATACATATAAAATATATCTACCAACAAGTCTAGGAAAACTTGCCTATAAACAAATGGCAACTGAAACGTCAGGATAGAAGTCAACATGCTTAACTCATGTATGAATATTAAAGATACATAGATTCTTTTTTACACAACACTCTTCCCTGATAGCAACACAAAAATAAAGGATTATCCCTCTTAGGAAATCACTCCTTTGCTGACCTACATCCAAATTGCATCAAGGATAAATTTATTTTTCTCTTTCCTCCAAAGAAATGGAGTCTAATGACTTAACAAAGAGAAAAAAAAAAACTCAGCCTAAAATGTCATTCCTTCTAGAACAACATAATTAGGAGCAAACTATGAAAATCCAACAAACACCAGAAGAGGACTAAATCAAGCATATTTCCACATACCCCCCCCAAAAAAAATTTTACTCACTTTAGGCATGAAGCACAAAACAATGTAATCATGTAAAAAAAATTACTTTAACTTTAAAAATTAGCTTTGTGAACTTCATCAGCACTCAGATATCCCAACCTTTCTTAGCAGATCTCTCATCAGTTCCTTGCAAAAATAATAAAATGAGTATGCATTAGTAATCTCCTCAACAAGCCATTAGAAATCTATAACTCTTTGGACATTATTTGTTCTATGGTGACCAGGGTTAGGGATGAAGGGCAGAGGGAATGTTGAATGATAGCTAAAGTCAGTAATAGATCAAAGCTTTTAACACACATTTCACTATCATATGGTTTCTGTACTCAGTCTATCATACCCATCTAGTGTAAAATCTCTAGCTATGAAACCAGGCACATGAAAAACATGAAAAGACACCCTTATTTAGAATTTTATATAGGCTAACCATGTAGAAACATATTGTATTAACAAACATAAATGTTCTTATGATTTCTGTATACATAAATGATGGTATAGTTTAGAAAACATGAGAAATTTCAGTTTAATTACAAGGGAGGAATCCTTGCATTTTTATGCCTTTGAGAACATTCCATTTCAAATCCTGAATTTATTAGCCAGGACTAGTGCAATAAGTTCAAAAAGCTCAAAATAATTAAAGTTACCAGATAAAACACAAGATTCCTAGTTAAATTTGAATTTCAGGTAAATGACAAATAATTTTTTTAGTATAAATAGGTCCAGAATATTGCATGGAGGCACATATACTAAAATATTATTCATAGTTTATCTGAATTCTAAATGTAACTGGGCATCCAGTTATTTCCTATATCTGGCAACCCTAAAAATAATGCATGTAGAAAAGGAAAACAGAAGTCTTTTTCCTGAACAATCCAAAAAACAAAGAGCCTTCCTCGGTGAGTGGAGGTGGTCAAGAGTTAGAAGTTTAGATTGCTCCCAAAGCTAACGAGGGTCTTGAAAGCTTCCTCCAATAGGTTCCCACTGACTTCTCCATGTCTAGAAATAGTTGGCTAACTTGTCTCTTCCCATGTGTTTTTTTTATTGGCTGTAGATTTCACTGGTTCTTTCTTAGATGTAGAAAATCATCCTAAGTTTGCTTTCATCACTTAGTTTTAAAATTATGTACAGATTTGTATATTATCTTGAAGCCAATGAAGACCAACATTAAAAAGTACTACAGCCAAACAAAGTAATTAATTATAAGTTTAGAAGATAATATACTTTTGCTAATTACTCACAGCTTGGTGCCCATTTTTTTCTTGGCAGCCAACAACTGCATGTTTTTAATCTCCATAATAACAATAATGGCATACATCATTAACTCTATTTTATTCTTTTTTAATTTTTTATAATACCAATAACAAAGATCATTAACCTCTGTTCTGTTTAACATCTAATCAACCATTTTAGTTAAATAAATATGATAGGAAACATTAAATATCACTTTGCTAAGCTACACTGGCTCTCAGGAGGGGAATTCTTCCCAATGCATTATATTAACATCGGTTTACTCTACAAGTGTCAAACCATGAATGGCAACAAGGAAACAGATAAAGGATAATTTATGGCTTTAATCAAATTATTTTAAAACTATCTTTTTCAAAGTTGTTTTAAATCTTATTTGTATAATTGCACTGTGTTTATGAAGTTATTTTCTGAAGCTATTTATAGGACAGAGCTGCCCCATTATGGAGATATTGTCAGACAATTGCATGCGAGGATGCCAAGAGAGTAACAGCCAACACATTTTTGAAGGGAATTTCTGAGAATTAAGTGCTCTCAGAAGCATGGAAACCTGCGTGGTATTGTTGGTCTTGGTAATAGTTACTTTAAATCAAGATTCTTGGGCGCCTGGGTGGCTCAGTTGGTTAAGCGACTGCTTTCAGCTCAGGTCATGATCCCGGAGTCCAGGGATCGAGTCCCGCATTGGGCTCCCTGCTCAGCAGGGAGTCTGCTTCTCCCTCTGACCCTACCCCCTCTTGGGCTCTCTCTCTCTCACTCTCTCTCTCTCTCAAATAAATAAATAAAATCTTTAAAAATAAATAAATAAATAAATAAATAAAGATTCTTATTAAGGACAATATACCTGCTTGCCATAGAATTTCTATGAGTTTATTACCTGAATCAGCATTTCACGTCATCAGTGACATCAAAAAGAACTAAAATGGTAAACAAGACCCCTACTTAAAATATTCAGCAAAGCCTTCTCCAAAATTGTAACTAAATGGGCATTTCTCTACACACCAGTGCTTATCATCTTCTTTATGAGAATAAGCCTAAAACTCTGGCAGTCCCACGCTGCTCAATCTACCCGCCTTGTCAGGCTTGTTCTAGGAGATCAGTGTAAAAAAGACAGATCAGAAGAACAGATAAGGAGAAAGCTGCAGGGTGGAGGGGTTACATGATTAAAATTTTATAAGTAATACATATTGAGAGAGAGAGAGACTCTTACCAGAGGCTTTTAAAGCAAATTAATACTGTATCTTAATAAATCGTAGTTCTTGTAAAATGCCTCGATCCCTCTCCCCAATTTCTCTGCTCAGGATTACAGATTAGCAAATTTTTTTAAAAAGCAAAGATACTATGCTACACTGATTTCTTGGTTAGAGGGAAAATGTGCTATCCTCCCCCAACATACATTTTAGCATCCTGTCTAATTTCGTACCATATGTACATCCCAGAAAATAATGTAGGTGGCTTTTATCAAGCACATTACACCATATATTTCTCAAACACCCATGAACCAGTTCCACCCATGATGTTTCTGTCCAAAGTATCTCTCAGTCAGAGAGAGGATAGTAGCTAAGGAAGAAAAGAAAGGAGTTTCTATTGGGGCAGAAAGAGGAAGGTCGAGGGGGCAACTTCCCATCTGGCTATGATATTTCACTTACACCATGGTCTGTACATATAAATATGAACAGTCATATGGCTTTACCCATCCTCCATGTTTTGACTTAGCATTAGTTAACCGTCTTTCCAAACACACTACTGTGTTTGGGTTTGGGAGGTCACAGGCACACTACAGAAAACACAGAGGTCAGAAATCAGATTCGAAAATGGTTTGGACAGAAACATGGCCTAAGAGGAGAAGCGAAAAGATATCGGGGTTAGTTACTCCCCAGAAGAATAAGCTAAAAGAAAACCTAAGCTCTTATTTGACTTACGTCCTTAAGCCTCTGCCGTTGTTTTCCAAAGAAAAACGAACATGACTTAATAATTAGAGAAGAGACAGACTTCTCTTTGATTTATGATTCCTTGCAAATTCCCAGAGCCCATCCCACAGCCAACATCAGTGTCTCAGTTTCCCTCCCCCTTAGATGTGTCGGAGAGGTGGCCTGGTGAATAAGATGCCCACAGGATAGGACAGTATATGGGATGCAGCCTTTGGGAACGCCAGGCTGTGATAGACACTGACACAGTTTTGTCTTCTCCTTTATGGATTCCTTGTATTGCTTCCTTAATGTCAGTAACTGAATGTCTCCTATTCTTCCTGAACGTGACCTCTCCACTGAAAACTATATTCTCTATTATATGACTTCCATCCCTACTGTCCTATACTTATTTAGAGTTCCTCTACTTTATGTGCATTCTTTAAGACTGGTGGTAGAATGCTTTGAATGGTCTTTGATTAGATACTCAGTAAATGCAGGTATTTTATCTTAACTAGCCATGGACCTGGATACCGACAAAAGTGAGTGAGGATGGAAAAAAAAAAAAAAAAAAACAACTTCGAATTTTCTGTACAATGATGGCCAAAAAAAAAGTCTTTCAGCGTTTTCCTATGCCTTCTTTTAGCTAAAAATCCTGGTTTCCTAGCTCCCAGTGCAAAACCCTGTTGATTTAAGACACTTAATGAGCTATACTGTCACACAAGATTTGTGGACATTTCACACTGTCTTTCAAATAATTTATCACTAGTTTACAGTTCAAGGGAAAAAATTAAAATTTAGATTCATCATAAATTAAAAAGTGATTGCTTTGGTTGTAGCACATTAGAATATCAGAACACAGTGACTATTTATATTTTAAAATATGAAGCATCAATGCCAAGCAATATCTTTACATAACTCTTGGGTTTGATAGGATGGGCTTTGGTCTAAGAAGGAATACATTGTAAGTAAAAAATATCACTACATGGATATATATTTATATGATTAAATATTAGATATATATATCACGATAAGTGTTTTGAATGGACAAACTTATAAATACATTCTTACTTCTGATTCAAAGAAAAGTGTTATTGCTATAATGGTACTATAATGGTAGGTTATTACAGAACTATTTAGCGATAATAAAAATACACACTTTTAAGATTGGTATTATCAACTGTACCCCTGATATCCAGTATTTTGATTTCAAAAAAATTGAAATCTGTTCTCATCTCAAACAAAATGTTACGTACCCTGATCAAAATTACAAGGTGGGAACTGACAAATTTATCATCAACTGCTAGGCCATCTTGAATCTTCCACCATTAGTCAAGACTCAACCCATAAACCACATCTCCTGTTTCAGGACCCTGCTCCAAGACTACTGTTTTTCTTGAAGTATAACCTAAATTCTTCCTTAGGGAAGTTAAATCTTTTCCTTAATAAAGATTATTTAAAAGAACACAAATAGGCTTTACTCAGGGCACCTGGGTGGCTCAGTCGGTTGAGCATCTGACCCTTGATTTCAGCTCTGGTCCTGATCTCAGGGTCATTTGATCGAGCCCAAGTCGGGCTCCTCACTTAGCACAGAGTCTGTTTGAGATTCTCTCTCTCTCTCCCTTTGCTCCTCCCACTTGTGCTCTCTCTTACTCTCTCTCTAAAATAAATAAATCTTAAAAAAATAGGCTTTATTCTCCTGTATTTTAAAAAACCATACGAATTTTCTGTTTTTACAGGTCAAAAAAATGGTCAAATATTAGCAATTTCATATAGTTCAACCTAATGTTATTCTAGACAGGTTTAATGTTCCTTATAAAAGTCATTTGTGAGACAAATATGTTGAAGTGAAATTTTCCTGGATTCCTTTATTTAGTTTAAAATAGAAAATGCTACTCTTTCAATGGCAGATGAAAGACAAAAATCTCAAAAATATTAGGCTATTTTTGAACCACAGAAGTTGTGTATTTGATGGCACAGAATTTTCCAAGACAATATTGATAGCAAAACTCAATGTTTTACTGAACATATTCTTCTGGAAGCAGTTACAAGAATCTAAAAAGATTTACAAAACTAAAAATAATACCACTATTCTATTTTTTTCTTTTTTCACTTTTGGAAAATATTATCTATTTGGGAATGTAGAGTTATTTGCTTTGAAAAAATGTTTTTTTATGTTAACTACCATGGGTATGCTGTTATTTTTAAATGAATTAATGAATAAATAATTTTTAACCCCAGTTTTAATATCTAATATAGTAAATATCAATGGATATAACCCACAAAAGTCAAAGCTCCATGGAGTTTTCAATAATTTTTAAGAGTGTAAAATGTCTCTGGGACCAAAAAGTTTGAGAACCACTGGATTAATTAAAAAGATAAATCAGAAAAAGAGAAGGGAAACAATAGACACAAGACATTTTATAAATCATACTATTTATTTGGTCCTGAGGGAACCTAGCCTAGACCTGCTTCTAATAAGGGAGTATCTGACTGGCAGATTATCTGAGGACCTCATCTCATTACTCACCTGGGGTGGGGTTAGGAGGGGAGTCTGGGGTGAACACAGAGATTTCCATAGGCATATGTCTGTGTCTGATCCCGTGTAATTTTTTACTACTCACAGGTGCTACAGAGAAAGCTCTGGGCAAGAACAATGCTAGAGATTAATACAGCACGGCAACAGGTATTCTCCTGCATGACTCATTGATTTTAGATATAATTTCAAGGGTCATCAGGCTTTTTTTTCCCTTATCATAACAATCTTGAGAGATTAAGAAAAACAGAGGTGTTTTACTCTCAGTTTACAGATCGAGAAACAAAGGTTTCAGGGTTTCAGCCTAAGGCACACAGATTGTGTTGGGGCAGGCTGTGGAATGTAAGGAACCTGCTTCCAAGCACGTGCCTTTTATCTACTAGGTCTGCGTCTGTAAAACTGCTTGTTTAGCACCAGAAAAAAAAATTTTTTTTAAGTGAAACCTTACTCAGAAGCCCATTATAGAGCACAAGAAAGAGCTGCTGCAGGTGAAGGAGGAACCATCACCTAGACTCCCACCCACCCATTTTTTTCCCCTTTGCCAATTCTCTCCTTCTGCTTTCCCTGTCCCAAGACAGGGAACCCAAGGCTACCCAAGACCTTCTCTTGTTCATTTTTCCCTTTATGCCAAAATTCTGCCTCCATTATTCTGCCTTCCTAGCCATCTACTCAAAGATTTACCTCATTTCTTCAAATATGTATGTATTCTCATAAAATACGAAGTGGTGGGTTTTGTGCTTATGTGTTTAAATAACACATATAGTGTTACGCAACGAGCCATGCTCTGCTTCTCACTTTTGTCCTATTAATGCTATTCTTAAAAATCTACCCAGATTTTTAGTTTTTAGTTCTAAATCTGTCTGGTTTCTTTTTATGCACATATGATTCTGTTATACATAGTAACATGCCATTTTTTACTTATCTATTTTATTGATTAATCCAACACTCCATCAAAAAAAAAAAAAAACCTCAAATCTTTTTTGACGTATCACTTGGGGTCACAGGGGAGAATTTCTTTGAGATAGTCACGGGGTTGTTGGGTGTACACAGACATAATCTTACTGAATGCTGCCCAGCTGCCCTGCAGAATGGCCCTCCCACCACAGATCAAGAAGGTTCCTCACTCTTCACTCAAACTTGCCTCCTTCCTCTAATACTCCATATGCTGTTGAATGTTAGGTGTCATCTCATTACTGTCCTAATCAACATCTCACTATTGATATTGAGCATTTCTTCAAACATCTGTTAGATTTTGAGTTTTCTTGTCTGTGAAATTGTGTATAACTTCTGTACATTTTCCTACTGGATTTTATGTCTTTTTCTTGGGGATTTCCAGTTTTCTTTTCTGCTATAAATATGAGTTCCTTGTAAGTTTTAGATGTTTCAAATATCTTGGCCCAGTAGGTGAACTTCATTTATTGTATCTTTCATTCAGTAGGAATCCCTTCATTTTGATATTGTCACATTTCTTTCTCCCTCTCTCTTTTTATTTTATTTTTTAACTTTTGGAATTTTTTTTTTGAATCTTGTATGACAAATTATTTTTGTTAATCCATAGGTCACAAAGATATCCTCCTAGATTTTATTCTTTTATGGTTTAACCATTCACATTTACATCTTTGATTTATTTGGCATCCACCTATCTATATGGTATAAGGTAGGAATCCAGCTTTAATTTTCTGCATTTAATGAGCTAATTTCCTGAACACCAGCTGTCTATCCTTTCTTTGTGGGGCCTCATTTATCATGTATCATATATTTTAATCCAATCCATGTTTCTGTGTTTAATTAGCAAATTTTATCCATTAACTGTGACATTAGAACATTTCTCCTGTTATTTCATATTTTTATCATGTTAATTTTTTATTATTTTGGAGGTTTCCTTTTTATTTTCTCCTTTCTATTAGCTCTACAAAATTTCTTGTAGCCTTCAAATCATGTATTCGCTTTCTATTCTGGTCATGGATCATCGTGTTATGTTTATCTTCCTCTAATATGTTCTCAGATGTATCTATATCCTTACTGCTTCCCCTTAAAATAAGACATACACGTGGTCTCCTCCCTCCTCCCCACTTTAAAACGGCACATGTAGATTTTTAATTTTATATTGCTCAGACATTACTTTTGTTTGTTTTGTCACGGCTTTTTAAAGACAAAACTAGCATTTAGTAAGCCACTCACTCATACTCTTCCTTTCCACTTAATCTTGTTGCTACCTCCTGTATTTATTTCTCTTATTGGAGTACAAAGAACGTCACGTCTTTGTGTGATATACTTTCAGATTTCTTGTATGTGGGAGAATGTATTTATTACACCTTTACATTTAAATGAGAGTTTAACTGGATTTTTTTTAAATGCAGTTTTAAGAATTATTTAACTTCAACATATTAAAATAAGGGCTCCTTTGTCTTTGTATCCCTTTATTTAGCTCTATTACTTGCCACCGAAAGTCTAATTGACCTGTAGTGGCAGGAGGAAACAAAGGATGAGGAAGGCTGCATGGAAGGGGCACAGAACACGGGGCTTAAGGAACACAGACTCCAGAAGCACAGACACATGGATTTGAGTTGAACATGACAGAGCATTACCAGAAGAGAATAAAAAAAAAAAAAAAAAAAAAAAAAAAAATCCACAAACTAGGGCACTGACCCAGGTTTGTTAACACCAGAGAAATAAATCCCTTGGTTTTTCAATATGTTATGGTAATCCATGAATCTCCTCACTATTTCATGAGTTGCATCCAAGAATTCACTTAAATTTCAGGAGCTGATGGCCAGATCGTAGTGTTTCACATGACTTCCTATACCTAGGGATTTTATGGCAAAAAGAAGCGGGGGAAAAAAAAAATATATATATACACAAAAATTAAGGAAGGTTTCACCATGGGTTCATTGTTTAGTCAATAAGTACGAATTTGGACATTTTGTTCCATAGCACATAAATGTTGATACCAGCGTTTCACCGAAGACCATACCTTTATCATTTTAAGATGCTTTGCATTTGATTCCATGCCGTCTGATTTTATTACAGCACCTCCTGGTTTGTTTTTGCTGCATTTGCCTGTTGCCTCTTCGCTTACCCTCTTCTTTTCAACCTTTCTCAGTCTCATAGATAGAGACTTGTCTTTTATATGTCAATATGTCAATAAACACGTTAGAATCTGTGAATACAGTGCCAAACACACTAGACACATGTCTGCTTTCATGGACCCTGCATTCTCCAGGGACGGCATACTTGAAAGCAGGCACCGCTCCAGACCCAGAAATCAGCACACTCTGTGGCACATGAGAAAGTAGGAAGAAATATACATTGACTAAATGGACTTATTTTTCAAAAATCAATTACAAAGGAGTTGAAACTTATATCCACACAAAAACCTGCACATGGATGTTTGTGACAGCTTTATTTGTAACTGCCAAACCTCAGAAGCAATCCACATGTCCTTCAGGAAGTGAGTAGATGAATGAACTGTGGTGTATCAAGACAATGGAGTATTATTCAGCACTAAGAAGAAATGAGCTATCAAGCCAGGAAAAGACATGGCGTAAAATTAATACATATTACTAAGTGAAGGAAATCAATCTGAAAAGGCTACATATTATATGATTTCAACTACATGACATCCTGGAAAAGACAAAACTATGAAGACAGTGAAAAGATCAGTGGTTAGGGATGGGCCAGGAGGTGGCAGGGATGAACAGGCAGAGCACAGAGGATTTTTAGGTCAGTGAAAATACTACTCTGGATGCTACTGTAATGGTGGGCACAAGTCATTACACATTTTTCCAAACCCATAGAATGTAAACACCAAGAATGAACCGAAAGTAAACTATCTTTGGGAGCTAATGATGGGTCAATGTAGGTTCATTGATTGTCACAAATGTATCACTCTGGTGGGATGTTGATAGTGGAAGGGGCTATGTGTATGTAGGGACAAGGAGTTTATGAAAAATATCTGTACCTCAGTTTTGTTGTGAACCAAAAACTGCTCTTTCTAAGAAAGTGAAGTCTTAATAAAAACAGACAAACAAAAATTAGCTAATCAAAATCTTGCTAAATTCTTTGAAGGAGAATTACACAAAGCTAAAGGAACATTTAAAAGAGAGATCTAATCTAGGGATGAGACTATTCCCCTAATAAGTGGCTCTTGCTCAAGGATGCCAGACTATAAATCAAGAAAAGAGTATTTCAGAAAAAGGGAAGACAATTTTTTTTCTATCTTAATTTGGCTATATTTTCCAGTTGGGTATAGAGAGTAATGTTTATAAAGCAAGTAAGTAGATAAGGCAGAACAAGTGCTATAAATAAAAACTTGTAGCTACCAGGAGGACCTATAATAAGCAAAACAAGCCAATTAGGAAGAGACTTCCCCCAGGTGCATTTAATGGACTGATTGTATAAACATAAAATGAATAAATAGAGGTTTATAAACAAAGTAGAAGATCTTTTCATCATCTCTAAAATGAGATTTCAGGCACCGGGGTGGCTCAGTAGGTTAAGCGTCTGCCTTCAGCTCAGGTCATGGTCCTGGGGTCCTGGGATCGAGCCCTGCATTGGGGTCCCTGCTCCGTGGGGAGCCTGGTTCTCCCTCTGCCACTCCCCCTGCTTGTGCTCTCTCTCTCTTTCTCTCTCTCTCTCTGTTAAATAAATAAATAAAATCTTTAAAACATAAATAAATAAAATGAGATTTCTACTTTTTGAGTTGCTATGAAAATTAGAGAATGATTAAACTCCTTTGAATTTAGTTTCAAACAAGGCAATAATCATATACAAAAACTTAGTACAGCGCCTACCATACACTAGGCATTCAATAAATGATTGTTGTTTTGTTGTATTATAAGTAGATAAGTTCAAGTGTAGTTTCTTCTATAAAATGTGGTGATATCTATCTTAAAAGATTCTTTGGAGAATTAAATTTTAAAATGTGTATAAAGCATATCTTTCTGTGTTTATAATTTAGTAGGCATCAAAAGGTTCACATTTCATAGATAAAAGTACATAAATAGATTTTAAATAGGTAGGTCTATGGACAGTCACAGATATCAGTAGCAGAAGGAAATTCAGTGGGATGGAGAGACAAACTGACATGTATTTGGTAATGTAAGGTGTTTCCAGCAAAGCTTTCAGAAGAAACAAGCCATCAAAATAAGAAACAGAATGAGCAAATAAAAGGGAACTATAGTGTTCACAGCAAGGACTCCCCAGAAACAAAGATGCTGTCACCCTAACAGAGCCACAGGGCTTCTCAGCACTTAAAAATCGAAAAACAAGGGATTTCATAATTCGATACTGAAGCCAGGGAATTAATAGAAATAAAGTAAAATTTAGTTACCTATAGTATCATCCCTGGACTGAAAAAGATCTCAAGTTCATGAAGAGAGTAAACTGTCCACATTGTATAGCAGCTGAAAACTCTGATTGTGTCTCCAATCTCAATTCACGAGAGCACCACTGGGTGTCATGTATTGGACATTTTACACTCGAAAAATTAGGCAAACTCTCCATACTTTCTAAGGTTAGCCATTAGTATCAAGATGAATAGAAGGTTTTTACAGCTCAAAAATTAGGACTTCGAAGGTTTATAGAGGTGAAGTATAAGAGACATCAAAGAGGAGAAAAATGAAGAAATAATTAAGCTGCTGGCCTGAATGTCTTCTTAGTATTTCTTATGAGGCTAAAGAGAGTAGAGGAAACACCAGGAGGAATAATCTGTTACTGAAGCCCCTTGATAGATTTACTGGGGGGGGGGGGAGCCTAGAAAAAAAAGGAAGAAGTGGTATGTCTCAGTTGAAGAGGTGGTAAACCCTTCAGCTAAATGTTCCTATAATCGGTTCTTATTGAAAAGGTAAATCAGATGGGCTTCCTGAAGTAAGCAATAAATACTCTCAAGTGCGCAAACATCATGGAATTATGAATAAAAATCTGAGTAGGAGTGTCTATTTTTATTGCAATGTCTCTATGAGAGAATGCAGAGATAAAGTGAAACTGGTTGGATACTATAAGCCTCTTAAAATGATCGCTTAGGGTTTGCTGCACATATACACTGAGGAAATAAAATGCTTCTTGGATTTTATTGGTTCAATCTATCCAGGATCATAAGTATGTAATCAGGTATGTTTCAGGATATTACATTTTAAAATAGCATCCTTATTTCATTTGCCTAATCTCTTATTGCCCTCCAAATCAATTATCTGTGCGCCTGACTTGGGCAATATATAACCTCATGTTTTCTTCTTGTATTCTGTAAACAACATAACAAAGGAAACAGCTTGGCACCATCAATTAAATATTAAGAGTTTTGTTCAGTGCTAACACAGTCCTTCCCCAGAAGCAACATATAGGCAAAAAAGCAAAAGCATATCCAAATTCAAAATAAGTTCTCTGAGAGTAGACTGCTAAGGTAATTACCAAGATAACTCAGGGATAAATCCCACTTTCAACATTATGTTCAAATGTAAAGACATTCTCACCCTAAATCAGGTGCAGCATTGTCCCAATTTTCCATTTTACCCCAAGCACCAGAAACCCGGTAAGAAATGGATTATAAAGTGAATTAAAAAAATGAATAAAAGTATATGCATACATCTGATATCTAATATAAAGAGTGTTGCTTGAACTTGATTACAGGGTCCAGTTAAAGAGAAAAAAAACTGTCATAAATCCCCAGTGTGTTTACTTACGTTGAGTTTTATAATATTACTTACATTTTCCTGATGCAAAAAATTCCACATATTGAACAAGCATTTGCAGGCATATCTACTATATGTTGGGGATTGAGGTGTAAACACTAGATATACAAGGAAAAAGGTAAAATCCAGTTTCTATTGTTAAAAAAAAGAAAACCACAGGCCCAAAATGGCATCATTTAAGCCAAGTCACCAAATCTGGACTTAATACCCAAGCTACTTTCAATTTCAACCTTCCTTAACGGTCTTAACTGCTTAGTCAGGAATTTTCTACTCAGCACCAATGAGGTAACCTGTTACATGGGCCTTCTCTACCCCCCAAAGGAAGATGAGGCCATGTGTATATTAAGACCCCTGTCTTTTTTTCTCTTTTGCTAATCACTTCCTTGCCTCGCCTTAAACCTTGCATTTTGTACCACTCCCTACAGCTTTCCTCTTCTTGCTAGATGGGGTGCTGCCTAAATCACAAAGCACTTAACAAACCCAAGCAGATCTTCAAATTCACTTGGCTGAATTTTGTTTTCTAAAACTATCCTTGACACATATACCAGTAAGGAATTGCATTCAGCTACTAATAACAGAGATGTACCTGAACTGAGTGAATAGCCCAAAGATGGTACAGTGGTTTCTGAAGTTACCAGGGACTCGGGTTTCTTTGATTTTTTTCCCTTTACTATCCTTAATCCTCAAGATCACAATCTAGATGTTGGAGGTCTAGCAAGAAGGAAATATTGGCAGCAAGATCATCCCCCTCCCTATTTAAGGAACTTTCCTCTCTACCCCCTACAGCAACTATTATTTGAAACAGAGTCACACCTAGCTCCAAAGAAACCTGAGAATCCTTTTATTAAAAAGAAGAAAATGGATATTGGGTAGGCAATGAAAAGTCTCCACCATCACTAACAAAAACGTCATTAACAATATGACATGATGAGTACGTCAGTGCTGGCTTTTCAGCGTCACATTTTAGGAGAAGTTGGCTAAGTGCAGGAATCCTTGGTAGAAAAATTAACAGATGTCCCAAAGTGATCAAGGAACCAGCTGCACTTAGGGAATGTAAAGAGAGTTAGTGTGGTTGAAGAGTAGAACACATGGGAAAGTGGTAGATGAGGCAAAGCCTGGGCATCCTTTTATAGACAGTATAGCATCGAGGTTAAAGCTCAGACTCTGGTGTCCAAATGCCTGCATGACCTTGAGAAATTAATTATTTTGTGCCTCATCTGTGAAATGGGGATAAACACCATACCTGCTTTCACTGGATTGTTATAAGTATTAACAGATAAAATAGGAGGAACCCTTAGAAAATATATTAAAATAGAATCAGTGTTCAATAAGTAGTATCTACTGCTAGAGGTCTGTGAATGGTCTTGCTTGTCTCCGCATTAAGTAACAGCAATGTCATTAACTAGGTGATTCCGACTCACCAAAGGGTCTGGCGAATGAGATAGGTTTCTTAAGAAGATAACATTGTCTTGTATGGTAAGATTTAAACTGTTGTCAAGGAGGTTCAGAGGACTTTTCATGTGAAACATGAGATTCTGAACTAGGTCGAGGAAATTGGCTACATTTTAGATTTTTTTATAATATTGCCAAATTGCTTGTTGGAATACCAACAATTTCAGCTCCCACCAAGATGTGAGTGACACCTCGCAAAAACTTAATGAGCATGTTCATCTTTTTCTTTGAATGTTTGCCAATTTATTAAGTGAAATGATGTGCTTATTTTATTATTTGAAATTCTTTTTTAATTTTTAATTTTTGTCATAAGCTTACTAGCTTTGGATTTCCTGTGTATGTTTATCAGTTTATATCACTTTCCACTTATATATTAAAAACAATGCTTCTCCTACTGTTTCAATGAGCACTTCATATATAAATGTCTTTAACACTTGCATGCCCTATTAGTTTTCAAGATTAAAGGCTGCATGGGGGAGAGGTCACAAGAGGACCTCCCCTGATTTTATCATTAATAAAGGCAAGAGACAGAAGACATTCTGATGAAAAATGGTATTGTGGGAAAAGCCATGTAAACCCTCCTCCCAAAAGTCAATGATATTTTTAGTAAATTCTACAGAGTTCCAAAATATTTTGAAGAGTATATTTATGGAGAGAATATGAACACTTGCTGAGTCCTGCTTTGAGGTCTGTAGGGAGTAAAATCAGAATTTTCTCAGAGAAACCAATCATAGGTTACCTTGTTAAGGTTATTCTCATGCATTTTATATAATTGATGTCATTACAAGTTGAAATATTTTCCATTATGGTTTCTAAGTGGTTATTTCTGGCATATAGGCAAGCAGTTTCATATAATTTAATGTATTCTTAGAAATCCTGAGTTTTTCAGTTGATCGTCTTGAGTGCTAATGATTTTCATAATTATAATTCTTGATTATCTGAAACAATGAGGGGGTATTATTTAGATAAATAAGGATCAAAAAAAGAATAGTATTTTGTCAAGAAATTCATGAATTATTAGATCAGACTTTTAGTACTTTTATTCCCCTTGAAATATTAATGTCTTATGTCAACTTAGAGTTAAAATGAGGCTTCTGAGAGCTGTAATTATTACTCTGGTCACATATCTTCATAACATTTACTCACAAACAAATTTTATTAAATCTATTTAATATACAAAATACATGCCAGATTGGAAAAGTTGCCGGGGGAAGCTGAGATAAGATACCAAAAGCAGGAATTAAAAAGCTAGTCTCCCTACTCACAACACATCTGTCACCAAACATAAGAGGTTTTTTGTCCCCTCCTATTAAACCATCCTGACACTAACCACACTCAGCACAGACCTACCAGTAAGAGCTCAGTTCCACAAGATCTCCCCTTACCTCAGATGACAATCACAAGTCCCAAGTTATCACCTATATTTCTGACAACCGGCTCTAGACTGAGTGTTCCCCCAACTCCCTCCTTGGGCTTGATAATTTGGTAGAATGGCCCACAGAATTCAGGAAAGCACTTTAATCACTACTACTCATTTATTATAAAGAATATAATTCCAGAACAGCCAAATGGAAGCTATGCGTAGGGCAGGGAAGGGACACAGAGCTCCCATGTCCTCTCTGGGTAGGCACACCACCCTCCCAGAACTTCAGTGTGCTCACTGACCCAAAAGCTCTCCCAACCTCTTTAGTTAGGGTTTTTATGGAGACTTCATTACATAAGCACGACTGATTAAATCACTGGCTATTGGTAATCCACTCAACCTCCAGCTCCTCTCCCCTCCCTGGAGGTGTGGATGGGGGCTTAAAGTTCCAACCCTCTAATCAGATGGGTGGTTCCCCTGGCAACCAGCTCCCCATCCCTAGGGTATTTCCAAAAGTCACTTTAAAACAAAGTCAGGTTCCATGGAAAGGGGCTTGTTATGAATAACAAAAGAGTCCCCTTTCAGTTTTATGTTCCAAAACTGTGTGTTGTCAGGGACAAATGTTAAAACAAAACATGTTCCTATTGTTCTTATCCCTTAGAAAATTATAAAGATTTGGGGCACCTGGGTAGTGTAGTCGGTTAAGCTTCCAACTCTTGGTTTTGGCTCAGGTTGTGATCTCAGGGTCGTGAGATCGAACCCCACGAACCCCACGTCAGACTCCATGCTTAGGGTGGAGTCTGCTTAAGATTCTCTCTCCCTCTCCATTTGCCCCCCCCCCTAAAATCAGTAAATAAGTCTTTAGAAAAAAGAAAATTACAAAGATTTTAGGAGCTCTGGCCAAGAGCATGGGATGAAGACCAAAATACATGTTTCTTATTTTACCACAATATCACAGTAATAAAACTTAAAAATAATAAGTTGAACCTTATGCAATATGCATTGTTCTGGTCCAATATGCATTGTTATAGTCCATCTTCAGAAACATAAGGAAATAACTGGAAAACAGCACATTTTAACAGAAATATGATTTGGCCAAAAAGAACATGTGCAGTCTGACATGTTGTGATTAAGAATACTGAAATCATTTGAGGGCACCTGGGTGGCTCAGTCAGTTAAATGTCTGCCTTCGGCTCCGGTCATGATCCCGGGGTCCTGGGATCGAATCCTGCATCATGCTCCCCACTCGGTGGGGAGTCTGCTTCTTCCTCTGCCCCTCCCTCCCCCCCCCGCTCACGCTCTCCCACTCACAAAAATAAAATCTTTAAAAATAAGTAAATAAATAAATAAATATAAAAATACTTCAATCATTTGAAAGAACGGTCTATACATTTTTTTTGTTTAAAAGAACTATTCTTATTATATATGGTCAAAACAAACAAACAAACAAACAAGTACCTAAGCAGTATGTGTAATTCCAACCATGTGTTCATATGTTAACAGAGATTATCTCTAGATTAGAGATTTACAAGTAATGGCCTTTTCTTTTTGTTCACTTAGATTTTTTAAATTTTTGACAATAATCTCTATAATTTCTGACATCAGAAAAAAAATTATGTTAAAGAAAACCTACCACATTGCTCCTTTTCTATAATTCCATATTACAGGAAAAAATTTATTTTTTTAAAGATTTTATTTATTTATTTGAGAGAGGAAGAGAGAAAGAGAGAGCATGAGCATATGGGAGAGGGGCAGAAGGAAAGGGACAAGCAGACTCTTTGCTGAGTAGGGAGACCAATGGGGGGCTTAATCCCAGGACCCAGGATCCCAGAATCCCAAGACCTGAACTGAAGGCAGATGCTTAACTGACTGGGCCACCCAGGCGCCCAGGTATTATAGGAAGAAATTTAAATAGATTTAAGATAAAAGGAAGTTAGACCATCTAGGGGAGAATTTCTTATCAGAGAAGCACCACACATTTTGATAAAACATGATCATTGTTACAATTATATAATATTTTTAAGTGAGCCTCAAATCTTGAGAAAATGGGACTCCTCATGAGAGAATCTTCATGTTCTTTATCATCCTGGCTCAGACAGAATGTTTACCAGAGTTGCTTATTTTTTTTTTTTTGCAGTTTTCTGGACAATTTATTGACAATTCAAGATGGGACCAGGAAGAATGGAGTTAAATGAAAAACATTAGCAGAAATTGTATGGGGGGGGCGGGGTTTCAAGGTATGGGTCGTCTCTTGCTTCATTTCAAATCAGTTCCCTATCTAAAATCAAATTCCTTTTTTGGTCTATTCTTTATTTATCAAATATCGTGTCTCTATGTTTTTAAATTCATGTACAGCTTAAAGATTTGTTTGAGTTTCTCCATTTTCCTAGCAGGAAAATGCGACATGAGTTTGTCAAAAAGTAAAATGTTATATTTATTTTATTCATTTATTAAAATGTCTTTAAAAAGTAACTTTTCCCTTCCAATAGAGTCTCATGGACATGAGATAAAACTTCTAATACATTATTATTCTAGTCTCATTTTTCACTGAAATATAGAACTTCAAATAACATCTATTAATCCACTAAACATAGAATAGTCAAGTAAAAGAGGAAATCTCATTAATCCCACTACTCTTTTGTTTCTCTGTCCTGTTACTTTGGTGACGTCCTGGATGCTGACATAGGATGCCTCCTGGCATCCATCTTAGAATGCGGGTTTGCTCTTGCTGAGATATTTGTATGTGCAGTTGTGGTGGGAAGTTATTTTCATATCCTGCCACTGCGTTTAACCAAAAGTGAATGAGCATTCAAGTCGAATTTTGTGGAAAACAAGACCATAGCATACTTCGAAAATCAACATTAGGTTTGCAGGTGTTAAATTAACTAAACAAGGAGGCCATTAGACTGAGGTGGTTCTAATACCTGACAGTAGCCTGCTAAAGCAAACAGAAACCTAAGCCTAAAATGCCTCAAGGTTAAGAAATCAAAACCTAAGGACAACCAGTCACAGCCAACCTGACTTTCCCAAATAAGGCAAATGCCTAAACTATAACCAACTAAATATGTTCTTGCTTTGCGTCCACCTCTTTTCTCCACAAGTCTTTCCCCTACCTGCTGTCAGCAAAGCACTCCCAGCCACTGCAATGGAATCAATTTTTTTTCCAATAACCTTACATTTTTTAATATCCCTCAGTTTATCTTTTAACACAGATAAAAGTCAACTTCTACCATTCATATTAGTTACAGCATGAGTTAACATGGCACTTTTTGGGAAGAATGACCGTAATCAAATCTTTATTTCTGGGGCGCCTGGGTGGCTCAGTTGGTTGAGTGACTGCCTTTGGCTCAGGTCATGATCCTGGAGTCCCGGGATCGAGTTCCGCATTGGGCTCCCTGCTTAGCAGGAAGTCTGCTTCTCCCTCGGACCCTCCCCCGTCTCATGTTCTCTCTCTCTATCTCATTCTCTCTCTCAAATAAATAAATAAATAAATCTTTAAAAAAAAATCTATTTCTGTAACTGTATAAATGTGATCCAAATGTGTCCACCACTAGTTTTTCAAAAAGAAACATTCTATAAATAAGTAAACTGCATCTGCTCACTGATGCATGTATGGACTCCCTAGATGTCTCATTGGGCTTAATTATAGACCATTCACAGTAATACATTTTCAGTGTAAAATGTAACATAATGTTAAGCCATTTTAGCTTTTGCACATACATGTTGTACTTCTGGCTGAAAGTGCAAAAGAAAAATACTTCATGAATTTGCATTTCATCCTTACACAAAGGTCATGCTAATCTGTATACTGATCCAAATTTAGTATACACACTGGCAAAGTAAGCCCAATGCGGAACTTTTAATAAAAGTGAACTTTGAAATACTTTAAAACAACGCTACATTGTTATTTTGGGTGACTCAATGGTCAAAGTTCTCTGTTGCTAGAGCACACTTTAAATATTTCTTCTCCTTTCTCTGCATAAACATTCAATTATCTAGAAAACTTTGACTAATTAAATTCTGGAGAGTATGTTTTCCTCCCCCACTTTGGATAAGCATTGCCTATCAAAGGCCTATAGCTGACATTTTTGAGCCACAGACCTGTATTGACATTTACTGAATCTTTTTGGGACACAAAGCCCCAGTGTTCTACTCCCAGTTGGGCAAAGTTACTGTCCCTGCTGGGCTAACGGGAATTCATTTGCTCCAAATCCAAAAGGTTCCTGAATTTGTGATGGGGGAGCCAAAGGGACTCCATTTTAGAAAGACTCCGTCTGTGCCATTTTTCCACTAGGGGCCCATTTCTGAATAAGCCAAAGAAGCTATGTTCCCACTTCAAGGGGAAAGCAAAAACGGTTCATCATTCTCTGAGTTTTGTCCTAGGCCCCAAACACCTGATAACGTCTAAGAAGAGCCAGATCCCAAACCTGTTCCAGGATATTAGCTTCGAGCAAACCTCCGCTGACGTTGGCATCAATACCCTCTACCTTTGGTGATTTATAGAATAACACCTATAGTTCACCTGACACTCACCTCTGATCAGACCCTACCCTGGAATCCTAAAGAAGCGCATACCCCAGACCCCTTTCCAATGTAAATCCCTAACCTCAAGCAATGAGACTCATTCTCCTTTCCTTTCCAAGTCTCCCAGACACTCCTTCTGCTATTCTGTCTGTCACTCATGTTATTCAATAAATTCTGCTTTCACTTTCTTTGGTTCGTCTTTGATGTCTATCCTGCATGAAGCCAAGGATAGTCTTGACTGGTCCTGCGGGCTCCTTCCCTGGGTCCTGGGACCCAGCCCACCTGCATCAAATTCATTTAAGATATAAAAACAGAATCCTTTTAAGGCAATAGAATTCTGAGTTATGATAAGCTGATGTTTTGAATTTTTTCTGCATCTTAGAACACACACATCCTGGTTTAAGATTCAAACCTCTGGACACAATTATGGTTGACCAGTAGGCTTTTTAGCTGACAAATGACTGACTGATTTGGAAGTCAGTTCTTAAAACCCCCAGAGAGCAACATGCCGATATCCCTGAGCTTTCGGCTCCTAGATTTTTTACATAGTTTTTACAAAAGAAACACCTCGGGTGTACCAAAGCTTTGTGTAATGAAATCTTTCAGAGCAGCCTGAAAAATATAACTCTTCCCCACCTGGATTCAGTTGTAGGTTAGAGCATATTTAATTTCAAGTCAATAGATTCCCTGCACATCAGCACTTAAGGGATTAAAGACAAGTCTAGTTTTGTTGCCCTAAATGTACTGTTATTGTTATCAATTTATGCAGCCTTGAAATAAGTTTTCAATAAATCTAAGATTAACTATTATTTTCTCACCTATAAATAAAATATAATCATCTTAAAAATCAATGAAAGGAAAACCATCATATCCATTAACCTGGCTCAGAATCCCTCCAGGCCCTTGCTCTGAAACACAGCGCTGTGGATCTTTCATTTTATTGAGCTATATCTCTTTGTATGGCAACCAGCAGGCAAAAGAAAAAAAAAAATCAAATCTAAAAATCAAAGACTACAGTTTTTTGTTTTGAAAACCACTGAGGCAGAGGCTGAATATTCTTTTCTGCCTGGGGTTAATCTTTTTTTCCCCCACTTTAATTTGCAATCAGATGCAATAAAAGAAAAAAAATAAAAAAGGACATTGCCTCAAGTAGCTAGTGGCTTTATTACCATCTCTACTTCCAGTCCCCACTTTTTATCATTTCCAAATCCTTTGTTTTTAAAGTCACCTGCACAACCCTGCAATGTTATAAACACCTTCAGTTGTCTTCACCAACTGTCAGTTTGTACCATCTGCTGTTACAATCTCAAAAGCAGTAATGCATGGGGGTCAAGGCCACTTTCTCTCAGGAAACTAAAAAACAACAGAGCCAAGTTATTTAGTATTTTTTTCTTTTTCCCTGTCAGCTTTACTACACCCTGGAGTGGACATTTTCCTTGCCTTTCAGTTGTGAATGTTTCTCAAAAGACGTGAACTTCACAATAAGGTAACCATACAAAAACAAGGTTTTATAGACAACCCATTATCAACTAGCAGAAGGGGGCGATTAGTCATCTGCTCCACTTGAAATAGATCCAAAAAATTCAAGCCAGTACTGCAAAGAGCAATGCATTTATCTCAGGATTCCAGAGCTAGCATAGTCCCTCCTTAATGTGACGGGGGCATCTGTAGCAGCCTTTGAAAGGTTGTAAGTAATCTCAAAAGCCAAGCAGTGAGGAGTTGACCAGCTCTCCCACCCACCACCCTCCCAAGATAGAGGACTTTCCCCAACCCCATACCCCACCACCCTAGATGATCAATCCTTTTGACCTTGCTTTGGACTAGAGCCAAAAAAGAACTGCCTTTTGTTGACAACTAAAAATGGTCGGTTCAATGGTCAGTACTAAAATTCAATCACTTGGTCCAAATGGGTTTTCTAAAGTCATAGTCCCTTTTTTATTTAGTGAAAGGAATTGTTTATAAGCATATTCTGTTTTCTTTATTTCCTGCAGAACATTACAAATTCACATAAAATTTTTCTATGTGTAAGAGGCCTAGTTTACCCTCAAAGCAGTTCACATGAAAGTCCAAGTTTTTCCCCCATAAATAAAATATAATCATCTTAAAAATCAATATGAGAAAACAATTGGAACCATTAACCTCTCTCAAAATCCCTTCAGCCACTTGTATGAACCACACAGTGCTAAGTCTTTCATTTTATTGAGCTGAATATTTCTTTGCATGGTGACTAGCAAAGGGAAAAAAATCAAAGACTTTGGTGTTGTGTTCTGGAAATAAGAGAGAAATGGGAATGTGAGAATAGATTTTGACCCTTTTTGATTACAGAAAACAGATTCTGGAGACCCAGGAACAATTGTTTTGAGCTACTGCAAAGAGATTATTAGCTTGGTTTGGATTCTCCTTTTGACAATGTTTATTCATAAGCAATTTGTAAAGCTGGGAGTCGATTTTGAAAATCATCAAAAACTTTTCTTTAAGATTAACAAAAAGAAAGAAAAAGAGGAAGAGAAGAGGTATTTTAAAAAGTGTAACTCAAATGCAATGACAAGACTGATTTAGGCTCAGTGGTGCGGTAGGTGAGCTGAATGGCAAATACATGAACTTGGTCACTGTCTGCTTAAAGGTCACTTATTCTCTCCTTCCCTGTTGAAATTCTTTTGTAAAGTTCCATAATGAGGAAATATCAGAAGGTATAACGGGACTTTAAACACCTTACTTCATCAGTATATGTAGTCTTATATATAATATTTCTCTTGATACACTGTTTAAGAAAATATCCTCCTTCCTTATAATCTTCCATCTTTTTGAAAAAAATAAAATACCTCTTCAATTAACACAAGGATAAAGTAAATCATTTTCTGGTAGTTTATCTAACAAGCCATGAACATGTTAAATGGATTTTAAAAGACATTATTATTATACCCATATAAAAACAATCAACTCTGCATGAAATAAGTAGCTTGGAAATTGCTCATTATAAAAATTGAGTAAAGAACCAGTTTTTGCTAGAACTTTGAGGAAACAATCTCATATTTTTAATATTTGTGCCAAAAAGTTTTTAATTATTTTGTTCAATATCTCTATAACCCAACTTAGTAGCTAAACACTTGGAAAAAGAAAACCATATGTAATTTTCTCAGTAAAAATGTAATAAGGATATAACAGAATCTAAAATATAAATGCTATTGTCCATAACTAAATGGATAAAAATCAACTTTCTTTGATTCTAATCTTATAGTTTTAAATCACATCCTATGTCAGATAATCAAAAGTATTAAACAAAAGGGAATAAAAGACACATTATTCTTTACCAGCACTTAGCATAGGGCCAGGTATTCGGTCCATTTGCATTTATTGGGATGGTTTTTATTCTTTTTATCTGATTTTATGTTTAGTATTTATTATAATTTACTATGGTTTCTTCTGTTCCCTTAAGTTTTGTTGGTTTACATTTCTCTTCTCCCTCTTTTTCCTTCCTCCCCAGTTAATTTGGAAATAAAAATCGTGTTTATTGATGTCATTAGTAATTATAGTCCCTTCCCTGATAATTTAAAACATATTCTATTAATACATCAATTATTAAATAATAATTGTGCCTCCCACCAATAGGTGGGATCTGATCACTGCTTCCTCTCCTCTTTCCTCTGACATTCAGAGACTGTTAGGATCTCTCACTCCCCAATTATCTGCCCTTCCCCAATGAGATGAGATCTTTAGAATGTTTCTTTATGCCACAAAATTTTACTCAGGTAGTCTATAATTCTTACTTTCAAACTATGCTTACGTTATCCCTTTTGGTGTTTCTTGGTTGTTGAATCCTTACTCTCTACAATAAATACTCAGTTAATTTTTAAATCACCTACTGAGACTTAATTATTGCAAGAATTATTACCACACTTTCCTCTTTATCTCCCATTATCTTGAGAGATAGTATTTGAATCCATTGTCAAAACGTTGGAGTCCTTCCTCAAGGACTTTCTTCGAATAGGTAACTCAAATGCCTTAACTTTCTCTTGTCCTAACAGAGCAGTGATATTTTGGACAGGTAAAGAATTTCTGGTTAGTGGTTCTTTTTTCTGTCTTCTTTATAAAGGATAAGAATGTTCATATCAAACCAATTCTCTTTACTTTATAATTTATTCTTAAAATTTCACCAGGATATATAGGTTATAAGTTTGTTTGTTCTCCTTAATTCTTTTTGAGACTGGATGAACCATTTCAATCTACAGATTGAAGTCTTTCTTCAGCTCAGGGAACTTTTCTTCAATTGTTGAATTATTTTGTATTAGCCATATTTTTTTGCTGTGTTGATGCTGCCAAACCTATTACCCCAAATCTTACTGGCTTACAATAAGCCTACTTTGAGGTTTGTAGATTGGCTACGGGTCAGCTGGTCTGGACTGGGCTCAGCTAGGCTGGCTAGTCCAAACTCTCAACCTCATATAGGGTATAGGTTAATTCCATGGGGCTTTTTCTGGGACAATAACTTAACAAGCTATAACTCTGTTGCATATGCCTCATTGGTGAAGAAAAAGAGGCATTTCAGAGAGCTGTCAGAAATTTGGCTGACTTCGAAATGTCTCAGCTCAGGAACTGGCACACTTCCCACATGGCCACTGAGGGGTGAGGTGTATTTCTGAAAATAATCTAATCTTCCACATATTGCTTTTCTATATATCTTATATTCTTTTTCTTGAAGTCCTGCTAGTCACATGTGAAGTCCCCTGGATATTGCCTGATCACTGCAGGCATGGTTCTCTGTATTTTTGCTGGGTTTTATAAGTTATTTCTTTCTTTTGGTCTCCAGGAACACTAATTCTATTTTCAGCAAAGATTATATTCTTTTTCAGTTGCAACTATTAAAAGGTTTCATTTGGAAATCAGTTTTATACATTCTTGTTATGGATTAATGTTTATGTCCCCTCAAAACTCACATGTTGAAGCCATAGCCCCAGTGGGATGGTATTAAGGAGCAGAAGCCTTTGGGAAGGAATTAGGTTTAAAGGAAGTCATAAGGATGGAGCCCCCATAATAGGATTAGTGCCCTTACAAGAAGGGAAAGAGACACCAAAATTTCCTCTTTCCACCACGTGAGAATAGAGCATAGGAAGGCAGCTGTCTGCAAAGCAGAAAGAGGATCCTTAGCAACTGAATCCACTGGCACCTTGATCTTGGACTTCCCAGCCTCCAGAACAGTGAGCAGTAAATGTCTGTTCCTTAAGTCACCCAGTCTATGACATTTTATTGTAGCAGCCCAAGCTGATTAAGATAGTTCTGGGTGGCTCAGTCATTAAGCGTCTGCCTTCGGCTCAGGTCATGATCCTAGGGTTCTGGGATTGAGCCCCACTTCAGGCTCCCTGCTCCACGGGAAGCCTGCTTCTCCCTCTCCCACTCTCCCTGCTTGTGTTCCCTCTCTCGCTGTCTCTCTCTCTCTCTCTCTGTCAAAATAAATAAATAAAATCTTAAAAAAAAGATAGTTCTGAAAAATCTTTTTTATACTCTAAATATATCTCCTTGAGTGTCATTACTATTTGCTTGATTTCCCTTCCACCACTCTCTTTAGCTCTAAGTGGGTAAAACCCTTTCTATTTTCATTGTTTAATTTGGTCTTCTTTCCTCAAGTGACTCAGTTTCCCAAAATTAACTATACGCCCTCTTTGTCTATAGAGGGTTGCATTTTCTTTGAATGTTACTACAGGTCAGGCTGTTTGTCACTCGCAGGGAGTGGCAGTCAGACTAGTGGCAGAAGGCATGAAAGTTTCTGTTCTTATGGGTTAACAGCATAAAATGGCAAAACGTCATCCTTCTGCCACTTGAAAGAGCCCCCTATAGTCCCAAGGCCCTCTTGGTAGCTGTTATCTAGCTGAAAGACCTGGAGATGCTTCATTCAGCACACTGCCATAGTCCTCCTTCAAGGACCCCAAGTTAACAGATGTAGCAGGCTCTCCTGACCACATGCAAGAAGCCAACAGGTATGATCCTTTCTGAAGCATCCCAAAATCTAGGCTCTTACCTTCAATCTTGAACAAAGGCATGCCTTCACTTCCTACACTGGTCCCTGAGTATTTTGCCAATGATATCAGGAGTCCTCACTAGCCAATATGGTAACCACTGGCCACATATGACAATCAAGCACTTTGAAATATGGCTAGATTGACTTGAGATGTCCTCTAAGTATAAAATACAAATAAAATTTTGAAGAATTAGTACAAAGAAAGTAAAATAGCTCAATATTTTTATGTAAATTACATGTTGAAATGATAACAGTTTGGATAGGAATTAGATAAAATATATTATTGTGATTAATTTCCCTTTTCCCTTTTTTAATATGGCTACTAGAAAATTTTGGATTCCCTATGTGACTTGCAATATAGCTCACATTATTTTTCAAATTGGACAGTGCAGCATTGGAGATGGAGGCCCTGTCCTGATCAGCCTTTTCTGGGAGCTTCAGGAAAATTCAGACCATCCTTCAGGAGCCACCAGAATAGTGGAATGAGGAGGAAAGAAAGGCTGGGGAACTACTTGGGCCACCTTCTTCTCCCTGGCCTTGTCTTAAAAATAAGAGTAAATTCCATTTATGCCCATGAGCTTTATTCTTAAAATCATTTATGATTTTAGTTTTCTCAAATGGACATTTCACCCTCAAAAACAAGAATAATTCCTAGGATAATAATGTAAATTGGGAAATTCAACTTTCAAAAATATTTCTTTTTTAAAAAAAGAATTTTTATTTATTTTAGAGGGACAGAGGGAGAGACTCCTCAAGCAGACTCCCCACTGAGCACAGAACCCAATGTGGGGCTTGATTCCAGAATCCTGAGATCATGAACTGAGCCATAATCAAGAGGTGGTCATTCAACTCACTGAGCCACCCAGATGCCTCAAAAATATTTCTAATTAGAGGATATGAGTGAAAGGTTTTCAATGTTCAAATGCATTTGAAACATTAATAAAAAATTTCTTTAAAGGTTTAAAATATCAACCTCCATTTGCACAGACTTTGGAAGGCATTTAACACAATTGCTCACACTTGCCCCTTTTCCATATTGGGTGGATTTATAACATAAATTATATACATTATATACTATTAGTACTATAAAATGGACTTAAAAGCCCAACATAGTTACTCCCTGCTCTTAGTCCTTGCGTAGATATTAGTGTGGCTGCTTTAGGAAGGAATAACAATTTTGAAATTAACTTAAAAACACAACTAAAAAATTTCTTGCAAAAAAATTAACATATTCTATGATACAATAGAAAACATATTCTAATGTCTAGGATACATTGTGGGTGAAAGAAAGCAGGATGTAAAACAACATGAACATTATAATTCCATTTCCACAAAGAATTAGTATTTTCTATTAATATTGTACACAGATAGAGTTATGTATATTCATACCAACCTATCATCAACCAGGCATAAACATTGTAACTACACCATTAGTGGGGGTTCGGTATTTTTCTGTAAGGCCTCTTTGCAGTAGACGCCCTTGCCACAAGCATTTTTGCCACACACACGTCCAACCCATAACTAAATGATTGCTTTTGTTTCATTTCTCCATTGACAAAGTTCCCATTTTTATATTATATAAATCTTAGCCAGCCCCCATAATGGTTTATACTGTGACAAGTAGACACGGTGGTCTTAAAGTCGTAGACAACAGTTACCTATATCAACTTGATAGAAAGGTCAGTGATAAAACTTTCTAGAAGTGTGAAATCAGACTGTGTAAAGCCAGACTGCATACTATACTGTCCTAGAAAGTCAGAGCACAGCAGTTACAATAACAAAACTCAGTAACAAGTACAGTACAGCATGAACGCATTTCCCATACAATTCTGAAGTGCCTATCAATGGACACATGACACTGTGCCAAGAAGGAACAACAGTGTAAAAGACTCCCAATACAGGACAAAGCTCAGTTACAAATAGGCATGCTAATATTTGGAAAATGGATACTTCTCTTAATAAAGAAATTAATCATTAATTTTATTACTTTTTTCATGTTTCATTAGGTCCTGTCTAACGTCCCTATTTTTCCTTATTTTATTGTTTACAGCAAAATTGTCTTAACAGCCAATTAGTTACACAGCAAAAACGCTTACAGCAAAAATGCTTGCAGCAAAGATATTTGTGGCAAAACTACCTAAAACAACCATTAACAACACTTTTAGTCTCTGTACACAAAGTAATAATTCAAGAATAATTTTAAGTTATTTAAATAAACTGTGATACTGAAATGACCTCTTCATGAGATAAAAAGACCAAAAATAAGGCTACCATTATTTTTCCAAAAGACTCCCAGACCAAAAAAAAGTGTTATTTTGAAAGCTTCTTTATTTGCCTAAAGCATGCTATGTCACATTTCTATATTTTATTGAACTTCTATTAAATATATATATATATTCCAGATGTTCCTTGATTTCAGAAAGCAATTTTTCTAAAATCTGACCTTATTTACATTACAAGAGATTCTTCTTTTTAACAAAAGAATAAAAGCAATGTTCCTCTAAAGCACAAATTCCCTGAGAATTTATAATTTTATTAAAATGATACATTTCAATTCATCAGATATACCCAAAACATGAACTATATGTAGGTGTCCGTATTACATGCTTGTAAAATATAGTGACTACATTTATGTCCAACAGTTTGAGAGGTCACTCCACCAAGGCCCAAAAAGTGGCAGTGCACCTATATTTTTTCTACTGACCAAGGAAAAGAAATGCTTTTCCAGGCAATACTTCATCAACCCTCAGATTCTCAAAAGTTCTAGCTTCTTATTCTTACTGACAATTTTTTTTAAACGATTTTAGTTTTTATTTGACACAGAGAGAGAGAGCACAAGCAGGGGGAGTGGCAGAGAGAGAGAGAGAAGCAGGCTCCCCACTGAGCAAGGAGCCCAATGCGGGACTCGATCCCAGGACCCTGGGATCATGACCTGAGCCGAAGGCAGACATTTAACCGACTGAGCCCCCCAGGTGCCCCTCTTATTGGCAATTTTTAAATGGATCCTAGTGAGTTAATGTAGTTTAAATTTATTCAAACTTTTTTTCACCAAGTATGAAAAATGTTGGAATGGCAAATTAAAAGAAATAATTTTTTAAAAATATTTGTAATACAATTTAGAAAGCTCACTCCAGGAGAAATGATGTTAGTGACAGGAGCAACAGGGAGATAATTCAGGAGTCTATGAAAACAGCCCATGCCAGACATGATAAGAACTCCAGAAAGAGTAGAGAAAATGGGGGGAAGATGAAGAATATAACAGATACTCAACAGCCATTTTCCCACCCTACTTCCGTCCTGGCAGAGCCCACCCCTGACTACAGGGGCCCAGAAAGAGCTTGGCTATGTGACCCAATCCTGACTAAGGGACCTCATGCTACTAGAGTGAGAGTGTGTGTGTGTGTGTGTGTGTATGTGTGTGTGTGTGTGTGTGTGTATTGTGGTAGGGTGGTGGCAGTTGGCCAGTATTCCTAGAAAAGGTTTTCTACCCTGATAAAAAGATTGAGCACTGTAAGAACAAGAAAGAACCTTATCCTTTTGGCTTCTGGATATTGTTACATGAAAGAGTGTTGCTTATTGCACATTGAGGCAATCAGCCCTGAGGAGAAGAGCCAGAAAGTTTCAGAAAAGCCCTTCTAGGGTTCTGATAACTCTGAACTGTGGAACTACAGCTTAACTCTAGAATCTTTAAGTGAAGTTCCCAAATCCTGGACGTTTAGATGGCTTTTAGTCAGATTTGTTATTACTTGCAGCTGGAAGTATTATAAACAGAATGGATGGATTAAAGCTGATATGATTCAGTAGGTGGAATCCATAGCACTTGATCAATGACTGATTGTAGATGATGAGGAAAAGAAAGAAGTATAACATGACTCCCAGGAAATTTAGGTCAGAGCGCTTAGGGCATTATGATTTACTAAATAGAAAAATGGAAATATAGAAAAAATAAAGATAGCAAGAGAGTGGGGGATAAATTAGCAAAGCTTGGGACATGTTGAGACATGTTAATATTCATTTTTCTCTGTGACATTCACATGATTGCATAGAGGTGTAGGTTATAGTCCTAGAGCTCAGACATTAAATGTATGAAGTAGATCTGTATGAGATCAGAGAATATATTGGTCTCTGCCCCCAGTGGCCGAGCTCCTAAAACCCTTTAATTTCCTAAGTTATATGAATACTAGGAGCATCTTTTTTCCCCCTCCATTTTAAATGGAGTTGGAAGCCCTGAAGTGGGGGGAGCAGTCATGCACTACCTACCACTCACTGCAAGAAGCATCCCACGCATTCTCCAAGAGAAGCTTACTATACATATCCCAGCAGGAGAAAGGAAGAATTTCTCCTTGCCCAGCAGCAGCCCAGCTAATGAAAACTCAGTGAAATGGCCACTCCCAGCTTCCTCCGCCTCCCTGTTAAATTGAGCCCCTCTCTTCTGTTCTCTGGCCTTGCCTGTGGTTCAGCATAGTTTGCTTGTCCTAAATTACAATTCCGCTGCTAGTCCCAGATAAACTCATTTTGCTGGTAAAGTAACTGGCTCCTTTTTTTAAGGTCAGTGATCCATAGTGACCAAATATGAGGCTGGGAAAGAGATGAACCACTGAAGAACTAATGACCTCCAGAGAACCCATGTGAGGTACCCACTTGAGCCCTTTGTGCTCTTAGCTTTCATGAGCCTTTTCCCTTTTAGTCCTGTAAGTCTCCTCTCAGATCTGAGCTCCCTTGTTTTAGTCGAGCTCTCCAACTTTATCTGGGATCTGTTTAAATGCTTTGTCTTTCCTGGGGCGCCTGGGTGGCTCAGTCAGTTAAGCAGCTGTTTTCAGCTCAGGTCATGATCTCTGGGTCCTGGGATTGAGCCCCAACGGGGCTCCCTGCTCAACCGGGAGTCGGCTTCTCCCTCTCCCCCTGCCCTGCCCCCTCCCCCTGCTCGTGTGAGCAAGCATGCTCTCTCTCAAATTAATAAATAAAATGTTTTAAAAAAAGGCTTTGTCTTTCCTGATGAGTACTCATTTGGATTTTTTGAGCCTCTGGTTTTGATTAAGGGGGTCCCAATCTGTCAAATACTCTCAGGAGAGTTCTCTGGGACCCCGACCATTTTTATGTTTAAAAATATGGTCCCTCCCTGTGTGCATTTTTAACTAATTGGACCAACTTAACCAAAAATAATTTAGAACTCTAATAACCACTATAGGGAACTTTAAATCTCCCCAAACTTGCTTTTTTAGAACCAAATTAGAAGACTGCCGCTCTAAAATAAAATAAACTGAATGGGACGCCTATTTCAATTGGTATCTTGAGGTTTCCAAGCATATTCAGGACTCTAAAATTGCCTCTTTACAAAATGCTATTTCTAAAGTGACTGAGGAAAATACACAACTGAAAAAAAAGTAAAAAGGCATCCGAGGCCCCTTCACCCCTGAGCCACCACTAATTTTCTCTTCCCCTACTGCACCTCCTTTGTACTTTTCATTTCTTCGTTCCAACCCTCGAACTGAATTTCCCTTTTTCTCCAAACCTCTCTCTACTTCCTCCTCACTCAAACCCATGAGAACCTGCCCCTTTAAAATTAGACCCTCTGAGGATCCGGCTAACCCCCTAATTTCCTATGTCTTCTGGACTAAAGCCAAACTGTGAGCTAAAGTCAAAGATTTTCCTAGAGTTACTAAAGATCCTCAAAGATTTGCCAAGAAATTGAATTTTGTCCAGACTTCCCAACCAGGTTTCTCAGATTTGTACCTGCTAGTTCTCAGGCTCGTTGGCAGAGGCCAAGCCCAACACTGGACGGGAACAGCTAATGGAAATGCTCCTGAAAAATCTCTGAACAGCAAATGAGACCAGCCTTGCTATATATTCAGGATCAGCAATCACTAATTGATTTCACCTGGCAATCCCAAGAGCTTTCCCAATACCTGTTGATTGAATAAGATTCAGGCCTGTACCCAGAAGCCCAGTAAGCTTGTGCATGAATATTATAGACAGTCCCAAATTGTTTTTAAGTAAAATTCTGGTCTTCCTTCCTCAGCTTTCAACTTCATGCTCATTAATGGGCTAAACCAGGATCTTTCCCTTCTGATTAAAAGGACCAACATGGTGGGGTGCCTGGGTGCCTCAGTTGGATAAGCGTCTGACTTTTGATCTCAGGGTCATGAATTCAAGCCCCATGTTGGGTTCCATACTGGACTTGGAGCCTATTCAAAAAAAAAAAAAAAAAAAAAAAGACCAGGATGGAATGGGTGACCATGTCTAGGCCAACTCTAATTTATCCATCAGCTCACCCACCCCCTAGATGATTCAACTAAAATGTAGACCACTAAAATCCTTAATTTTCAACTCCCATAAATGGAAGCTTGCAAACAAAACCAACCCCTTCTCCCCATCTTTGTCATTATTACAAAAAGCCGGGTACTGGAACAAAGACTATTACAAACATAAACTCAGGCACCTTCCATCCTCCAACAAGTCTTCCCAATGCCCTCCTAACTGCCAATTATGGGACTTTGAAAAACTTCAAGAGGTTCTTTCCAATTCTTCCTCTTAACTGGCTTAGAGAAATAACTCCAAGCTGGGAGTGAATCTTAACACCAGGGCCAAACTCTAGGTGCTCAACCCTACTGTTATTACACAGCCCTGCTTTGGAGTACTAAAATGGTTCTCCTCAGTTTCTCAACCCTTGTTTATTTATTGGGCTGAGATTTCTTAGAGAAATATCATGTTGTAATTTCTTTCTCCTGAAAGAGGGAGATAATTTTAGACTTTATAGCAGCAACCAAAATAGCTAGTCAGCTGACTCAAGCAATCCTTCAACATCTTTTATTTGCTCATTTCTGATGGCAGTAGAACTAATTTTAAGGACACTAACCATTTGTCCTACTGGATCAGTTGCCACATCTTTATGGACAATATTCTTAACAGATAATTGGCAGAATCCATAGCACAGTTTTATTTTTCCTATAAAAATCCAAGTAGTGGGGTGCCTAGGTGGCTCAGTTGATTAAGAGTTTGACTCTTTGTCTTGGCTAAGGTCATGATCTCATGGGTCATGGGCTCTGCTCAGCGGGAGTCTGCTTGAAGATTCTCTCTCTCTGCCCCTCCCCTATTTGTACCCCCCCGTCTCTCTTTCTCAAATAAATAAATAAATCTTAAAAAAAAAAAATCCAAGTAGATCCCTCAAAACATTTCCCCAGAATCAATACCCTATAAATAAAGAGGCCCTTCTAGGCACCAAGCCCATAATAGAAGATTATAAGGCTCAGGGCCTCTTATCCCCTGTACTAGTCCTTGTGATAATCCTATTTTGCCTGTGAGGAAACCCAGTGGCCACGGATGGAGATTTGTTCAGGATCTCCAAGCCATAAACAATATTATTATCCTTTGACACCCTGTAGTTCCAAATCCCCATATTTTGTTAGCCTCCATCCCCACTGAAGGCAAATTTTCCACTGTGATTGATTTATGTAGTGGATAAATCATCCACTTTAACATCCCTGTGGATAAGGCCAGTCAATATCTCTCTGCCTTTGCTTGGGAAGGAAAGCAATACATCTGGACGGTACTGCCCCCGGGTTTTACCAAAAATCCTTCCTGCTTCTCCCAAACCTTAAAGGCGGATGTAGATGATATAAAGTTACCTGCAGGTTCCGTTTTATTATAATACATACACAATATGCTTCTCTGCTTTCCTTCTCTGACTATTCATGGTTAACCAATAGTTCTTAATTTAAAAGGTAAAAATAGTAGATATTATGATGGGGATGATATTGTAACTCCTTTTGAAGTCCTTGAGGCAGCACCTTGGCTCTGGGCTACCTCAGTCCAACAGGCTGAATTGTATGCTTTTGTTGGGGCCTACATTTAGCCAAGGGCAAAACTGCAAATATCTAGACTGGTAGTAGATATGCCTCTGTAGTAGCTCACGACTTTGGAATGCTATGAAAACAGCAAGTCTTTCTCACTTCCAGCAGGAACAAAATTAAAAATGATCTTTATGTCCAGGAATTATTAGATGTCATACTCTTGCCAGCCACTTTGGCCATTATCAAAGTCCCTGGGCTTTGCATCTAGGAAGGAAGGCTAAGGGAAACCACTTCACCAATATTTCTTAAAGAACACTGCTCTCAAGGAACCAACAACAAAATGCCTGTCATGGTCCCTGAATGATAATCTAAAAAATTTGACTAGGTATTCCCAATAATAGCTGCTGAAAGAAGAAAAAAAAAAAGATTAGAAATCTAAGAATTGTTGGTTCAGTTTAAAAAGAAACTCTGATTTGAACCACATAATAATCCAGTCCTGTCAGAGACTCTGAAGTTCACATTTCTGACTATGTACCTGCATTGAACTGTTAGTCCACTGATAAGATGATAACTTTTGTGAATCAATACTGGTGGGAAAATATTAACAAGGCCACAAAGAGTACCTACTTTGTTTGTCCCACCTGCCTAAAATACAATTCAAGACAACCTATCCACATTGCTCTTGGACATATTAAATTGCCCAATGGACCATTCAAGTTTTGGCAAATGGATTTTATAGAGCTTCCCCCATCCCAAGGATATAAATATGTTTTAGTCATGGTTTGTATGTTTTAGAATATCATCCCGTCCTGAGGAACTGCCCTCAAACTTCACAGTGACCAGGGAATTCACTTTACTAGTCAAGTACTTCAATAGGTCTGTGCTGTTTGACCAGTTTTTCAACACTTTCATTCTCAATCTTCAGGGTTCATCGAATGTACAAACAGTATTATTAAAACTCAGTTGGCAGAATTTGTAGAGACACTTCAAATACCCTAGCCAAAAGCACTGCCATTGGTTCTTCTAGATCTCAGATCTAGCCCATTTGGAACCCATAAACCCATCCTCTGATTTAACTGCGGGACCCCAATGTAGTTAGCTCCTGCTTCTTTTGATCTTCATCTGGTAAAGGGGGATGTATTTCAGTATTGCAGCTTTAGTAGAATGATCTTTCTTCAGTGTGTTTCTGGGAGATAAAGACCTCAAACATCACACCTTGCAGGCCAGAGATTTTATCTATTAGAAAAGATACCTCCAGAAAGATGCTTTTCAACTTCATTGTAAAGGAACCAAACTTTGTGCCACCAAACTCCAAGGAATAGATTCTTGGATCCACATGTCCTGTCTAAAGAAAGGGCCAAACCCTGACTGAACTGCACACCAACTGTGACCTGAGAGTAAGGATTTCCAGGAACTGAAGCAGATAACAGCCGAACGAGTTAGCTTCCCCAAGATGACTGGACCAAGCCCATATACCCTTTTTTTTTTAAATATTTTATTTATTTATTAGAGAGAGACACAGCGAGAGAGGGCACAAGCAGGGGGAGTGGGAGAGCGAGAGGCAGGCTTCCCATTGAGCAGGGAGCCCGATGTGGGGCTCAGTCCCAGGACCCCGAGATCATGACCTGAGCTGAAGGCAGACGTTTAATGACTGAGCCACCCAGGCGCCCCCCATATACCCTTTATTCATGGTTTCTTCCTACCTTATTTGTTCCCTTTCTTTCTTGGTCCAACCTATGGCAAAAGGGGGAAACCTCTCTGGCTATTGGATGGATCACCAGAAACTCCAATCTGTTCATAGTGTCAGAGATCCTTTGTTCTTCTCTATTTAAGTACGATTTGTTCCCCAATACCCAACAGAAATACAAATGGGAGAACTCCTCTTTGAAAGGCTTTTATAAAAGACCGCTTCAGGCTGGGATGGTTCCTTGAAGAATATCCATTCCTCATCTTATTCAGTAAAATAATTTTTAAGCTTTATACCTTCTGCCTGTCAACCTTTGCAGAAACAATGTGCCTGACAGAGTGATGTGAGTTCAGTGCTTCAAGATGATCTCCAATGTTTGATGTGGGGGAGAAACCTCCACACATTTGGTAAGCAGAGGTGTCAGAAGAGAAGTGTTCTGTGTGAGTATAGAAGGAGTGTGGAAATAAAGGAGACACATGGGAGGGAAAGACTGAGTTTTTCCAACATAATAAAAGTATAAGATTTGATGTTCTATTGTCTCTAGGTATTTCTATATCTAAACTTGTAGCATAGTTTTCTCACTTCATCCTGACTCATATATCTAAGTGCCTATAGTACAGTCTCTTTTCGGAAATTTCATAGCTACCTTAAACTCAACATGACGCCACAAGAACATCTAATTTTTTCCTCATCCCCTGTTCTTTTTCTATTTCTGTATGTAATATGTAAGATGATGGCAATAAAGCATGTTCTCTGAAATGGCCAATGAGTTGAAGACAAACCTCCATAGAACACAGTTTTCTTGTTTTTGTTATTTTAGACATTTTATTTATTTTTATTTGAGAGAGAGAGAGAGAGACTGCATTAGCAGGGGGAGGGGCAGAGAGAGAAGGAGAAGCAGGCTCCCCGCTGAGCAGGAAGCCCCCACATGGGACTCAATCCCAGGACCCTGAGATCATGACATGAGCTGAAGGCAGACGCTTAACCATCTGAGCCACGCAGGCGCCCCAGGAACACAGTTTTTAAAGAGCAAAGGAAGAAGTTCTCATGAAGAAACCAAGCAAGAAAAACATGAAAGATTGGAATTGACTCAGAAAGGTTCAGTAGAAACCAAAGAATAGAGTTACACAGAGGAAATGGTCAATAGTATAAAATGCCATGAGGGGCTGAATGAAATACAGGCTTATAAATCGGATTCTAAAAGGGTTAACTACTTGCCTAAGATAGGCAGTCATCAAAAGTCAGTTTAAACAGGGAAAATATTCATAGAAAAGTACGTTCTAATATAAAAACTGCAAATACACTATACAACTGCATACTTAGTGTTTTAGTAATTTAACTGAAAAAAGATTTGAGGGAATTTTTAAGTAAAATTAACAGTAAAATCAGAGCCCAGAATCTCTTTTCTCTAATAACAAATGACAGTTTAGAAGGGAGGGATCACCAGGAGCAACTAAACTTAGAAGGAGTATATCTCTCACCAAAACCACTTTTTAAAAAGAAGGCAGAACAAAAACTCAAAAATTTTCCAGTGGGATTGGTGCCATTTCCAACCCCCTGGTGCATCCTGGAGTAATACCTGAAAAGGTAAGTCAACAAATACCTCACTGATAGCCCCAAATTTTAGAAATTAGTATGTAGCAAAGGAATGAGTAGGCAACTCTGGGAAAAGTCTTACTACAAGCCCACTCCTAAGGCTCCAAAATCTCAGTGGAAAGAGTTACCAGAGCCTTAGCCTTTTTGGTGTGTCCAGGCAAAAATCAAAGTGGGACAGGAAGAGAAAGTGACTATAAACAACCAAAGCGATTTACCTTTAGCAACTAAACAAGAACTTAGAAGCACTGACGCGAAAAGAGAAGATAAATAAGACACAAGATCCTGTGAGGGTGGAGTAAGGTGTGGGGACAGGTTCAGTGGCTGGTGGAAATCCGCCCCAACTATTACAGTTTAACCGTAAGACTCAGACTGATGAGTATTCATATGCTTTCCTTCTTCTGGCCTGGCAGAAGGCTAGAAATAGAAGCTAAGAAAAGACAGCTATAATTCAGGAGTAAATTTTGGCTCAGAGCTCAATGCCCAATGGGGAGAACAACCCTCAAGTCCTACCCCTCCTTCCTCACCCCAATGGGAACAGATGTATTCCCACCAAGTGGAGGTTGTTTAAAAGGAGAGGTCCAACTTAATTTCAGTTTTAACACCCTCTGACCTGCAATCTGATCTTCAACCTTCACCTTACTCCTAATTCTGGCTCAACATTGATTTTCTCCTTTGTAAAATAAGAATCATTTTGAGAAATACTATTTCTACCAATTTCCTCCATGAGATTGCTTAAGGATTAAATAAAATAATTTGTATAAAAATATGAACCTTGCAAAGTCTAAAGCTTTGATACAAAAATTGGTTGTTGTTGTTGTTATTGTTATGTTGTATTTGGCAAAACGTGCTCATATCTTTTTCTAGGCTAGTGTCTTCTAAAGCTCAGAGCTGATCTGCCCTCCCACACTGATTTCTCTTCACCTCATGAAGGTCTGTCAAAAATTTCCAAAGCACTGATAGGATGGATGTTCAAGGTGTGTCTCTGTTTTCCATGAGATTCTTTGGCTTTAAAAAACTGCCTTATACATTATTGTATTTGCAAACTGGTTTCTTAATAAAGTTGTAATTTGACATTGTGGCATCATTGGATTTTTAACAAAACCTCGGTGCTGACTTTGCAATTGTTTCATTTCCTATTAAAAATAGTGAAGTAACAATTTGTCCAGCTTACCTGGAAACAATATGGCCCTCAGTTGTTTGGTAATTGGGTAGATATTTATTGTCACATCCCATGCTCTCTGTATAAACACTTGGTGTTAGTAACTATTCATAACTGCAGCTTGGCATGTCCACGAAATTAAACAAAGTAATTAATTTAGTTTCAGGCATAAAACAAGGAAATACGGAGGGCTACTGAAGCAACGTGAACGTGTGAAAACTCATAGAATTATTACAAGAACAAAAAAGTATGTAGCCTGCAGTAATAAAGTGATTTTTAAATTATTTTGTCAAAGAAATACATTTAGTTTTTCATTAATAGCCTTAAAGATACAAATTTTAATATTTTTCCCTTACATTATCAGGCTACTTTCCATATATATTGACCAGAATTGTTCTGTTTGTAAGACCCTAACTAAACTACTACATGTAAGAAGTATAATTTCTTATGTGTGAAAATCTCCTTACTCTACTATGGCAAAATATCTACCAGGATAGTATCATTCAAAACAACCTGTTATCTAGAGTGAACATCATGGGAGGAGACAAATGATGAATGTAATCAAAGCTAAGATGATAGAGAGAAAAAAGTGGGGGGAGGAACTCTATTCTCAAAATGTAACCCTGTATAGACATCTGACTTGGTATCTTTGTAGCCCTATCAGTAAGAAGAGAATGCTATCAGTAAGAAGAGAATGCCATCCTTTGCAATGTGCTTCAAAATATTTATATGAAAAATGCTGTGTCATGGAAGGAGAGTGAAGCCTTTGAATCAACTTTTATGCAGTCATTTATATATACCACACCTGGATTTCCAATTTTCAGATGATTGCAATATAATAAACAATGATAACGCTATGACCACAGTGGATAAAAACTAATCTTTCACAATTCCAAACTTGATTTAGAATCTTGCCGTATCATTATTATCGTGAATTATACTGACGCCTGTAAGAATCCCAGCTAAAGTGTATATATTGATTAAAGGCTGGTAGCAGAGCATTTGATATATTTAAAAACTAAAAAGCCTAAAACTAAAAATTAAAATGATACCTTAAGAAACAATTCAACATTGAAAAGATGAACAAATAAAAGGTAAATGACTGAAGATGTATATATCCACTATTGAAATATTATTCATTAATAAAGCATCGACTTAAGTCTTGCATGCTTTGTACATTTTGGGATAAGATGACAGAAAGAAGGAAGCTAGAAAGGAAAGGAAGAAGCAAAGAAGAGAGGGAGGGTGGAAGGGAAAAAGAAAAGCAGGCAATCCAAAGAGGAAGTGAAGTGAGGTACAGAGACCCCATTTTTGTAACATAATTTTTTTTTCTCAGACCTTCAAAACAATCGTTTTTCACGATGTTAAATAAGAGAGACAAAATTATCTCCTAACAACTTAGAAGTTTTAATTCATGGAACATCAAATGGGCTAGTCATTCTAAATGCCATATTTAGTAAAGGTGAGAAACAGAACTTTGCTAAATATAAATCAAGAGGAAGAAAGAAAAAGCAATGTAGGACTTAAGGCACCTTTGGCTTTGGAAATTTCCCACTGGTAGTTAACTCTTTCCTCTCTCTCCAGCCCAAAGAAGGTTAATATTTTTCCCTTTATTTTGTCACACCTCACGAATCATTTTGTTTGTTCATTTAAAACACAGAAATCCGGGGTGTCTGGGTGGCTCAGTTGGTTAAGCATCTGCCTTTAGCTCACATCATGATCTCAGGGTCCTGAGATTGAGCCCCGCCTGTGTCAGGCTCCTTGCTCAGCGGGGAGTCTGCTTCTCCCTCTCCCTCTGCCATTCCCCCTGCTTGTGCTCTCTCTTTCTCTCTGTCAAATAAATAAATAAAATCTTTTTAAAATTAGTAAAAAAAATTCAGAAATCCTTGAGGGCTACGGCTGTTTCCATGCCAAACACCATAGGACTTCTGCTGCCCCATTCAATGGAGTCATTATGAACAGTGGTTCAGAGTTGTCCCAAGTCATTAACAGAATGCTGCTCCTCAGCCTTCTGTCTTCACAGCTGTGTTTAGCACTCATTTCTGATGAACTGAAGCTGCCAGATGGGGCAGAAAAATCCATCTTATATTTTCTTTTGACCCTGTCAATAATAAACATGAATTTTAGGAGAACCAAGAGCTCAAAAATAGTTAACTTACCCCAACACATTTTCTACACACATACACACTCATCTTTTCAAACAAATAAACAACAACAACAACAAAATCCATGTCAATGACAAACCTTAGGAATTTTTCTAGCTTCATAAAATTATCCTACTGTTCTAAAGTTTGACATTTCATTTGGTTTTCAATAACAGTCAAAAGACTGCCTGGGAGGGGCACCTGGGTGGCTCAGTCAGGAAAGCGTCCAACTCAGTTTCAGCTCAGGTAATGATCTCAGGGTTGTGAGATCAAGCCCCACGTCAGGCTCTGTGCTGGGGGTGAAGCCTGCTTAATATTCTCTCTCTCTCTTCTTCTCCCACTGCCCCTCCCTCCTCCTTCTCTAGAAGACTGTCTGGGTTTTTTGTTTGTTTAGGGGTTTTTTTGGGGGGTGGTTATATGTTGTTGGGGCTGTTGCTATTGTTTGGTTTGTTGGTTGGTTTGATTGGGTTTTACTGTTAGACTCTCTATTGAGAATTTAAAAGCAAAACTCATTAATGTAAGTTCTCTTCCGACATTGTATTCTTCTTTATTAACCTGACTGGGTTATTTGGCTGAGTCACAAGACATTTTCTATTTGTATAATTCTACGATTACACTCAGCCAAAATCACAGGCCCAAGTACATAAAATATATGATGAGGGACACTTTACCAAATCAATACATGTTGAAATCTACCCAGAGGATCTAAGTAAGCCTGCTCAACTAATGTCCCATATGCAAAGCACTACTAGCAAGTAGTGCTCTCTGAAGTTCACCACATTTCCAAAAGTAAGAGAGTCAGAACTCCTGCTATAGCTGAAACTCACCCATATATCGTCCTCATGCCTTCCATTAACATCACCTCTAGATTTGGGTACTTAACTTGCAGGCACCACATCTACCCACCTCAGTGATAATCTAAAGATGACTACTGAAAAGTGAAACTAGCTTCATCTTACAAAATGATTGATAAATCATCACCAAGGAAATCATTTTCATTCTGTATCTACCTGTAGGTAATAGTTTTCAATTAATAAATTTATCAGAGAATGGGGATGGAGAGAAACTGGTCTATGACAATCACTTTGTACTAAGTTGACCAAAATAATCTTTCTTTTTTTTTTTTGCCTCATAACTTAAGCATATCATTTTAGTTCTTTCTCCTTCTACTCCCCAGGTTTAAAATGGTGAGAAAAACTAGTATTCCTCTCCTCAGGGCATCTGGATGGCTCAATCAGTTGGGCCTCTGACTCCAGTTCAGGTCATGATCCCAGGGTCCTGGGATGGAGCCCCGCATTGGCTCCGCACTCAGTGGGGAGTCTGCTAACCCTCTCCCTCTGTGCCTTCTTCTGCTCATGCTCTTTGTATCTCTCTCTCAAATAAATAAATAAAACCTTTAAAAAATCAAACAACTAGTGTTCCTCCCCTGGTATGGAAAACTATAAGAATGATATAAATAATGAGCATGGTATCTTTATAAAATCTAACATGAATAAGTCAATCTATTGAAATAAGAGAAAATAGAAAATTTTTAAAGGTAGATTTTAAGAAATTCCAATAAATTTCTATTCCTCCAGTCTTTTCCTATACTCAAAGTGCATTTTATTATTACCATCTTACTAAAAAAAGTTATCAGCACATGCATCTCTTTAGCATTTCAGTTACAAAGCAGATTCATTGCATATTTCCATTTTGTTATAGTCTACATCTTGGCCACAGTTGGGTAGTGGGTTGGGGAAAAGAAAGGAAATTGAAAGAAGAAAAGCAATGGGGAGCGGTTTTGTACAACAGTAAAAGGATATCCAGAATGAATTGATTTCCTTGCAAGAAATGTGTGTAAATAAGTTGAAATGACACAGTTTCACAGAATTAAAAGTAAAACTTAATTTATTGAAAGAGAATAAGAATATAAACGATATCGGGCATTCTATAACATAAGCCTGTTCCATGAGCATCTTAGTACCCTACATATTGTACTCATAAGATGGCACCAGAAATGTAGAACCACCAGAAGCAGCTCTTGAATGGTGAAATGTCCTCTTTCACTCATTTAAAATGAAGGCATAATCTTCAAGCATCATGTGACGTTGTCAGAATATTTTGTGTGACCATTTCTTAGGCTCTCCCTCTCTAACAGATTAGAAACAATGTACTTAGTGTAACAGAGCTAGTCTAAACCAAGTTCTCAATAGGAAAAGACACAAAAGCTTTTTCTGATGGGAAACCCTGATTCCATTTAGTACATAGCCTGCCTTATGTAGCTTATCTGTTTGAATGGTGGTGTCTCCCCTTCACTGCAAGGAAACAAAGTTCATACACAGGTTTAATTTGGCATCAAGCTTCCACTTAGTCCCTGTGCTTGTTGGTTGCATGTCTGAAGCTGCTACTCTCCCTCCTCCTTCTGCTGCTCCCTCCACAGTGAGGTCATAGAACTGGGCTGTCACTGTTCTTGGTTTCCCTCTTTAGTGTGTGCATCCCATTTCTACTGATAACTTTATCCTTGCCTTGCTGGATAACTAAAAATACATTTTCTTCATAATATATTTTTGAAGAACGTGTTGCAAAAGAGTCTCTGAATTTTCTTTTTGGTCATTACTTTTTTCCCTGAAAGAAATGCATGAAATAAAAATCCCATCAAATGCCAATATGCCTACTGCTGCAAAGTTGATAAGTTTTTACTTTTTCTCCTTTTGTTCTTTTTTTTCTATGGCTTAAGACTCACAACAAAATACTAAATGATGACTGAGTCTCATCACAGTTTCACTGGAAAAGCAGCAACAATTTCCTAAATTCTGGGGTGTCAAGTTAGTCGAATCCTACAAATTAAGAAGATCAGGAGCAAAATCTTTAAAACACTTTCTTGGGTCTCATTGGAGTTTCCTGAGATAGGAGGCAAAGTCCATATTCTTTCTTAACCCTAGGATCCTTAACCACGTGATTTTCCACTCAGCCAAAGATTATTTCCATTTTCCTTCAAACTCCAACAATTATTCTTCATTTTTTTAAAATCTCACTCCCTTATATATTTATTCATTCATTCATTTATTCATTTACTCATACCACATTTCTTTAATTGATATTTATTGAGCACCTCATGCCAGATACATAGGATTTTAAAGGGGAAAGGGTATGGTGGAGGAGAGCACCAGATACAGACTTTGAAGACCAGAATCACTGAGAACCAGATACCAACCTACCTGTCCATCCTCACACTGCTCACACCACTCTATAGATCAGCCTGGGATGTACAATAGGTCAAACATACTTTTAGTGCTTTGGATTATCTGACTGTGTAAAGAAACAGATTCCAAAAGAGGCACAACAGGTAAACATGCACACAGAATACCTGGGTTCAACTCTCAATGTTGCCACTCTTTGCCATAGGACCTCTGAAAAGGTGTTAAGTCTATGACTCTGTCTCAGACTGTAAAATGAGAAGATAATAGTGACTACCTCGTAAGTTCTCATTAAATGAGTCAATAATTATAAAGTGCTTAGGACAGTGTCTGGCACAATTATTTGCTACAAATATTTATAAATGTTTATATAAATGTACATTCCTATAAAGTTTTTGTATTTGTTGAGTAAATTTAAAATGCAAATTATGTACATCATGAAAATTAAGTTAGTCAGTACACATGTAAAATGCTTAGACTTGTGCCACAGGTACTCACTAAAGGTGAGCTCTAAATAATGGTACTCAACAGCCCCTTCCTGGGAAGCCCAGGCCCCTTCTGCAGGAATTCTTCCACACATCCCATGCTATGAGAGCCTGCCACCCAATCATGACTGGTTTGACCAAAGAGAAAGCACCTGACCAAAGGTAGATGAGCCAACAGGAGTAACCGGACCAATCCAATTGTCTCTCTCTGGAAATTCCATTGAGGATGTAGAACAGGGTCAGTGAATTATAGTAAAAGCTGGGGTTAAAATTCACACAGAGAAAGAGCAGTGCCTGGGAAAGTAGCTGAGTCATATTCACAGTACAACCTGAGAAAAAATCCTTGGACAGCTCCCTGCTAATTCTTCAGCTCCATAGCTGAATCCCCAGTCACCTTCCTACCTCTGAACTGCGTTCCAGTCACTTGGGCACCCACACATGCTGTGGTTTCTCTTTGTCTCATACTGCCCTGCTGTTGGTTTCCCTGAGCTGTGACCAAGCGGCAAGATTCCTCTCTTTCTTATTTCCACTGAAATCTTAACCATAGACCACCATAATATATGGATATTTCTTGCAAATTCAAGACCCTCCTCACTAAATCCTAAGGAGCTACTGAGTAGAGAAAAAGTCCAAGAGGAAGCTTTCAATCCTGTCTGGACATCAGAATCACCTGTAGTGAATTTTCATAGCCTGGGCCTTACCATCCAGATGCTAATTCAATAGTCTAGAGCAAAGCTTTGACATTAATATATATCTGAATTTCCATAGAAGATTATTATGGACACCTCAGGCTGAGAATTATCGAAGGATAGTCAAAGAATGACATAGACCAGAGCCAGGAAAAGAGAGGGGGAAAAAAGATGGTGACTGGTGCTTAAGGATAAAACTATTTTATGATTTCACTGATAATGTAACCAATGGGCACTTTCCCAGACCATTGTAATGTAGGGTATAGGATGATCTTTCCAGAACATGTAATACTCTTTCAAAACATTCATTGATTCTCTGTGGGGCACAAAATAAAGCCCAAACCCTGAGCCCAGCGTTCAGGCCCTCCATAGAGTACTCCATCAAAGTACTTCCTTCTATACCTGTACATTCCTGTCATAGCTTCCTTTTGGCCATTTCTGGAACATTCTGTGTGCCATTATACTTCATGTCTTTAATTCAGGCTAGCCTCTCAGCCCTTTCCTATCCTTTCTGTCCATTTGAAGTAATAATTGCAATAGCAATAACAATTTTCAGATCACAACAGTGCTTTCTTCAAACATTGTTACATTTTTTTTTCCTCACAGCAGCATCCATGAGAAATAGATATGCTCTTCACTTCAACTTTCTGATCCAGAGACTGAGGCTCACGCAGGTTAAGTGGCATACCCAGTGCCTGGCAAGTAATAGAAAGCCAATAAAAATTGACCAGAAAATAAGAAAATGAACCAAGTTTTTTAACATCAAAGTCCAAGATTTTTTTTTTCATTTGTTTCACTCCATTTTAATTAACTATACCACTCTACTTCCCAAGGTTGGAAACTCAGTCTTTCAAGATCAGATCAAGCAATGTGCCATCAAGTCGTCCATAATGTCCCTAATCATAGCACATAGCTTATAATGATTAATGATAGCTACCGTGTTTGAATACTCCATATATGCTAGGCATTATGATAAGTGCTTTAGACATGTTATAGGTGCTCCTGTACCAAGGAGGACCCTGAGGTTTCAAGAAGTAAAAGAACTTGCCTGATGTTATCCAGCTAATAAGTGGCAGAACCAGGCCATTGCTTACAGAGCTCATGAGCTTGACCCGTCCCTCTCCACCCAGCTAGCGCAGTATTTTTGTTTTGTTTTGTTTTAAGGTTGTTAACTTGCATTTCTCTTCTCTACTGTAAAACTCTCTGGTTAGGAATTTTCTCAGCTCACACCCCACCACCACCACCATATAAACAGCCATGATGCTTTGACCATTTAATAAATTTCTAGAAAATTTATTAATGTGAGCCTGCCAAGAATGAGACCAGAATCTTTTTGTGAATCAAATGCTCAGAAGAGATTCAATTTAATTCACTGGATCTCTAGTCACATTTATTTTCACTATGCCTCATCAAGTTCACCTAGAACAACATAGCTCATGAAGGTTTTTTGCGGATCAAGACTTCCTGTATATGTTTTCTGAAACTGTGGAGTCTCCCAACCACTTTATGCCTAGCATAATTAGGGTAAGTAATACGAAAAGTGAATGGATTTAGGAATCCCAATTTTCCAGACTGCCACTGAATGATATTCTCATCCCTCAGAAACATACCCCTGCCACGCTTCTGAAAGAAGTCACACCTGTTTCTGCATTCTTCGTCCTTGAGGTTTTTGTCACCCTGTGACTCACTGATACTAATCAACCTCTCTTCACCCATCTTATTTACATTATTTTGACCTAGATCCCTTGATAATTTTCACCATTCCCAAACCTGTCTAGCTTACAGGTGGTTCTCACTGCAACCCATTTAAGAATATCAACAGTGGTTTCTCAACAGTGGTTCTGTTCACCCAAAGAGCTTGTGACAGTCCTCACAAGATTTTTATCTCTTTACATAAAACTCCATCAATGTTGCAGGCTCAGACACAGAATTTTAAAACCGTATGTTTCTGATATTTAGGTATTCTCCCCCCTTAGGCTTTGTGAATGGAAGAGAGATATAACACCCTTATTGTTCTTTCACTGACAAAAGGTTCATTCACACCACCTAAAGTCACTGGAGAATGAGTCTTCATGACATCTTATTTTCAAGTATTATTATCAATTCCACTTAAGTTTATGAAGATTGTAATATATGTTCATATTAGAGGAACACTCAGTGAATCACTCTTGTCCAAGAAGACTCAATAGTTTACATTTGTCCATTTTTAATAACAACATTTCAGCTGCCCCTGTTAGAAAGCATTTAAAATGTGGCCCCCCCTGCAGTGTTTTCACTGTTGATAAAAATAAAGATGAAACTTATTATTTTAAACTCAATGTACTAGCAGTAGAGTGTTTCAGTTGCATGGAGCCAATTCTGATTTTCAGGACTGCCTTATTCTAAATACTTTGTATTATGTTTACCCTGATGATATCAGGTTCCATTTCTTAACTAATTAGCTAAACTGCACTGTGCACCTGCTAAATGCCAGGACCTCTGCTAAGCATGTTCCACTTAGAATGTCATTCAGTATGAGGTGGATAACTATTATGAAACTCATTTAGCACCTGAAGAAATGGAACCTAAAGAGATTTAGTCAATTTTTCAGGGCACCCTGCTAATTACTGTGAAGCTGGGATTTGAACTAAAGCATATCTCACTCCAAAGCCCAAGCTTTTAAGCGCATGAAACACTTACAAAGACATTGACTCAACTGCCATCCATAAAATGGGCATGCTGTCCCAGTCAGGGCTCAGAGGACACCACTAACTGTTTTTTCTTTGTGCACCATGCATGTAATAGTCACACAACTACACTGGCCATTTAGCAACGGCTGTATCTGACCTCCTTGCTTCTCAGGCCTTCCGATGAAATTAGAAAGAATCTGAGACCAGTGACCTCCTCCTCCATTTAAATTGTATTGAAAGGGTTTTTCCAGAACCTATTCTCTGTAGCCATTAGTTCAGTCCCTCCACTGCCTTCTTTCAAATTATTTTAGCCAGTATCCTGTGGCTATGCAGTAAAAACTGCCCAGGTTTTAGTGTCCTTAAAAATAAATTTCCATGTCAATTCTTTACCCTCTCTTTCCCCTACCCCCCATAAAAAAACTCCCAAATTCCTAATTTTCCTGGCCAGAGGAGTAGGGAATTGCATAACAATTTGCAATATATCTTTCAAAGTACCCTTTCAGGGGTCTCTGACATTATGTGGCGTGACTACATAAGAGCCAACTCGAGTCTCTAGAACTGTTCTCTGCCAGAGAGTGACAGGTAATTTAAGATTTTAAAAAACTTTTGCCCTAGATAATACTTGAAAATCCAGCCTCATACAAAGACTCCCTTTCTCCCCCTTAAATCTGTTCCAAGGCCTCAGTTCCTTGTTTCCCAGCCTACATATGCTATCATATATAATGTCCATGGAAACATATTGATTTAAAGATCAAGTCAGCAATGGAATTGGGCTCTTTGCAAGTTACCTTGGTTTAACTACTGAAAACCTTTGTAATTGCCTCTGAGACTTGAGTTACTGGTACTTTAATTCGCTTGTGCTCTCACATGGTGGAACTTAACTGCTCACTCCAGGCTTCCGCCCCTCCTAAGTGCCTTCAGAAGGGAATGACAAACCAAGCAAACTGCCTATTTGTGGGCATAAGGGGCAACTCCGGTAAAATCTTAGCCACAGCATAACATTCTGGATATTATCCATCTGTAAGACTGGTTATTTGCCTCAGCCGTCTTGGGAATCATACATCCTATGACAGTTATGAATTTTAAAAAGTGCCTGTTGACTTCTGATCTGTTGGTTTTGAGAAGGTGAGTAAGCAAACAGTAGAGATGGTGACTCAAAGTTGAACACACTTTACGGGAAACCTGGAGGAGAGGTCAGAGCAGTGAAACTAGAAAGCAGAGCAGTGGCTTTTTCAAGAGGAGCTTTCCATTTCCCAGTGGGGCTCCAACACTCTCCATGCATTCCTATGAAAACCATGGAGATCACGTACTTAATATTTGTACATACATTCCCTTGAATGTAAAGGTCACTTTTCCGTCAAACTCCAAAGCATTTCCCGGTTTAGAGATACACTGAGGCACTAGAAAATTATATGTAGGATACCAGTACGACTAATTTCCTGGATTCCCCATTGAACACTTACCCAATCAACTGTACTTTGTATACACATGACATAAATATGTGCATAAGATGTTAACGTTGTTCAAGGCCATGTGGTAATGAGCTTTTTAATGTTTTCCTATATATGCGTGTATGTTTCCTGTCTAGACAGTTAAGTGAGTTATCTCTGTCAGTTAATCAGTAAGAAACAATATTGAAAATAATTTCCTTTTCCTATTATTTGCATTGAAAACTCAAAGTCATGATGTAAAAAGAAAAAAGAAATATGAGCCACTTCTGAACTTTTCGCACTACTCTATTTTTTTTCAGAATTTTGACCCCATGAATTAATCATAGTTCTCCAGAGAAACAGAACCAACAGGATGTACGTATATAGAAGGAGATTTATTATAAGGAATTGACTCATGCGATTATGGAGACTGAGAAGTCCCAAGATCTGTAGTTAGAAGCCAAAGAGCAGGAGAGCCAATGGTGTAGTTCCTGCTGGAGTTCAAAGACCTGAGAACCAAGAAAGCTGATGGTATAGTATCTAGTCCAAAAGCCTGCAGCCTCAAGACACAAGAAGAGCTGATGTTTAAATTCGAGTGCAAAGGTAGAAAAAGACCAATGTTCTAGCTCAAACAGCCAGGCAGGAGGAGTTCCCTCTTACTTAAAGGAAGCCAGACTTCTTGCTCTAGCCAGGCCTTCAACTGATTAGATGAGGCCCATCCATGATAGGCAGGATAATGTGCTTTATACTCTGTCTACTGATTCAAATGTTAATCTCATCCAGAAGCATTCTCAGAGATACACTCAGAATGATGTTGGACCAAATACCTGGGTACCCCAGTCAAATCGAGACATAAAATTAACCATCACATCCTATACTATATAAACTTTCTAGTTCATTACTTGGGTCAGACCTAAATTTCAATCTTTTAGACGTCTTACTGAGGTTACTAAGATAGTCAAAGATATTCATTAAGTTTGATAGCAATATTTATAAAATATTTGGGCAGTAAAAGTGTTTGAGTGATAATATACCATGAGGTAGACCAAACACAGTTTTTCTCAAGCCATTCTTCCATCTTTCCCTATGGTAGGGGAAAGATGGCATACTAAACAACATCGGAACGATCTTCTTCCTGGAAGGATATTAACTAATGTTAACAAGGTTTCAATAAAATATAATGTGTCATTCTATATAGTTTCATTAGGTCAATAGCTTTGAAAGATCTACAGAGATTCTCTGTATCCGGAAGGTGGCTCCTTCAAATTTACCCACAAACACTTTGGCCTCACAAGTTTAATGACAGAAAACAAAACTATAAAACCTCTGAAACTTATCATGGACCCTCGACCATAAATTTCCAAAATGGCAGAGCCAGTTGTCACAAGTTCCCCAATTCAGCAAGCAGAGTAGAGTCAAACAAAATTTCAGAGTTCTTATTTTCCATAAATAGAGAAATCTTGTAATTAATCTCAAGAACCACACATTGTGTATTAGTTTCATGCCTTAATGAAGGAAGACTCGATGTTTATCACATTAAAATGGGAGAGTGGGGTGTAAAGGTGGATGGAGGGGAGAAAAGCATGGTTTTTTTCTTAATGAATCTGGCCTTATGTTTCTTCAATTTTTTTATCAGCAATTTTATGCTCTGCAGGTAGTAAACAAAAATGGTGACAGTCAAACATGTATTTTGCATCATAACAAACCCGTTGGATCTGCAAATAGTTGTTTAAGGTGCTCCTTTTCCATCAGGAAAAACAATAGCATTTATTAGCAGCATTTCACTCTACTCACATGATTTGTGTGTTCTTCACTCTGAAAGTGTCAGCTGTCAAACGAAATGATGGGGACTGACAGTTCAGAATTTTAAAAGTTCAGCTCCTTTCAAATGCACTAAATGAACAAGAGCTGCCTAATTTGGGCTGAAGAAAAAGCAACAAAAATCCCCTGTAAGTATGCAAGGTTTTATTCTACTTTTGCATGCTTAGTATGCATGGAGAATGTTAAATACTTTTCAGCTGGATACACTGTTAATTCTGTGAGTGAGAAAGATTTCATTAGGTGAGCTTCAGGCAAGAGTGGGCTACAAATGGAATTCCCTTTTATTTTCTGAAATTCACAGTATATGACCCATATCCAATGATAAATGGTCTATAAACTCTCTTGCTGTATTTAATTGCATAAACTTCCATTATATTCTACTATTAACACGGGAACACTTTGACACAAGATATGAGAAGGAGAAAAAACTAGTAAAAAATTAAAACCTTCACTCTTAACAAAACCAACAAAATCTTAGTATCCCTCAGAATCGCATTCAATGTGTAAATACTGAGCACACAATTTTAAATATTTTTTCAACCAATTAGTTACTTTTAATTTTGGTAGCACAAAAATCTATTAATCACTATTTAATTATCTGGAGCCCTTGCCTGCCTAATTAGTGCTTCCGTATTGCATCTTCAACTAAACTGGGGACCCTATCAACTCATTTATCTGATACGTATTTGGTGCACTGGTGAGTTAATTAATGAAAAAAGAAAAAAAAACTCATTTAAATGGTTCATTCAAAAAAAAAGCTTATTAAACACTTTGAACATTAAATAAGCCGACTGATTTTATTGGGTTTTCATTGCCCTAAAAAGCATTATATAAATGCAAAATCCCATGTGACATTTCTGCATAAATATACGTTATAGAAGGAATCAGAAGCTGCGTTGATCAGTTGAGTAACAATCCCTCTTAAGTACACTGCCTGAGGCTGCAAGCTTTTTGAAATCTTTTACACAAAAATGGGGACAATGATTAGACATAAGATTTTATTTGGAATTTTCTCGTGTTAGTCAGGAACACTAAGCACGACTGTAAATGAAATTGCATTGTTATATTCTAGGTAATGTAGTGTAAAATGGTCTACACTATAACTGTGCTTATAATACTGAAGAAAACAAAGAGTAATTTCCAGAACCCAGCCCATCCCTTCACTGCATCTCCATTTTGTTCTGTCTTGCAAGGCACGGTGGGCTTGTCTTCCAGCATTCTAGTTCACTAAGCAACACCCCCAAGAAAGCTTTCCTAAGCACCCCCAAATGAGGCGAAGGGCCCCTCTTGGATGTTCTGACAGCACCTGGGCATAAACTTTTGCTTTGCACTCACTGGGAAGAAGCAGTGGGATACAGAGGTAAAGAACACAGCTTTGGCTTCAGGAAGACCTGGGTGTGAGTCTAGGTTGTTAGGATTCAGTGAAATTATCTAAGTAAAGTGTCTAGTGCTAACATATCATAAATGTATTACAACCATTAGTCATTTTTTTTTAATTACACTCTTCTGTACTTGACTATTCAGGTATTTCTCCTACTAGGAGATCCTGAGCTACTTGTGGAAAGAGACACATGATCCATCTTTGCATTTCCAGAGCCTAGCACAGTGTCTGACAGACAGCAAGCATCAATATATTCCTGCGTAATGGATGGACAGAACAATGAATCTGCAGTCAAGGAATCTAACAGATTTAAGTATAAAGTAGATAAACTGAAATCAAATTTCCCCTCCTTCTTACAGATGGCAGTAGGAATTCTGAAGCATAAATCCATACATGTTAAGGGCTTATAGCATAATTCAACTTCAAAAAAATTAGCTATTTCACTATTATTAACACTATATTGCTTTCTCTGGATCTCTAGTAGATTGTCCAGTGGACACAGGTGTCTGATTCCTCATCTGAATAATCATTTCATGATTCTCATCAGTTAAGAAATTGTCCACGGGGGGTGCCTGGGTGGCTCAGTTGGTTAAGCATCTGACTCTTGGTTTCAGCTCAAGTCTGATCTCAGGGTGGTGAGATTGAGCCCCTCCCCGAGCCCTGTGTTGGGCCACACTCAGCAAGGAGTCTGCCTGAGTTTCTATATCACTCTCCCCTTGACCCTTCCCCTGCACTCTCTCTCTCTCAAATAAATAAATAAATTGTTAGAAAAAAATAAGTTATGGGATATCAAAAATTGTCATAGCACAAAAATTTTCAGTAGTGAACTGACCATTTGGTAAGATTAGTTCCACTCAAAGTCCCCTCTGCCATTAATATAGCACCTATTTTAATCTAGAGAATTAACATCTTGATCAGTTATAATCCTGTTAAGAATCTAATGTCTATAACTTCCTATGCAAATAGAATGCAAATTTAAAAGTTAAATTGAAAATCTTCAAATTGCAGGATTTCATAAAGTTTATTTTTTTAATTTAATTTTATTTTATTATGTTATGTTAGTCACCATATAATACATCATCAGGTTTTGATGTAGTGATCCATGATTCATTGTTTTTGTATAACACCCAGTGCTCCATGCAGTACGTGCCCTCCTTAATACCCATCACGGGGCTAACCCATCCCCCCACCCCCTCCCCTCTAAAACCCTCAGTTTGTTTCTTGGAGAGTCCATAGTCTCTCACGGTTCATCTCCCCCTCTGATTCCCCACCCCCTTCATTTTTCCTTTCCTTCTCCTAATGTCCTCCATGCTATTCTTTATGTTCCACAAATAAGTGAAACCATATGATAATTGACGTTCTCTGCTTGACTTATTTCACTTAGCATAATCTCCTCCAGTTTATTAAAGTGATATTAAAGGGATGTCTGGTGGCTCAGTAGGTTAAGCGTCTGCCTTCGGCTCAGGTCATGATCCCAGGGTCCTGGGATCGAGCCCCACATCAGGCTCCTTGCTCAGTGGGGAGCCTGCTTCTCCCTCTGCCTGCCACTTCCCCTGCTTGTGCACGCTCTCTCTCTCTCTCTCTCTCTGACAAATAAATAACTCTTTAAAAAATTTTAAAAAATAAAGAGATTAGAGACCTACTCAAGTCACTGTGGATCTATCAAGGTCAAGTAATTGAAAAAGGGAAAAATGAAAAAGATGAGATTCAAAAAAGAACAATTTGAAAACCAAATGGTTAGGAAACCTGTTTGAAAATTAACAAAGCCATAGAATGTCTTTGCAAAATTGATACTTTCTATCAGCATGCTCTGAAAGTCAAACATGAAGACGTTGATATCCTAAAATTATGTTGGAAAGATTATTCAAAAATCTAAGATTTGTTTAATTCTTCACTAGTTCTAAGAATTAGAGAACAGTTTTTATTGTAATGTAAATTGTATTTTTAAATATTTTCACTATTTTTTCCTTTTATAGTTCTAGATACAGTCCCAACCAAAATTTCCCTTTTCCTGCTATTGTTTCTGAAATTTTGGTTTCAATTTTGAGTAGACTTACTCTAAGTGTTCTTTCCTGGTTCCAGTTACTCACTGGTTTGAGAGAAAGGATTGCTCTCTGACGTTGCCGCTATTAGCGCCCTGGCTGCCATGTTCCACCATCTTGTGATGACTTCCAAGGGCACCGAGGGTGTTAACGTGGTACTCTTCAGTCCAAGTTCATAGGCAGTGCACCTTTTAAAGGGAAAAGCAAGGAGAGTTCTGCAGAGATCTTACTGAAGCAACTCTCATCTCAAGAAAGGTCCCTTGGCATGGTATAGTCTCCCTTTTGGGGAACCCCTTTCTTCAGATAAATAAGGTGAAAAGATCCTAACTCTACTACACTAGGAAATGGGTATTCAATCCCTAGGGCCTCCATAACAAAATCACATCCAGTGCCAGACACTGCAATGCTCCAAAAGGTCAATGATGACCATGTGTTGCTGGGTATGTTACATACAGTATTCCAGAATGTTTTTAACTTTCTCCTATCTCTCTCTTTTTTTTTTTAATTCCTGATATATCCACTGGTTAGTTAAGAAAAGGGAGGATTTATAAAACAATTTTAATCTAATTTTTTCTCTGTTGAAATCACTAAAAGGAGAAATACATAATATGAAACTCCTGTACTTTATTATGTACTACTTCTAAAAACATATTAAAGTTCAGTATTTTCAAAAATTATTCTATAGTCTGTGAATATCTTTCACCCAAGGATATTTACTCTATATCATTGGCAATTACATACCACACATCCCGGGTTGTTCAAATATGCACAATGTATTTTTTGTTTTTGTTTCTATTTTAGTGGTAGGTTTAAAGAAAAATTCAGATAGATTCGTTGGAATACCAAAGGTAATTTTTTTCTCAATCTCTCTGTCAAGTTAGTTCAGCTCTAATTCAAGCAAATTCCTGACAGATATCAGAGTTCTATTTACTGATTATCTCTTCTCCCCAATGGGATCATAAGATTTTAAGTGAAAAGAATCTAAAAGATTTATTGCTAATGAGATTCTACAAATGTTATCTTTGTTCAGAGTAAAAGTAATATATGATCCTGGCTTTGTGGAGCATCTTTAATGTTCTTTTTTTGAATATGTATAACTCATTTAGAGACCAAGAATAGATAGTAACTCATCATTTTTGCTACCTGCCTTAAAATATCTGCATTTTGTCTGTTTGAAAATAATATAAACTTGTGATTTAATTGATGTCATAACTTCGATTCATCACCACACTCATTGTAAACAAAGAGGCTCTGAAGAATGAACAAAATGCTTATTGTTCACCAGAAGAAAGCTCATAATATGTTATATTTACATTTATGTCATATCTTATTACTAAATCTGTATAAACCATCTTCCTTCATTATTTCTGAATGGGAGACTGATGATAAGTGTTATTTTCAAGATTTTTTAAATCTTTTTTATTTGTCTAGCTAATTTGTGTGCTGACGCATTACAAGGGTAACTCAATGTTTTGCTTGTTAAGTTATTAGGGATCTTTAAGGACAAGTTCTTAAATGTAGCATCTGCATGAGTAGACAGCTTGAGAGGGGGAGAGGTCAGTTGCCTTGTGAAGGAAGGAGAAATCGGTCTGTGCAATCCTCATTTGCTTTGTATCACTGACATTGGGCTTGGAATGGAGAATGATCTGTTGTTAGGTTAAGCAGCAGGGAAGCTTAAGGCTTATTATTTTTTACTCCTGATACAACCGAAGCAATGGGTGAGTAATGAGAGGAACATAGATAATCACAATGATACCAGGCCGTGAATTGCATGTGGCTGGGCGATAGTGCAGGTTTTATCAGACTGTGATGGCCAGTGAGCTAATACGAACCATAAATATGCAGATTAGTCAAATCTTTATTACATCTGCAAATAGCTACTGGCATGTTTTTCCTCTCCCACTTTATAACGTTGATGCTCCTGACGCCAAGCCCTACCTTCCACCCAAGGAAATTTAAATTACAAGGAAATGTATCACATGGTGATAGGAAAATGAAAATGTACCCAGGGACACCTAACGATCGCACGATGAAGGCACGAACATGAACCAGCACCGCTTCTCTATTCCTGAAATACCTAGAAATGGATTCCTTCCCCAATGCAAATTCCTTCCAATTCTCACCCTTCTCCTTCCCTCCCTACCCATTCCAGGGAACTTAGCTCACCCAAGCTTTCTCATTTGCTGGGGCTCTGTCCCTTGTTTAAACTAAGGAGAATACAGGATCAGTCCTCTTTTTTCTCACTATAAAGTCTCTTCAGAATCTAATTCAATGAGATTGTATTTGTTACAATGAATACAGATTGTTCAATGGGGCACATTTAAGAAACGCTGAAAAGAGCGCAGGGGTTTGCAGGGGGGGGGGTGGCTGTGTGGTGGGGGGGAGTGACGTTTTATACACCACCCCATGTTTGTTAAGGTCTAAAAGCACTGAAAAGGATTTGTTCTGTTTGTGTAAAGGGCCTCCGTGCTCTGGGTCTCTAAGATGTTATGCCAAGCTTTTTAGCACATGAGCTTTCTCTTGATCTTGGGCCTGACATGACCAGAACACAAGAGTTCAGGTTCTCAGGGACTGACCTGTATTGTCGCTCCAATCTGGCATCTCAGAGTCCGCTACCTAAACAGTTGGCTTTCTGCAACTAACGTGTTGTTTATTTTAATATGTGATTTTGAAAAATAATTTCTGCATATCCTATTCTTTCAAAGAGCCATTTTGTTTACTGAGTGTTTTCACTTACCAAAATGACTGTTACTAAAAGAGCTGAGATCTCCCGGGAGAATGAAGATCTTTAATCACATAATGTGACCTGAACAGTCAGTTATTAGAGTCACTGAAAATATTAACAGCCTTGGAGAGTTCCAAACCATAGGGCTGCATACTCTAGTTATGAATTGTTAGTCATAGTCTTGGGCACTGTTCCTTGGCTCCATCACTGCCCTACATTCTGTGATTGGAGGGTCCATACAACTCCATTTCACTATTGCTGTGACACATAGACCACAGGGCTTAAAGATATTTTATCCACCAAGAAAGAATGCAGAACCGTGAGAATATGCAGATACATATATGTGTGTCCTGTGTGTATGTATTGAACAGGCTAGATTTGATGGGGTACAATCAAGAATTAGCTCTCCTTTTCTCTATTTTAAGAAATCCTCTCTTAGATGTTCTTTCCACTCTCTTGCAAAGTATCTCAGAAAGTTCCCTGTGGCTTTTGTGGTCACTTTGGAGTATTAGAACAGTATTGTTTTCAGGTGTAAAAATATCCAATCTAATCTAAATCAAACTTGAATCATTTCAAAACTCTCTTTGCTGCCCCAATACACACCAAACCTTGCAACTTGAGGACCAAAAATGGGAAAATTGGAGTAGGGAGCAGTCGGAGGAGGGGGATCAGGACAAAGATTTTCTTGATCGGTGTTTATGCGATGTGGCTCTTTCTCTTCAGATTTGATTTCATGGACTATTTTAGTGGGGGGAGGGGTGTCTTTGGCGATCCCTAGCCTGGGACCTGAGTACTGCCTTGTCACTGCATAGGTAACACACGCTCAAGCCAATAACTTCTGATTCTGCCTCAGCTTTTAACTTGATGCTATGTTCCTGGGACTAGTGCCCCTGTGTCTTAGCCCATTCAGGCTGCTCTAACAATGTGCCATAGACCAGGTGGCTTGTAAACAACAGGAATTTATTTCTCACAGTTCTGGATGCTAGGAAGTACAAGTTCAGTACAAGTTAGGTGACTGTCCTCTTCTGGGTCCCAGCCTTATTGTATCCTCACACAGTGGAGAGGCAAAGGGAGCTTTCTTGGACCTCTTTTATAAGAGAATTGTTTTTTATAAGACTCTGTCCTATAATCTAGTCACCTCCCAAAGGCCCCACCTCCTAAAGCTATCACATTGGGCATTAGGATTTCAACATATGAATTTGGGGGGAACATAGAGATTCAGACCATAGCACCCTGGCAGGCAGCACTCATGTGGAGCATCCTTTCTAAATGGCTCTGGCTATCAACAATACAACTATCCAGGTGGCCCAGAGGAAAACTAAATTGCAATGCCTCTCAAACTCTAGAAGTTAAAAGCCATCACAAAACAGCTCTCTCTCTGGAGTCCGCTCCCACTCAACAGCAGTCCTAGACCTGGAATTTTCTGAAGATCACAAGATCCTAGGTGGAGAACGCTATGTCAGCTTTTCCTTTTGGCAGACAACTTTGGTGTGTGTGTATCATTCATTTGGATCTGTCACATGGCTGGGTGAAACTGGGAACATTGCAAGCTTTCTTGTAACTACAGAATGACAACCAATTAAAAGATGGACAAGAGATCTTGAATAGCCAGTTCTCCAAAGAAGATATATACATGGCTGATAAACACATGTAAAGACACTTAACATCATTAGCCATCTTGGAAATGCAAATCGAAACCACAATGAGATACCACTTCATACCTGTGAGTATGGCTACCATCAAGAGGGCAGATAATAACTAGTGTGGCAAGGGTATGGAAGAATTGGAATACTTACTCCTTGCTGGGGGGAGTGGAAAATGGTTCAGCCACGTTAGAAAACAGTCTGGGATATCCTCAAAAGGTTAAGCATAGAGTTACCATCCTAACCAGCAATTCCATTCCTAGGTATATACCTCAGAGAAATGAAAACACATGTGCGCACACACACACACACACACACACACACACACACACACACAAATGTGTACGTAAATGTTTATGGCAGCATTAGTCATAATAGCCAAAAATAACCCCAACTTAAATATACATCAACTAATAAATGGATAAGGAAAATGTATCTATACAATGGAATGGTATTAGGCAATAAAAAGAAATGAGGTACTGATACATGCTCTGACATGGATGAAACTTAAAACCCTATGCTAAGTGAAATAAACTGCTCATAAAACACCACAAATTGTATGATTCTGTTCATATGAAATGTCCAGGATAGGCATATCAATAGAGGCAGAAAACAGATTAGTGGTTGCTTAGGATTAGGGGGTTGGGAAGGGCAGGTGAGGATCTAGGGGTGATAGGTAGGGGCTGATGAGTTTTGTTTGAGCGTAATGAAAATGTTTTTAAATGGATCCTTGTGATGGCTTCACAATTCTGAATATATTAAAAGCCATGGAATGATATAAACTTCATACTGGTGAATTGTATGTTTTATGAATTGCATCACAATCATAGAGCTTTGTTAAAAATTATATCTTCACCTTCTTCCTTCAACCTGTAGAATTCTCAAAAACAAACAACAAAAAACCTCAGTAGAATTCTACAGACTAGAAGAGAAAAGTTGGTCCCGCACAGATGAGTCTAGCCTCTTTCCCTAGAATGGGCAGCCTTATCACTGATTTCCTCATCTTTTGGGTCCCACCCAAGGCTCCAAGACAGAAAGAAAATCCCATTTAACAATCTGTTAAATTAGTAAGAATCTAAAACATAACCCATAGCATTTCATTTGTCTTTTCTTCATGCTCCAATATAAGAATCATGATTAAACTTATAAACTTTGCAGAATGGCACATATATTTTATAGGCTGCATTATCTTCCCAAGTGATTCAGTTTCCTAAAACTCCGCTGGTTATATATTTCAATTAAAGGATTAAGGCCTAATCTTATAATAAACTCAATAAACATTTGGTGCCTGTGCAACTGACTATTCTAAGAAGAATACAGTTTACTATTTAATGAATTCCTATATTCTAATCCTTAAACAACCCTATAAGGTAAGTGTTGTTAAATAATCATTTTACAGATAAGGAAATTGAAGCTCGGAATGGTTAAGCAATTTATGCACAATAAATCAGTTAATGCATGACTGAGCCAGGATTCCAGTCTATAGCCTCTGTAGCCTCTGTACTTACCACATGCAAAACCTGAGTCTCTTTCTCCCTTTGGCTATCTTTGATAATAGAAATGTTCACATCGTTTTAAAATGAAATGCATGGTTCCTACTTCTACGGGTGAGACCCAAAATCACACAACAAGATGCAATATAAGTTTGAAAAAAACTTGGCCCCTTGCCATAAGTAATTTATTTCTATGTTTTAGAAATTGCAAAATGGTGGTCATTGGTCAGCCTCTGTCTATTTCCGAGTGTGGTCTATAGGAGACATGGATGTCTCTTGAATTCCATTTTGAAAATGCCTTTTCTACAAAAACAATGGAGAACGTGACAGAGATTAACATTAGAATAAAAACTGAGACTGGCTTCTGAGAAGATGAATAAAACCATTTGAGAAACAGCAATAGCTAGTAGAAAGAACCATATCCACACTCATCCCGGGGTACTTTGTCACCCCAGTATCACCTTCCAGAAAGATGAATCCACGTGCAAGGCAAAGTCAATGTGGCTTCAAAGAAATTTATAATGTGCTTCCTTTCTAAATATAATTATTGATGCAAAAGGAAAATCAGAATTGCTATTTTTGACAAGTCACTTAACCCTCTGCCTGTTTCCTCATTTGTAATATGCAGTGTTCTGGCTATAGTTTCAAGTCACATCTAAAGGGACAAGCATTTCACAGATGCCTAGAACTGGAGTCAGAAATACTTGTTCCTTTGGATGTGCTGCCTTCCATTATTATCTTCCGCCCTCCCATTCTATTTCCTCTTGGATTTTACTAAAGAAAATATAACCAAATCATGGTACTAAAGTGTGTTTACACTCTACCATTTACAACTGCAGAGTAAGTTCAATTCAATTAATCCCTATCAAGTAAATTGGTCCATCATTCCCAAATATGAACTGAGAATCACGGAGCAGTGGCCATTGAGAAAAAGTCAGTGACATCAAAGAGAAGGATGAAAGTGAACAAACAAAAAATCTGACCTTGGAAGAAACAGAAAAATACTTTTAGAAAATTCTAATTAATTTCCTCAGAGAAACTAAAGAAGTTAATACACTCGTAAAATTAGAATAGGCCACAATATGAAAAGAACAATATAAGAAACTACATTATCATAGACAGTAAAGAGATATTAGAAGTATGAATGACAAATGAAAACTTTAGTATACAAACTAAATAATGGAGAGTGCTGTAACCAAACTGGTGATAAGGACGATGGAATAGACAGAATTTCCTAGAACTAAGAGCAAAAAGAAAAAATGATGGAAATTTTGGGTAAAATGTTAAAAGATATGGATATCCAGCATCCATCTATCAGGAGATCGAGAGTTGGAGTGGGGCAAAGGGGTAAAGGAAATCATTTTTTACAAAGAGAACAAGTTCTGTGAACTGAAGGAGACTAAACAAAACAAAACAAAACAAAACACATGATTCGTACAAAAGAATGATAGTTTGAATTGTCATGGAATGTTGTAAACAATGGAGCAGTTCCTCTAATAGCCTGGGAAGAAATAATTCTGAAGCCCTGATTTTCTACTCAAGTGTAAAAACAAAAGGAAAAAAATTGTCAGTCGGGAAGCCAGAAAACTTACCATGTAAACAGCATTCCCGTAAACAGCATTTATTGAGAAGGATACTCAAGGAAAATGAAAAATACAAGTTCGCTGATGACCTAAAACAAAAGGAAACACTAGCAACTGAATATGAATGAAAGGGAATGAAAAAAGCAAAAGATATCTAACAGAGAATCTACCATCCCTTCATGTATTCCGCTAAGACTATTTTCCTTCACAGGGATTTAGTGACATCGGGCTCATTATAGTTTTTCTTTTCTGAATTCACTTACACTATTGGGTTCTACAATGAGTAATAGTCACATAATCATAATATTATAAAGGTTGTTTTGTTAATTGTAAAATTTTAGTCTCAACTTATAAACACACATCAAGTCTTATTTAACTATAGTTAAATGTCAAGGTTACATTTATATGTAGTTTCCAGGTTACAGAACTGGAAAAGGTAAAAAATAATCTCCCCCCATTTTGTCAGTAATATTTCCTTGACACGTATTAAGATTTAATTATCTCATTTATTTTACTTTTGTCCTCATTATAGTTGGTGCCCACCTGCTGAATTTGAGGAAAAGTGTAGGGGTGGCTGGAGAATACAAACAATTAAGACTTAAGGAGATACTTTGGGCGCCTGGGTGGCTCAGTCTGCTAAGCATCTGCCTTGGGCTCAGGTCATGATCCCAAGGTCCTAGGATCGAGCCCCGGGCAGTGGTCCCTACTCAACCATGGGGAGTCTGCTTCTCCCTCTCCTTCTGTCCCTCCCTGACCCCCTCATGCTCGCTCAATCTCTCTCTCTCTCTCTCTCAAATAAAATAAAATCTTAAAAGAAAAAAATAAAAAGACTTAAGAAGATACTTCAGCACTACCATATACATATGGTGAGTTGTCCTCCTGCAGATTACTAACCCCAACCACCTCATCTTGACTCTCATTCACTTCCGTTATAGAGAGAAGTAATTTCAAATCTTGCCCTAACGTTCTAGGTACTCCTTCAACTTAGCGCTCAGAGCAGTCTACACAGTGGCTGTGATATCCTGCCCCTGACATCAGAATGCATCTTTTAGAAACTGTAAGTACTATCTGCAAAGGTATTCTTGTTATGGTTTTTGTCACATCGAATAGACTCAGCTGGGAGAATCTGGTTCATGATCAAAAGCAGAAAAGCCTTGCTTGTGTCGCAATGGATGGACCAGACAGCTAAGAACAATGTGTCGGTAGCCATTCCTTCAGTGAGATGGACAGTAACTTCAGAACCTTACACTGCATTATGAAATTGGGTTTTTCTGCCCTTAAATTCTGTGAAAAGATATTAAATATCATTGATTCATTAAAGAAATGCCTTGTGGATTTTATGAATTCTCATGAATATTTCATAAAGTGATTAAAATTGTTAATCCTGCTCCCAATTAATTTTAAGTAATTCTTAGAACACACATGTAAATAATAGGTAATTATAATGTTTTATTTTGTGTCATTTATATAACTTAGGCCATTAAAATTGCATTTCTGATGGGATACATTTCTTAGGGCCCTATGTCATTTTTTGAAAGCAACAATTCATTTTTACTTTATTTGAGCCTGTATTAATTTTGAGGGGATTTGGAGGGAGGGAATGTTGAGGGACATTAAGAGAAGAAAAATAGGTTCAAAGAATGCAAAGACCGGCTTATTTATGAAGTATTACTACCAGACTTGTAGGTTTTTCTCCTCCACCGATGTGCTCAGGAGGTATTCAGCATATCTGCTCCAATTGAGAAAGTTATTATCTGTGGAATTAGGCACAAAGCTAATTCTACTCCTTTGTTCCTTTCTTTCTTTCCTCATGCTTTAGCTTTTCATTATGCTTGGCTACTACATGGGAAGAAAAAGGAACTTAAATCTGGAGGCATTTTATAATAATGGAAAGTTCATAGAGTCAAAAAGAACTAGGTAGAAGGGCTCATGACTTCCTAGCTAGATGGTCTTGGGCAAATTACTTTACTTCTCTGGATTTCACCTCCTTTACCTGAAATGTTTTGAAGTTAATACCTTCTCTACTTACCTTATAAGTTTATTTGTTTTTGGTGGGTTTTTTTTTTTTTTTTGGAGGATTAGTTAAAACACATATTAAAGTCATTTTGTAAAATATTCTGCTAATTACTCCAACTGACTAAGTAAATAGGTAATTTTGAGCAAGTTCCTTCACCATTTTCATTTCTCTGGGCCTCAGTCTCCTCATGTCAAATGAGGGTCTTGAAACACCCTCATTTGAAACAAATTCCTTTTCCTAGTGGTCCATTTACATGACGCTGACTTTTTCTTTAACTTTGGATTTGTGGTTAATTTATTGCAAGTTCAGGTGGTGCAGGACTTGGAGGGGGATGAGCTGTGGTCCAAAGGTGGTCCAAATGTCATGGCGAGCCCTGTGGCCCTTGTGGCTCATGGCATCTGGTAGGGATTTGCATACTTGGACATCCCTCCAAACACATTTTGAGCTCTTACTCTGTAGCCACAGGGCTCCCATCCCAAGTACCCATCACTTCCAAAGAAAGGTTTTTGTCAGTGGCTCGACTTACTCTGGGGTGGATTATTTCCACCAGAAGTAGCCAACTGAAATTCTGTTTTGCCTTCGCCTGTTGTGTTCTGTGAGAACTAATTCCAGTCTTTGACATAGGGAGGCATATTTATGACACTTGGCTTCTTCGTTTAACAGATTTTTCCTTTCTGTGTTTACGAGAGCTAGCATTAAGTATTAGTGCTCTGTCCTACTGGGTTCCTTTTGTTTAAAAGCATTTGTGTCCTTTGCCCTTACTTGGGTCCTTATGAGGGGGTAGAGGCACAGCTCCAGGGTTGCTTGACTGCTTTTATGTCCTTTTGTAAAATGTTTCCAAATCAAGAGAATCATGTATTTGTTATTTCTGGGTCCATTAAATGCCCAAGTAATTAACATTAGCCATGTTGCCACTAATAAAGCATGGAAACCACAATGTTTTTGTGATGTATAGTCATGTCAACGTCAGTTTACAGTTGCACAAGCCCATCTAATCACCTGCATGACGATACATTGAGACAAGCACCAGATTAGATGGCGAGGCATCCAAATGACTCTTACATTGTTTGGAGATGCACGGGCTCCAGCCAACCAATGATGGGCTATGTTAAAGTTTTTGAAGTTGGCAAAGAGAAACTCTTAAAATGCGGATAATAGTGGTAAGGGTCTGAAAAAGTGTCTAACCTATACCCAGCGTTAAGATAAACACAAAAGAGAGTTACATTTTAGACAGATGCATAACATAATCAGAAATCAGGATCTGACATTGCATATTCTTCATTTGCAAATGCATTCCTTTCTAAAAAGCTGCAGTTAATTACAAACGAGTTTTGATGCCGTTTTTGCTTTCCTTAAATATGGAGTGAATTCACCCCATAAACTAATGAACCAAAGTGGAGCCAAATAGAGACCAGCTGGCTGGATGGCTCAGTAATTTTATCCACATGATTGACTTTATGATCCTTTCACTGAAGTAACTAGTCTTTATTCTTGCAATCAGCACCAATGACAATTTGGGAGGGGTGGGGAATTATTAAAATCTGGAGAGAGAAGAGGTGCGGTTTGTTTGATGTGGAACGACACATTCGACCACACACTTCTTTGGTATTAGAGGTGCCGAATTCCGGCTGTCCCTGGCTTCCAAAGAAATACACTGATTAGTTGCCACAGAGACGTAATAAGCAACCCATGCCCAAATAATCATGGCAGATACTCCATTAACAGCATCTAACTGTGTGGCTTTTAGCCATACAAATTGTTTTTTGACAGCTTGTAACCTTTTCAAATAGTTTCCTTTGGGCATTACACCACACTCAGATCTAATTTTAACTTTTGCTTAGTCTATGATTTATGAGTTTCTTTGGCAATGCATAATATATCTGAGGTGAAAGGATACATTCAAATAAAAGCTAAGAACAAAAATCAATTGCTGTTTTAATCCATGAAAACTTTGCTCCCCAGGAGATAACTACAATAGGACAGAACAAAAAGAGGGGAGGGACCAAAACAAATTATGTAATATATGGTGATTAACATAACAATAAAAATTAAAAAAAAAAAAAAGAGGGGAGGGAAGGACCTAAATGATCCGGAATTCCCATAGAACTTGTTTTAAACCAAAACAGTTTAATCCATTTAAACAGGACCGTAGCTGTCCAGAAATGAAGCATATTACTGGTTCGTGTACAAAAGTATACTTTGTACAGAAGTTTGTCTTAAGATCCATGAAATTCCACAACATAAAAATTAAAAATTATAAAATGCCTTAATGATGCTGTCAGTGAAGAGCTGAAATATACAACCCTCCTTTATCAGAGAAAATTCCCAGGTTTACAATTTCCAGATACTGGAATGTATCTACTCAAGGAGGAGGAAGAGTATCATTCCAAACTCTGGTCAAAAAGTGGATTCCGCTTAAAAATCATAGATCACAAACTGCTGGAGCTAAAGAGAACTTTAGAAACCATCTGGTCAGGCTCAAAAATGAAGCCTAATGCCTTCATTCTTGACTCTTCCCTTTCCTGGCTCCCAACACCCAGACTATCATCAAGCCCAGCCTCAGGAATCACATTCTTCCCACTGCTGCACCCTCAGCTCCCCAGCACCATCACCCCCCCTCTTGGGCTACTGCCAAACACCCCTGATTTGGGGGTCAGCAAACTCCAGCTCACCATTCCACTTGTTGCCTCTTTTTTTATGTCCTGTAAGCTAAGAATCATTTTTACATTTTTAAATGATTGTAAAAAAAAATCAAAGGAATAATGTTTCATGACATGTGAAATTATATGAAATTCAAATTCCAGTGTCCATCAATAAAGTTTTATTGGAACACCGCCATGTTCATTCTTTCATGTATCACCTATGACTGCTTTTGTTTTACAATAGAGGAACTGTGTATAGACAAAGACCATATGGCCCACAAAGCCTAAAATATTTACTATCTGGCCCCTTTTTACTATCTGACCCTTGATAGAAAAAGTTTGCTGACCTCTGTGTAATCAGTTCCCAATACCTATACTTTCTCTAACACAGTCAGTTCCTCACACAGCAGCCAGTGGTCCTTTTAAAGCAAATCAAATCCTGTTATTCCTGCTTGAAACCCTCCAATCCTGATCTGTCCAATATGGCAGCCACTAGCCACATGTGTTTATCGAGCACTTTTGCCTAGTGTAACTGAAGAACTGAAGAACTGAATGTTAAATTTTATTTAATTTTAATTATTCTAAATTTAAAGACTGATTCTGGATTTAATTATTGGAAAGCATTTAAGTATGTTTGAAACAAGTCGGGTATGTGAATCTACCATCTCAAATGTAAATTTTATGAAATCTTAATGTAGATCAATTATTTCCAATGAAAATTTGGCATCCAAACTGAAACATGCTATAAATGTAAAAGACACACTGATTTCAAAGACTTAATTCAAAAAGAGAGTGTAAAATATCTCAATAATTTTAATTGTGACTACATGTTGAAATGATAATATTTTTATATATTTTGTTAAATAACACTTACTAAATCTAATTTATCTATTTCTTTTATTTTTTTAACGTGGCTACTAAACATTTTAAAATTACATAGGTGGCTCCTGTTATAGTTCCACTGGACAATCTGCTTCAATGGGTTTACATGATGATGAAAATAAATTCAAATCCCTCACAGTGTCAGCAAACTCTTCCTTGGGCCCCGCCCACCTCTTTAATCACATCTCTTGTCAGTCTCCTCTGAGTCTCCTCACCCTGGCATTCTGCCAGGCCCTCAAAGACACTCACCTAATTGTTGCCTTCTAGTCTTTTTTTGTGCCAACTGTGCCTTCTCTCTGGGAACTGCTGCCCTATAGCATGACTCATTCTCATCATTCAAGTACAGCTTAAATGCCCGTCTTCTCAAAGAGACCTCCCCTAATCCACCTCTAGTCACTTTCTGCCATCCCACCCAGTGTTTTTCTCTCCACAGCTATTATCAGTATCTCGAATTTTCTTCTGTATTAATTTATGGGTCTGTTGACTGTCTCCATTCCCTGCATTCCCCCACCCCAACACACCAAGAGCAAGAATTTTGTCAGTTTTGTTCACTGACCTATCCCCAGCACTTAAAACAATGCTGAGTGCTCAATAAATATTTCAATGAATGACCCTTCATTTTACAGATGAAAAACTAAGATGTGGAGCAGTAGAAAGACATACTGACAGAGCAGAATGGAAAATAGGTCTCCTCCTTCCAGCACAGTGATTTTTTTTAATTGAAATCTAATTGGCATACATTACATGAATTTCAGGTGGACAACATTGTGATTCAATAATTCTATACATTATGCTATGCTCACCACGATAAGGGTAGTCCCCGTCTGTCATCATACAACATTATTACAATATTATTGACTCCATGCCCTTTGCTGGACTTTTCGTCCCCATGACTTATTTATTTTATAACTGGAAGTCTGTGGCTCTAAATCCTCTTTATGTACCTCACACATCCCCCAAACCCTTCCCCTGTAACAACCACCAGTGTGCTCTCTGTGTTCATGATTCCATTTCTACTTTTGTTCTTTTGTTTTGTTCTTTTAGATTACATGTAAAAATGAAATCATATGGTATTTTTGTCTTTCTCTGTCTGACTTATTTCACTTAGCCTAATACCCTCTAGGTCCATCCACGTTATCGCAAATGGCAAGGTCTCATTCTTTTTTATGGCTACCAGTTGAGTGTTTTTAAGGGGTGGCACAGCTCAGTATCTCTCCTGGTCAGAGCATCGAGCCCTCCTGCTTAGCTGTGTGATGCTTTGTCACAATGCCAGCTTCAAAAGAGAAAGGTCAGATAAGCCAACCATTTCATTTACCCATGAGCACCCAAAACCTTCTCTGTAGCATCATCTGCTCTCTTGAGTGCCTTGCCAGCTTGTCAGCAGCTTTTAGGATTGCTTCTCAGATGATTTTTCCCTCTGGGTGTAGAAATAATCACCAAAATTAAAGAAGGAAATCAATGGCATTTAGCCTCTCTCACACACCAAAGCGACAGTCACAAAGCAGAAGGAACTAGGTCATAAGGACGGAAAAGAGACCAATTAAATAGTCTGGAGTACTAGCACACCCACCATGAGCAGAAAAATAAACACTAGGGGTCAGGATGCCCTTCCTCTTTTATCTTTTTCGTTTTCTTCGTTTATTAATTAGATAACTATGCTCATGTTCCCACAAATTAAGTGACTGCCCAAAGGGTGATATTTGAAGGCAACTTGGAAAAAAAATGACACACCCCACTCCTGCTATAGTCTAAATTGTCACTCTTTGTAACATCATCTATTCTAGGCTTTCATCCTCACTGAAAACCAGATATTTCTGGAAGAGATATTGGTACCTTAATTTAGGTGAAAAGCGCTAGGAAAAAGAAACTAGAGGAGGTAGCTGCCTTGTAGTTTTGCTTACAAGTAGACATACTATGGTGGGCGCATTGTATTCAAAGGTAATGAAGGTCCTAATAACAGCCTTTGACTTCAATTCTCATTAACTACCAGCTAAAGAATGCTTGGATTTCTCTCTTCTTCCTTCCTTCATTCTTTCACACTTCACTGGGGAAGGACCTTCCTTTATTCTTTCACACTTCACTGGGGAAGGAAATAGTTTTTTTAACCTTCACACACATTTGTCAAATGTCTTTTGAGAATGTACCATGTGAATTGTACTATTAGGTATACCCAGCAACATGAGAGGAGGTTTAGAATTGGGGGTGAACAGTGAGATGGGGCTGTCCAGGAGCAAACTATGTGGCTAATGTAGAGGCTGCAACATATGTCAAAGAAGAGGGATGAAGGGATGTGGTGAGCAGAATTTAAATGTCAGGTTGAGGTGTTGGAACTTTATTTTGTCAGTAACATGAAACTACTAGAAATTTTATTACACAAATAAAATATTGTCATTTACTGCATAAATGACATATTTAGGAGAATATTAATGACTAGCATTTATTGAACACTATGTGCTAAACAACATTTCTAAACACTTTACATGCTTATATGTCACTTAGTCCTCACAATGACCCTATAAAGTGGATAGAACCTTTACTATTCCTGCTTTACAGAAGAGGAAAATGAGATACAGATAGATTCAATAACCTACCCACTGTCACACACAGCTCGTATGTGGCAGAGCCGGGATTCAAACCCATGCAGTCTGCCTCCAGTGCTCTTCAGAACAGCTAAACAATATGGCAGAGTAGCTAAAAGACTCTAACGCAGGCAGAATGGCAGCTAGTCTATATGGAACATTTGTACAAAGTCAGAAAAGATGTCACCTCTGAATAGACTCAGTAAAAGTGTTGGTAAGTGGATGGCACAGTGTCTTTGCAGGAGTTTTAAAAGGTAACCCTTCCTATGGGTAGACACAGCCCCACGCTCCATCTGTGGCTTGGTTAATGGAGGAAAAAGGCTAGATTCAGCCCTCATTTGTTGCTCACACCAACTTTTGACATTTTATTTTCAATTGAATTGTTGAAATATATTAACCTTCATGTCCTAAAACCATCAGCAAAGTCAGCTCTACACTACAAAGCCTTGTTTCAAAGATGAATGCTTGAGAATGTTTGAGTGTGTATGTGTCTGTGTGTGTACGCATACAAAATAAAGAAAGAGGCAAATTTCCACGTTTGGGTTGATGCCAGAACAAGATCAAAGAACAGCCACAAAGTCTTGGAGTTGAGGACCCGAATCCCTGATGAAATCTTTCAGGAACTCACAAAAAAATCTTCTTCAAAGATGAAGGTCATCAAAGGTCATCAGAAATTCTACTGGGCATTTGAACTCATCTTTCTCAGTCATATTACTAATAATTTTAATTAGAGAAAGAGGAGTGAGCCAGAGGACTTCCAAAGAGTAAGTAACATTAGGTCATGCTAGAATTTGCCTGCTAATATAGATGACTTTTTTTAGATACATAGAGACCACATAAATGCATAAATGCATATGCTTTTCCCAAAGAACCCAGATTAGCATTGTTTTTTTTTTACCCTTGCCAGATTTGCAGCCTTCTTCCTCTTTGTGAGGTCAACCCAGCCTGCCTTTTGTCCCCATATCGGAGAAGATGCATGAAAGTCACCTAAGTCCAAAGATCAAGGTTCAAGATCAAGTCAGCCATAATGCTTATTGCTTAGTCATTCCCCACCCCTACTCCCTCCATCCCTGTCTCTTGATCAATCATTTTCTAAATCCACGGCCCAGTACTTTTGTGCCCAGGTTCTCAGGACCTCCTCCAGTACCTCCAGAACCTCCAGGCAGGCCTCCTATACATACAACCCTGCCGGCCTTAATGAGGTAGCAGTAAAGACCACTCTCATTCTTTCCTACCTGCATCAACTTTCACTCATCAGTCAGGTTGGGGAAATCAGAATCTGCTTCCACTTCATAATCTTTGGTTTTGTCTGAATTCTTTATTCTGAGTCCTAGAATCCACTTTCCATCTAAAATTTTCTGCTTTCTTTAAAACCCTAGACTTTGAGCAGAAGTAATTACCTGGATCTACTTGAGGTTAGGTCATCAACTGGCTAAAATTTTAAATTACGGTGCATCCCAAATAATTCATTCCTTAGAATACAAAGTGCCACATTCCTGAAGTCTCCTGAGAAACCAAAGTTCGCGTTGATTGTCTTAGTGTAGTACAGACAGGAAAGCCACATGTTTAAAGAACAAGTTCTTACCCTTGCAAGCTCATGAATGGGTTTTCAAAGGCTATGTAAGCCTTCTGGGAAAGTGCATAAAATACAAATGTGTGTGTGTGTATGTATACATTGTTCTAAAGAGAGGGTCCATGGATTTCATCAAAATTTCAAAGGAGTCAGTGAGCCACAAAATATTAAGGTACACTGTCTGGCCCATCAACTATATCCCCTCCCGATAGTCAGTGCCCCTAGCTGTATATCTTTACCTGGATAGAAAAGCTAAAATACTTGGCACGTTTATTTTTTTTCTTTTAATTTGTAGTTCGTAATGCTAAAAAATACTTTACATTCCAAAATACAATACATTCCAAATCACCATCATTGATGGCCTTGACACATTTTCCCAAATATGATTTTGCAAAGCTCAAAAATTATTTCAATTTTGCAAATGCTTTAAAAATCTGATATTATTAATCTACTAGTGAAATTACCATGAGAAAAATATTTAGATACATATATGCACACATAATGAACTAATGACTTAAAAATTGAGAAGAATTCTAAATGACCAGGCTTTTCTTCAATCTTGCAGTTTTATATTAGCTTATATTAGATTCCATTCATAAACTGTACAGTGGAACATCATTATCATACAAAAACAGCAAGACAGGACCATTACCTGCACCTTGGGCTAATCCTAGCAGGTTTTTACACCCTGCATTTGATATATTTGAATCCAGATGATCAATGCTATTATGTCACAGGTCTTCCTAAACATGATTTCAGAAAATCCTTCCAATCCTTCAAAAATAATTCATTCTGGTATAGATAATGTCAATATGTTAAGCACACATAGAGGCACTATTTATTCCATTACATTGGAAGGGTTATTGGTCATGCAAACCCAATCAAATCTCAACTTAATCTGACTTTACCATTCCACTGGGGTTACCTGAATCACATTCAATCACAACAAACACAAGCTTTTTGACAGCAAAACTATTCCTCAACCAGTACTGCATAATTGAGTCATTTTCCACCAAGATTGACTGGGGTTAGGATATTAATTGTCAGATCTTCGGAGAATCAATCTATCTCTCTCTTTCCCCCCTTGTGCGCTCTCTCTCTCTCTCTCTCTCTCTCCTTCTCCTGAACTCCCTTCCTCCCTTCCTCATTATATTTACATAGCTAAACACAAAATGAGAACTCGCTGGTCTTGGAAATGGATTATTTTCCTTGCCAGCTAGCTAACCATAAGTTTGATAAAGTGGGACAAAATTGTTTGAAATTAAAATACATGTTTTTTGAAAATATAATTCATTTAGTTGTACCATTTAGTGTAAGTAAAATCACTAAACATATTTTCAAAATCTATTAAGAAATTGAACGTGCAGCTCAATCTTATGAGCATGTAGCCAAGGATGAGGTATATCAATCTCACAGACATATTCACCAACTCTGAATGCCTTTGTGCTAAGAACGTGCTAGTTATTGGAGGGGTGAAGATAAACACTAGTGCTTTCGCCTTTAGCTGAATCACAACCCACTCATATCACAGGGGAGAGAAATGAATTAGCAAAGCCAGATCTGAAGGTGAGACACCTCCTGCGTTCATTTACTACAGCTGCCGTAACAAATTACACATGCATAAAACAACACAAATTTACTGTCTTACAGTTCTGTAGGTCAGAAATCCAAAATGGGTTACAGGAGTAAAATTTCTCTTAGCAGGGCTGCGTTCCCTTCTAGATGCTCTAGGGGAGAATTCATTCCCTTTAGGGGAGAATCTGTTTCCTTGTCTTTTCCAGCTTCTGGAGGCCACTTTCGTTCCGTGGCTTCCGGCCTTTTCCTCTATCTTCAAAGCCAGTGATGGTGGGTTGATTTCTTCTCCTGTAACATCACTCTGATCTCCTTCCCTACCCATTTCAACTTTTAAAGATCCTTTTGATTACATTGGACCCACCTGGGTAATCTAATCTAATCTCCCTCTTTTAAGGTCAGCCAATTAATAAACTTAATTCCATTTGCAACCTTAATTCAGTTTCACAGGGTATGGTAACACATTCACAGGCTGTGAGGATTAGGACATGGACATCTTTGGGGGCCATCATTTTCTGCCTGCTACATCCCTTGAGACTAGTCATGTATTCTAATACTTCTATCTGTTCTTCAAAAGGAGATGTTCTTTTTTGCTTAAACCACACCCCCTAAAAGAACCACATGGTTCATCACCTCAGAACCAATACCACTGTGTAAGGTGCCCATAATTATTTAATTTTCAACCTGATTTTTTATTTCAGAGTATTCTGGAATCAAAAATAGCTTTGGAGAGGCACCTGCTCACACATACATGCTCTCTTTCTCTCCCTCTCTAAAAAAAAAAAAATAGTTTTGGAGGAAGAAGAGAAACTGATCATTTAGGAGCAGAATAAGGTATATTTCATCATATAATAATCACAGATGTATTCTGTTGGGAAAAAAATCTGGCTCTTCAATGTAATAAGATTGCACCTAAGCATGCAGCAAGTCTTTTAAAATTATATATTTGAAGGGAAAAATATATAACTTTCATTAAACATTAATACCAATACTCAAGGCTTAACCACAACAATTTGTTACACTAAAAATAAGGAAACCAAGATGCTGAAAGTGGAATATATAGTCCTGAATCTTTGGCCGCATTATCCACCTGCCTCATTTTTATTTCCATTAAAAAGACAAGATCCCTTAATGCTTTACCAATTTCTAAATTTTTCACAAACCTCAAACCATCTCAGTGTTCTACCTTTATTTCTGTGGTGATTACATTTTTTTTTAACTTTTTCTAGTCACTAAGTCTAAGAATTAGATTCATTCACCTCCTAACTACACAGTTAGTAAACAATGACTCTCTTCTTAAAACACACACACATACACAAACGGTAATTCCATTTAGGTCTTGCCTTGTAGAAAAAAAGAACACATCGTTTGGAATGAACCAACACTGGAATTATAAAATAAGGAAACAGGGATTCTCCAACATTAAAAATGCTCTGTGATCTGAGTTAGTGCCTGAACTCCTTCATGGAGTGTTCTAAGGGAGCGATAACATCAAGGTTCTCTTTTCTTCTTCTGTCCAATAAATACTTAACGCTCTATAGAGAGCTATGTAAACTTCTTTTTTTTTAATTTTTTATTGTTATGTTAATCACCATATATTACATAATTTGTTTTGGTGTACTGTTCCATGATTCATTGTTTGTTCATAACACCCAGTGCTCCATGCAGAATGTGCCCTCCTCAATACCCATCACCAGGCTAACCCATCCCCCCACCCTCCTCCCCTCCAGAAACCTCAGTTTGTTTTTCAGAGTCCATCATCTCTCCTGGTTCGTCTCCCCCTCTGACTTACTCCCCTTCATTCTTCCTCTCCTGCTATCTTCTTCTTTTTCTTTTTTCTTAAAATATGTCGCGTTATTTGTTTCAGAAGTACAGATCTGTGATTCAACAGTCTTACACAATTCACAGCGCTCACCGTAGCACATATCTTCCCCAATGTCCATCACCCAGCCACCCCATCCCTCCCACCCCCGACCACTCCAGCAACCCTCAGTTTGTTCCTGAGATTAAGAACTCCTCATATCAGTGAAGTCATATGATACATGTCTTTCTCTGATTGACTTATTTCACTAAGCATAACACCCTCCAGTTCCATCCACGTCGTTGCAAATGGCAAGATCTCATTCCTTTTGATGGCTGCATAATATTCCATTGGCTATGTAAACTTCTATCTGTATATTTCCAGTATGTAAGGGCTTGAACTTATACATGTGTGATATTTTCAGCAAAAGTGCGATTTTCATGATTTTGTTGGGACCATCAATCCCCAGAAAACTTAGAGAACCACTACATAACTATAGTCCAGAAGATTCTCACGTGCATAATGACTCAATAATAGATGCCTAACCCAAAGCCTGATGCACCATGGCCTTGTTGATTTTGTCATTCCCACAAATTTATTGGCTTATTTCACTGAGATATTAGCTTAATGATCATGTCCTCATCAGGGACTTTGAACATATCCAAAGGATGTGAGCTGAGTTAGGAAGCGCTGATTGCTCACTTGTGGCTGAAGCATGTGCAAAGAATAGAAGGTGTCTGGTCATCCAGATCACAAGACAAAGGAAAAATGCTCCTCAAGTAGTTCAAGTAATTCTGAATTCTATTCATTCAGTGTTCATCTTTATGGTAAATAATCCATCACAGGATTGATCAGAATTCATTAGGCAATAACATTTCTTTTTCCACGTTGTCCTCCTACTGTGAAAATATTATTTGCAATCATAGAGCATAAATTAATAAGTGACTTTACTGGTAGCTAGGATGAATATTTTCTTAGACTAACATGCTCCCTAGAATAATTCTCTTTACAGACTGGTGGTTAAGTATTTTCCAAAAAAGCTAGCTATGGTTATGAGGATGTGACCCTGGAGCAAAGTGAGGCCAATCGGCTTGCATGAGAACTCATATCAAAAAGTATTTTGATTAAGCTCAGGGAAAGGAAAGTCTTTAATGTAAAGGGACATAATTCACCCGAGTTAAAGGTGAACGTTATCTTTGGGTCACTTTGCTCAGGAATATACAGGAGAGAATGGCTCTAAGCACAATAAAATCTCCTTTCTTGACTCAGAGCCCTACAGCGATGTGGCTGGCAAGCTAGGAGCAGACTAGAGAGACATTTCTCAAACACACACAGAAGAACACCCAAGGCGTGCTGTGATTGCCCCACCAGCCAACTGTGAGCAGATATAGGCCTGGGAAACACAGTACAATTTCTCCAAAGAAATGCTCTGATCCAAACGGCCTCCTGGAAAGTATAAAATACAGTTAAATCTTAAATCAATGTTACATTATTCACCATTTATGGTCAATCTCTACCCTGCCCACCCACTTCCCCAAGAACTTGATTCTAAATGACAATTTCAGTTTGGATTTTAATATTCCTTCCAGTGGACTTTTCCTGGATGGAATTTAAATGATTAAAAGCAAACAGACCCACAGTCATTAGCCCTCATCCTTCTGGCAGCATTTTGTGCTGTTGGTATGTTTATTTTTCTGAAATCAATGGAATAGATGCATAACATTCTGATTTTCTCTTTGCCTTAAAAAAAAGAATGTATGTTTCTCACACATAAATTAGATACTGATCTTGGTATATGCAGCTATTAGAAAAGGACACATCAACTAAACCAAACTGCTCACAAGAAAAGCGGTCAAAGAAAATTTTTTTCTTCGACTTGCTGTTAGTCTAGTCTTCCTTAACTGACTAAATTAATTGATAAGAAACATCTCCAACCATAACTAGCTAGAGAAAAAAAAGATTTTATTTTAAATGAAGTATATTATGACTTCAAAAATTTACAGAACTTACAATCTTTGATTTAAGGTTTTTCCCAGAAGCTGATTTTATCCTGAACATCTGCAATATTAGTTTCTCCTTTCATTTTGTAAAAATCTACTCATTCTTTATAATCCACAGAGAATTCCTATTCCTTCTTTGCACACACTGACTCAAATATAATTCTTGCCCTTCTCATCAACTCAAAAACAAAAAACAAAAACCTCATGGCAAACCTATTTAATTGCCGCAAAGAGAAGAATATGGAAAAAAATTAAAACCTAAATCATATCCATAATGGAAAAAAGACATTGTAAATCTAAAGCAAATTAATAATACCAAAATGTTTGTCCTTTAAAACTAATGCACTTTGTTAAATTGAGAGCATATCAAAATATATGGTCTAACTTTAAAGGAAGTAAAATACTCTGATATATGGTGCACACATTTCTAAAACATATTTCTCAAGAGAATTCATGAAAACTGTTGTTTAATTTTCCTTACAGTGCATTCTGAACCAAGTTGCTTCATAAAAAGAATGCACCATACTTTCAGAACGAAAAGCAAAACGTTTTCTTTGTTTGTGTTCTCCTCCAACCACAGAAAATACAAAGCGTGGACTAAATTGTTAGTGTCTATTCCCTCGAAAGGAAAAAAAAAAATGCAAGAAGAATTATGCTTTTGAGCAAGGCAAAAAAAAAAAAAATCACAAAAATTTTGGAGATTTTTCTGTGACTCGGGCCTCAGTCTTAATAAGTGGCATTTAAATGAGTTTCCTGGTGACTGTTTTCCTTAATCTTTCCTTAAAATACCAAAGTCCTTCTAGAAATGTAGCTGCGAACAGCCTCTCTACTCCTTTTCAGAAACTTCCTTCAAGAGACTGCTTAGGGGCCAGATTCCAAACCTAGCTCAGTAGTTCCCAAACCTGTTTGCATATCAGCATCATCTCTTTAGCTTTTCAGAAATACAGGTGCCCTGGGCACACCCACTAGTGATTCTTATTCAATATAACCGGTGGAGGCCCAGGAATATGAGTTTGTTCACACTTCTTAAATGATTCTGTTTGGGTTTGGAAACCATCAACAATACAAGATAAACGCTACTCCACTTATTGAACAAGTAGCCATGTGCTGGTTGATACTAACGCATTACGTCCACACTGCAGTCTCTCTTTTTTGATAGTGATCACTTGATAAGGTTCCAACATACAGAACCCACTTACATTCATGCTTTTATAAAATGTGTCATGGGGAAAAAAAATAGAGATCAGATGTTTTGTGATATTCTCCAGATTTCAAGATAGTATAAGAGTTCAAAAATTTTGAACTCTTAAATTATCTGACTTTTAGAAGGCTATTCTAGAGAAATGAATAGCACGGATCTGACCTTAGTGACTTCACTCTTCCCCACCAGCCACCCGTCAATCCTTCAGGTCCTCCAAGGTTTTGTTTGGGGTCTGGAGCTTAAGCTAAACTTGTTCTATTGTATTGTCCAAAAATGATGAGAATAAATTACATTTTTCATGACGTTACCCAACCTTTGGCTTAATAAATTTGAACATGCTAATCTGAAGTCAAAGCCAAAATTCAAAAGTAAACAAAATGCTAGCTAGTTATCCAACAGCGTGGAGTATGTCCAAGCCTTCCACTGACATAGTAGGAAGATAATGGCTGCTAAGGAAGGAATCCTGGCTCTCCTGCTCTACATCATTCATGTCACTCTTAGCAGGTTTCTGAATTTTTAAGCTACGGCTCCTTCTCTCCATAATAGGAATGATGCTATTAGCCATACAGTGTTATTCTGAAGATTAAATGGAAAACCATGGTGTTCATAATAAATGCTCAACAATTAGAAGAGTCAGGCTTTGGTTCTAGAGAGACTTGAGCTTTTGTTCCAGGTCTTGTGACATTAGAGAATCCCTTAAATGTTCTATGTCTCAATTTCATCACTTATAAATGGACACGATAGCAGTACCTCCTCCCTTTAATGACAGCAAAGAATAATGTGTGTAGAGCATTTCATGTATTCTTCTAGGTCCTGGCACTTCGTAGGCATCATTAAATGGCAGCTATTTATTATTACTTTCTTCCTTGACCTGCCTTCTGAAGATTTAGGAAGAAGTTTGGGTTTGCAGAAATGAAGAGGATCTCAACTCTCCTTTCACAGATGAGGGCACTGAGGTCAAAGAGGTTAGGTGATTTCCTTCAGGTCATACAGCTGGTTAGTAACAGAGCTGGGTCTCTAACCCTGAGTCCAGTATGGTCCTTACTTTATGGCAATACTTCTCTTACCTCCCTTAAGAGAGATGAATGCTATTTGTGATGAACGCAAATTACTGAGAAAGCAATTATTTAATTACCCTCATGGCTAGAGAGTTCAGTCTTAATTGTCAATTAAAATAAAAGCAACCAGATCACCGTTTGTTATAAAATACCACACTATCAGGGTGCCTGGGTGACTCAGTCGGTTAAGCATCTAACTCCTGATTTCAGCTCAGGTCATGAGATTGAGCCCCGAGTCAGGCTCCACGCTCGGTGCGGAGTCTGCTTCAGATTCTTTCTCCCCTGCTCTCTGCCCCTCCCCACTCACACACTCTCTCTCCCTTTCTCTCTCTCTCTCTCAAATAAATAAATAAAATCTTTAAAAAAAATACCACTATCAAAATGTAGTAACAACTCTATGGAGTAAAAGCCAAAGAATGACTAAATCTGATTAAGAATCAGAAAGGAGCAGTTTTGTATTTTTTTCCCTAAATGCATAGAACCATAAACTCTCCGAAATGCCCTGCTCATTCTTGGATTATTGGTTGTATATAAACAGAAAACAAACTCTCCTTGTCTACCGACAACCGGAACACAAATTCCCAGGAAGCATAGTTAGCGCTCTCAGGGTGATGGATGACAGATGTACAGTTGGGAGGCACTTTCTATGTTCTGAGCAGAGGAAAGGTCCACAGAGATATGGGCCAAAAACAAGGCTGCACACAAAACTTGGAAAAGAGGGCAATGCACCTTCTGGAGTCCCTTTGGACTTTTTCTTTCACTAACAGAGGATTGCAACCTAAGTGGTTTTTGGCCACCGCAGAAAGCAACAAAAGGCTGCATGGCTGATTTTTCTTAAGTGAAAAAAGAGGGGTTTATGGTATTTAAATTGCATGGTCCAGATGGTGTTTTCCATCCTTCATGCTCTTTTGGTTACGGCCATGTCTTGCCTATGGCTTTTGTGGCCAGACACACTCACCAGTCAGCAATTTCACCACTGCTTGGGTCCAAATGAGCTATGGAGAAAGAAATTAGGGTGAGTGGAGAGGCCACAGCTGGGAGACATCAGCCCCACTCAACAGGCCTCTCCCACATCCATAAACAGAGCAGACAGAGGGAACGAGGGTGGAGAAACAAAATCCTGAGGTTTACAAAGCAGTACTTGGGGCCTGCACAGGACAGCTCACCACATGACATGTGCCTACAGGTTCTAACCCTATTGCTGAAAATCCCTGAGTGTCTCTGAAGAGGTGGTTATTAAATTTCTCAGCTGAAACGTTCAAATGCTTTCTGATACCACAAAATATTTTTTCGTGCACTTAAACTGTTCCTTAAATACCTCACTGAAAGGAGAGAATCATTTAGTAAGTTTATTCTCGTGTAGGAAAGTGTCTCCTTTAATAATGGACTATGTTGGCTAGGTTTGGAGTTCCTGCTGTGGTTTTAAATCTCTCTCTTCACCGCAGTTCCCAGTTGAAAATTTCTGGGATTCAAAATTCACGTGGACCACTATCCTACCCTGTTTATTAGAAGAAGCATTAAGGAATGTAACATGTCATTCGTGGCATATTGCATTTGCACCTGAACTGTAAAAAGAAACCAATGCCTTTAGCAATGGATTATGGCTTTTTAAGTACCACTTTCCTTGCATAATACTGCAATAAAAAAAGAAAACATCCAAATGAGATATCAGCATTTTTTTTTTCTACAGAGTGAAGGAAAATTTTTTAACTCCATAGTTGTGGTTTATGTTCAGCCACCTGCTAATACCACACTAAGTTGTGTCTTTTTTTTTTTTTTTTCCTTTTGGCCAAAAGCAGAGGGTCACGCTTCCATTTCTCTCTTGCTTTCCTCCAGGGTCACAGAGAACGAGCGCCAACTCAGCCACCTCCTAAAATGAACAAAAATGTGTGAATAAGAAACTCTTCCCCACAATTCTACCAGCCCAAGATGTTTTTAGGATGTGCATCCTAATTGGGTCCTCCCCGGGAAAGAACATTAAATTTAAATTGTGGCTTACATCAACAGCAAAGGCAAAGTAAGCTCTGAGCAGTGTTCACAGTGACTTTTTTTTAGAATGTATAGCTCTTGAAAATACTGGGCACAGCTTCTACAACTCAGCTAATTATGAGGTTCACTTTTTAATCTTTTTCTTCAATGCTATTAAAATTAATTTTTTTAGAAAAAGAAATCCACTTTCATATGCTCCTAGTTGGAATATGCTGATTTTCTTGAAGACAAAATGTATTGAGAAACAAAGTTGCTCCTACCCTTGGAACCAGTAATTCTAAGTCTAGAAATTTATTCTAAATCAGAGATTCAAACAAAGATTTCTGCAAGTTTTTTAACATAATAGTGACACATAAGAAACGGGGTTAATGCCCACAAGTGGAAAAAGGATCAAATTGATTGTGGGGTAGGACGGTTTGAAGAATATTGATTAATATTGGAAAATACAGTGAAACAATGTTAAGTTTTCCAAATGATACAAACTGTTTAAAAACTTGATCCTAATTTTTAAGTACATATTTATATATGTGTATGTTTATGTGTATGTGATGATTTATATCTATATATACAAATAGAATGGGATGGAAAGAAAAAATATTATTTTTGTTTTCTACTTCAACAGTGCCTGTTATTCCCAAATTTTTTACAATGAACACAGATTGATGTTAAAATTAGAAAAAGATAAATGTAAAAAAGTATATTAAAACTTTCAAAATTGGATATCCTGAAGAATTTTAAAATCATACATCTTGGAACCGAAAGAAATCCCATCTGGTGTAGTTTTTTTTATTAAAAACTTAATGCATTTTTTTAGATGAGGCCCAGCTATCTTAACTGACTTATCTAAGGAAATCGTTTAAAGATTCCACCTGGTTTTGAATTGGAAAAAAAAAAATGCAGTTTATTTCTCATAGAAAAGACTGAACGTGCTACTTCAATGACCTGTACTCACCCACCATGAGCTTGCAGGCTTCTTCTGGTTTCCAAGGACAAATTCTAAGAATTGAGATGAATAATAAAACCCACAGAATGGTAGCATTAAAATTGGGTGGGCCCCAGGGATCATCCATTCCAGAATTTCCACCGCACATGCAATGGAATGACTGGTTCAACAATGGTTTAGAGGAGCCTCCTCAGGGGAACAAGGACACTAAGCATGCACAGCTCCTTCTACTAGAGCAAAGCCATATTCAACTGTGTTATATAGTGGGTCTTAAGTTAGAGTCCTCCAAAAGAAAGCCAGGATGTGGGCTCAGGTATTTTATTTGGGAGTTGAGCCCAGGAAGTACTGCAAGGGAAATGGGGGAGAAAAATGGGGAAGAGAACGAAAACTAATAGGGGTGTTTTGGTGTGGGGCTTACCACTGCGGAAAAATGAGGCTCCCTTTGTCCGGGGACCCTCGGAGACATTGTGGCACATGCCTTAAAGTTGTGTCACCGTAAGTGATAAAGCTAGACTATTTATCCACTAACTCTAGTCCCACACTGATTGCAGGGCCATACTGGGAGGTTAACTTACTGGCACTTGCTGCCCCACCAGGCTAAGCACTCTTCTGGAAACTGTCCTGGGCTGAGAGATACAAGTAGCCTTCCGCGAGCATGGAAGAGTTCCCTTAAACTCATGACATCATGGAGAAGACAGAGGCGTAGGGGCTGGTTAGGCCTGAGGGGCAATCGTGGCTCTTTCACCTACAAAACTTGGGGCCGGCTATTAAATCTACCGGAAACTCAAGTTTTCCATTGAAAAACTTGGTCAATGAACACTTTCATTAGGTTTTCATTTTCTTCCAACCACCTTAGAATATCAAGCAATTTTCTTTTGTGCCAGGTCACTAGGCAGGGCTGTTAAAAGCAGCAGTCTACTGTTTCTACCATTTGAATAGAGCACAAAATGTGAATTTTAAACTATGCCCCATCACCTGCCATTTAAGGTATTCCAACCCTGAATGCTCATTTATCTTTTATGGTAATTATCCTTTATGCTAATTTGGTGGGCTTCTGTACCATTCAGGAATATTTTAGATCAATAATTTCTGTGTTAGGGGTGCCTTGGTGGCTCAGTTGCCTAGGTGTCTGACTCTTGATCTGGGTTCATGTCTTGATCTCAGGGTTGTGAGTTCAAGCCCCAAGTTGGGTTCCATGCTGGGCGTGGCACCTACTTAAAAAATTATTATTATTATTATTATTATTATTTATGTGTTGTAATAAACCCATGAATGAGTTTTATAACTTTGAAATTTCATAATAACAATTAACACCACACTATTTAGTGCTTAATATATACTAAGCAATCTTTACAGTGGACTTCACACGGGCTATCTCAATAAAGCTCAATAATCATACTTGTGAGGTGCTATGAACAAGCTAATTTTACTGATGAGAAAAATTTAAACTGAAAGGTCAGTAACTTGCCCATGATTGTGTAATTAAAATGCAACATAACCAGAGCCCCAGAAATAGTGCAACAAATACACTCAATTCCCTTCTGCTCTACTGGCACTTGGACAGACTGCATGCCTACAAGGGAACAAAATCTGCCAACCTCTTAATCATCAATAGTGCTGTAATAATCAATAGTGGTCTAGTAGAAATAATCAACATGCTACCTTAACAGAGCACCACTATATGCCATACAAGTTTGTCATTCCCAGTCTCTTTATTTCAGTTTTGTGGAGCCAGACAGATCTGGGTTCAAATTGTAGTCCAGCCTTTCATATCTGTATAATGTTGGACAAATGACTTTGCTTCCACATGGCTTAGTCCCCAATAATGCTCAATTTGTGTAGCTGGCAGAATATAAAAATTAACAAATATGCATTTCAAGTGTCTCAGAAATAGCACAGGCTCACGAAAGCAAAGCTAGAAACTACTACTTCCCCAATGTCAGCAAAGCCATCCCTCCATGTCTATTGACCTATTAGAATGCTCTGGACTCCAAGAGTAGTATCATAGATGTCTTGCTGCTCAAAGTACATGAAAATATTTCTACTGTATTAATTAAACTTCTCTGTCATTATGAGTAGTTGTCATGGCTAAAATGTTGTTCTAGACTTCTCACACTATGTAAAACTGGTCCAACACCCTTGAATAAGTATCAATTTATAGACTTATGTAGAATATCTATTTATCTGTAGATAGAAAACAAGTAGTTGTACATATATACACAACATATATACATTTATGTATTTATATGTATAAGTAAAATTTATTTATCATTATCATTAATTTACTCCTGCTTTACATAGGTTGTTAAAGGAAACATGCAATTTTACTACTCTCACAATACAATGAATTTATTAACTTGTCTTGGTGAATGGATGATGTGATAGTAGCAAAGAGTTAAGAGTCAAAAAAGAGGGGAGGAAATTAAATTAAGAAATGAAAATCTATTCTGAAAATCCTGTGATTGCCCATCAGTGAAGTCATTTCAGAAAAATAGCCTGTGGGTAAATTTGTAAACACCATATGTTTTTGAATATTGAAGCGTTGTCTAAGAAAATGACTGAAAATAGAAAAACTTTAATCCCAAGATTACTTTGCATTGGCAGATATATCCATAATATTAATACCCTTTTCCTTTAACACCTTTCTGGTTCTGCAAATAGTTATTTATACTAACTCAAATGAAGGCTACAAAGAATTTATGTCTTTATTGAACTTTATAAATTCCATACCTATTGGAAAAGAATGAACTTCTAGGAAAAAAAAGCTTGTATTTAATCCACAGCTGTGTTTTTTGGTGTTTCTGTCATTAACACACTGTGACCTTTCTGTGTCTGAGATTTCTCACAGAAACCCAAGCAAAATGGTGCTGTTTGTCCTCTGATGTTCATTACCAAAAAGTTATAAATAGGGTTAGCTATGGGGGGAAATCAGAGGGGGAGATGACCCATGAGAGACTATGGACTCTGAAAAACAAACTGAGGGTTCTAGAGGGGAGGGGGTGGGGGGATGGGTTAACCTGGTGATGGGTATTAAGGAGGGCACGTTCTGCATGGAGCACTGGGTGTTATACCCAAACAATGAATCATGGAACACTACATCAAAAACTAATGATGTAATGTATGGTGATTAACATAACATAATAATAAAAAAAGCAAAAAAAAAGATATCATAAAATAAAAACCATTGTGCATCCACAAGTAGATCATATTTTACATTTTAGTGTCCTCAGTGACTCGTTTTTTTTAGTGACTCTTGAAAAGAAATGTAGACAGCATCATAGATGAATGCAAGTTTCAGTCTCATTTTGTATAGCTAGTATTTTGTCATAATAGAAAACCTCTAACAACTAGGTCTAAAGGCAGTGGAAAGGACATGGCTGGCATGATCCACACCAGTGTTTGATTAGATAGATATAATATTTGTAATAAAGCATGTCCTAGAGGTGCCTGAGTGGTACAGTCAGTTGTGTCCAGTTCTTGGTTTTGGCTCAGGTCATGATCTCAGGGTTAAGAGATTGACCCCCACATTGGGCTCTGTGCTCAGCATGGAGTCTGCGTAAGACTCTCTCTCTCCCTCTCCCTCTGCCCCTCCCCCTGCTCTCTCCCTCAAACAAATAAATAAATCTTTTTAAAAATTTTAAAATAATAAAATTTTTAAAAGGCATGTCCTAATATTACTTTCTGAGGATACACCAAAAGAAACAATATAGAATCCAAAAGGCATTTTCTCACAGTGTTAGTGTATACATGAATCAACCATCACATGGCTTGGTTGATGTACAAAAATGTATACAATTTTTGTGCATCAATTTTAGCAAGTTTATCAGTCTTAATGCTTTCAGCTGTTGAGCAAACTCATCACGTACAATTTAATGAGTTTATAAAAGTACCTAACAAAGGGTAGTTTAACACCAGTTGATACGGACTCACATGAACAATCATTTCCTGTAAATGCCTATTAATTAGACAGGTAGAGCTCAACAAATAAAATTGCCGTGTGATTTGGGCAAATCCTTCAACCACTCTGGTCCACCGTGACTTCATGTAGAGTGCATGGATTGCTTGATCCGTAGTGCCCTCCTAACCCTGAAACTTTTGGACTGTTATTTCATGTATTTGTTTTCATAAATTAAATTCAATTTGAGAGTACAATTGTACTGAATGAGAAAGCTAAAAACTGGCGTAATGGAAAGTTTTGGAAATGTTTTCTTTTGAATTGTTTCCCTTTATCCTCTCTTATTTGCTCACTTATATATTTACCTAACCAGGCAAAAAATAAGCCCATTTTCCTTTTCCAATTAATTTATGTATGACATATATTTTTACATTTCTTATTATATTTCCATTTACATCTCTCCATTCCATTTGAAAGTAAGCTCTTTGAGAACAAAAGCAATGCCCATTTCTTTTCTGTTTTTTATTGTACTTAACAAAGTGATTTACTCATAAGATGTGTTCATTAAATATTTTTAAATAAATTAATGTTGTCTCAGAGTATCAGTTTAGTAAGAGCTCTGGCATCTGCCTCTCCCTGCCACTGCCACACTCACTGAGGCTGTGGATGTGGCATAATCTGAAATCCAGATTGGAGAGTTTCTCCACTCTTGCCTTTCTTACATTGCTCTAAGCCATTTCAGAAATCATTTGCTCTTGCTCTCTACCCTTTCAGTTTTGAGAATTGGTCTACCCTCCTTGTTTTGTTCCATTTGGCTTTGACAACTGTTCACACACTGTTTACCTTGCATACTGACCTTGGAAACCCTGAAGATTTGCCTCTGCTAATTGTCTCCACCTCCTTTGGCTCCAAATTCCAAATCATTGCCCAGACCAGGCCTCTGAGACACCACCTGCCCTGTCTTGTGGAAAGGAGATCATATTTGATTTCTTTGGATAACATCCATCTTATCAGGTTCATCCAAATCTCATATTTGTTTGTAATGGGCATTTAAAACCCAGATGGCAATAATGTTTAAAAAGTTTCTACCTGTGAAAATGAAGAGAACATTCTCTTGGTTCCAGGAACAAGTGCCTATATTGAAACAAAGCAGTAGAGGAAAGGATGCACTTCTTCATAGGATGTATGAAGAACATGGAAAAATAATTAAGAATTAAGGATGATAAAATATAACTAAATTATAGAACCTAGGAGTTAAAAAGAACTCCAGAGCTTTAAATAAATAAAAGATCTGATGAAAAACCTTCACTCAACATAAATCTCCCTTATAAAATATTTCTGATACATGATCATTTAGACTGTTTTAATATTTCCAGAAATAAAGAGCTAAGTAAGCCAATGCCTTAGAAATTGTACCTTTAATGGAAATCTGCATGCAGTAATTCCCACCACGTTTGTCTTAGTGCAATCCTCTGAAAACCATACTTTCTTTTCCAAGTGATAACTCTTTAAATATTGTAAGATAACCATGACAGCCTCCACTACCACCATCACCTTTGTGTATGTGTGCATGTGTGTGCATACATCCATGTGTGTAGCTAATTATAAGAGCTTTCTACCTATTAATACTGAGGCAAGTACTTTACGTATATTATCTCTCTTATCCTAACTTATGAAGTTATTATTAATTTCACTGCGGGCTCATGTTTAACTTTTCAGAGCATGATTCCTACCATATACTAATAATGTGGCCTCTAAGCTTGCATTTTAAAATGAGAATGATGATACATGCCTGGTGTAGGTGTTGCAAGGCTTAAGTGAATTACAGTTTGTTGTAAAAATTAAGTGAGGTAAAGGATGGAAAGCACCAGGATTTTCAACAAACTGAGACTGTTGTTAGCTCATCAGCATTAACTGTTTTCAAGCCAGGCCTCTTCAATCTAGTGCTTGTGCCACTGACTTAAAAATATTTGCATAATTATAAAAAATCATACATATCCAGCATAAAAACTGAAACAAAAAAATAGAACTAAGAGACAGCACGTAGTAAGAAAACAAAGATAGTATTTGGTGTATATCTGTTGAATTTTTTACTTGCTTAGAATTTTAATTGTTTATATAGATGAAGATCATCCAATTTGTGTTCTGAGTTCTTAGCATTAATACACAGGTACCTTACCATGTCATTGGAAACTATCTGTTCATAAGTTTCATTTTGATGGAAGCATGATCAAGTGAATATATCATGACTCTAATAACTGATCTCATTTGGATGTTTACTTATTTTAAATAGTTCACTATTATAAACAACTATGTAATGAAGCTGTTTATTCATAAATATTGCTCTGTTTTTAATTTTTATTAGAATAGAGCTCAGATCTTTTTTAAAAAGAAATAATCTTGATAAACATACTTCAATTGATACTGTTAACCAAAATGCAAGGTTGCATACATACATATCTTACATTTTGGGTGGATCTGTGTGTGTGTGTGTGTGTGTGTGTGTGTGTGTTTATTAAACTTCATTGTGTTGATTTATTCCAAATTGATTCAATGGGTCCAATGTTTTAATATATTTCTCACAGTTCTGCAACTTCTACAAACATGATGTATCTGACTAAGTCTTCATTCAAATTAGTCATATGAACTTTGAGGTAGAAGTATCTAGAACAGACATTTTGACATGTCACTGGAGACACACCAGTTTGATATTGGTTCATTAATCAAAACTCTAGGAACATTGTTCAAATAGCTAAAAATATTACTAACTATACTATCATGTAGTCTATAGTGTCTCTATAACATCAACAAGATGGTAAAATTCCTTCCAAAGTATACTATCACAAGGTAGATTCATCTTATAAGGGTTCAAACAATTGTATGCAATTTGAAACCACATTTCAAATTTTAGAATTAAACTATTTTGAAATAGCTATTAGTGCTATTAGTAGGGTGCCTGGGTGGCTCAGTCAGCTAAACATCTGACTCTTGATCTCATCTCAGGTCTTGATTTCAGGGTCATGAGTTCAAACCCCTACTTTTAAAAAAATTGATAATATAGCTATTAGTAGGTAATATGAATTAACAATCAGATCTATGTCATTTCTACTGCCTAGATATTTATCCATGCAATATTTAGAGAGTACTTATTAGGGACCTTGCCCTCTGACCCATGTATGTTTCTCAATAGAAAAAAAAATTGTAACTTTGCCTAGATAATCAAGTTAACTGTTGTAAAAATAAAAGCACAGAAAATCATTATTGGGTAATTTGTTTCTTAAACATAAAAGCATGGGTGTTTACATGGATGAATGGATGGATGGATAGAATATAATATCTAAAATGTTTACAACATTCTGGACAGTTTGACAAGATGGTGGAGGAGCAGGAGACCTTAGTTTTGTCTGGCCCCAGAAATTCAGCTAGATAACTATCAAATCATTCTGAACACCTGTGAACTTAATCGGAGAGCTAAGAAAAGAATTGCTGCAAATCTACAGATGGAAAAGTGGCCACTTTCTACAAGAATGACAAGACAGAAAAACCCACCTCAAAAAAGAGAACAAGAGGCAGTACTGACTGCCAGGGACCTAATCAATATGGATATAAGTAAGATGTCAGAACTAGAGTTCAGAATAATGATCATAAAAATACTAGTTGGGCTTGAAAAAAAAGCATAGAAGACACTAGAGAATCCCTTTCTGGAGAAATAAAAGAACTAAAGTTGAAATAAAAAAGGTTATTAATGAGATGCAAGAAAAAATGGAGACTCTTAAGTCCTAGGATACATGAGGCAGAAGAGAGAATTAGTGACATAGAAGACCAAATGATGGAGAATAAAGAAGCTGAGAAAAAGAGAGATAAACAACTACTGGATCACAAGGGGAGAATTTCAGAGATAAGTGATACCATAAAGTGAAACAATATTAGAATAATTGGGATCCCAGAGGAAATAGAAAGGAGAGGGGGCAGAAGGTATATCAGAGCAAATTATAGCAGACAACTCCCCTAATCTGGGGAAGGAAACAGACATTCAAGTCCAGGAGGCACAGAGAACCCCCCCCCAAAATCAATAAAAATAGGTCAATACCTCAACATATAATAGTGAAACTTGCAAATCTGAGACAAAGAGAAAATCCTGAAAGCAGTTCGGGGATAAGAGGTCTGTAACCTACAAAGGTAGAAACATTAGACTAGCAGCAGACCAATCCACAGAGAACTGGCAGGCCAGAAAGGACTGGCATGATATATTCAGGGTACAGCCAAGAATACTTTACCCAGCAATGCTGTCATTCAAAATAGAAGGAGAGATTAAAAAAGCTTCCAGGACAAACAGAAACTAAAAGAATTTGTGATCACTAAACCAGCTCTGCAAGAAATATTAAAGGGGATCCTTTAATCAGAGATCACAAAAGTAACATAGACCAGAAAGAAACAGAGACAATATACAGAAACAGTGACTTTACAGGCAATACAATGGCATTAAATTCATATCTTTCAAAAGTTAATCTGAATATAAATGGAAAAAATGCCCCAATCAAAAGACACAGGGTATCAGATTGGATAGAAAAGCAAGACCCATTGATATGCTGTCTGCAAGAGACTCATTTTAGACCCAAAGACACCTCCACATTTAAAGTGAGAGAATAGAAAAACATGCTAATGGACATCAAAGGAAAGCTGGGGTAGCAATCCTTATATCAGACAAATTACATTTTATGAAACCAAAGACTGTAATAAGAGATGAGGAAGGACACTATAGCATAATTAAAGGGTCTATCCAACAAGAAGATATAACAATTGTAAATATTTATGGTCCTAACATGGGAGCAGTCAATTATATAAACCAATTAATAACAAAATTAAAGAAACACATTGATAATACAATAATAGTAGAGGACTTTAAAACCCCACTCACTAAAATGGACAGCTCATCTAAGCCAAAGATCAACAAGAAAACCGGGGCTTTGAATGACACACTGGACCAGATAGACTTCACAGATATATTCAGAGCACTCTATCCTAAAGCAACAGAATACACATTCTTCTCGAGTGCACATGGAACATTCTCCAGACTAGATTCCATACTGGGTCACGAATCAGGTCTCAACTGCTACCAAAAGATTGAGATCATTACTTGCATATTTACAGACCACAGTGCTTTGAAACTGGAACTCAATCACAAGAAGAAATTTGGAAAGAATTCAAATACATCGAGGTTAAAGAGAATCCTACTGAAGAATGAATGGGTCAACCAGGAAATTAAGGAAGAATTTTAAAAACTCACAAAACAAATGAAAACACAATGGTTCAAAACCTTTGGGATGCAGCAAAGGCTGTCCTAAGAGGAAAGCAATACAAGCCTTTCTCAAGAAACAAGAAAGGTCTCAAATACACAACCTAACCTTACACCTAAAGGAGCTGGAGAAAGAACAGCATATAGAGCCTAAACCCAGCAGAAGAGAGTTAGTAAAGATTAGAGCAGAAATCAATGAAATAGAAACCAAAAGAACAGTAGAATAGACCAACAAAACTAGGAGCTGGTTCTTTGAAAGAATTAATATGATTGATAAACCCCTGGCCAGACTTATCAAAAAGATAAGAGAAAGGACCCAAATTAATAAAATCATGAATGAAAGGGGAAAGATCACAACCAACACCAAAGAAATACAAACAATTAGAAGAACATATTATGAGCAACCATATGCCAACAAATTAGGCAATCTGGAAGAAATGGATGCATTCTTATAGACGCATAAACTACCAAAACTGAAACAGGAAGAAATAGAAAAGCTGAACAGATCCATAATCAGCAAGGAAACTGAAGCAGTTATCAAAAAATCTCCCAACAAACAAGAGCCCAGGGCCAGATGGCTTCCCAGGAGAATTCCACCAAACATTTAGAGAAGAATTGATACCTTTTCTCCTGAAACTGTTCCAAAAACTAGAAATGGAAGGAAAACTTCCAAGCTCTTTCTATGAGGCCAGTATTGCCTGATTCCAAAACCAAAGACTCCACCAATATCCCTGATGAACACGGATGCAAAAATTCTCACCAAGGTACTAGCTAATAGCATCCAACAGTACATTAAAAGGATTATTCACCACGACCAAGTGGGATTTATTTCTGGGCTGCAAGGGTGGTTGAACATCCACAAATCAATCAATGTGATATACTACATTAATAAAAGAAAGGACAAGAACTATATGATCCTCTCAACAGATGCAGAAAAAGCATTTGACAAAGTATAGCATCCTTTCTCGATTAAAACTCTTCACAGTATAGAGATAGAGGGAACATACCTCAATATCATAAAGGCCATATACTAAAAGCCCACAGTGAATATCACTCTCAGTGGGGAAAAACAGAGTTTTTCCCCTAAGGCCAGGAACATGACAGGGATGTCCACTATCACCACTGTTGTTCAACATAGTACTAGTAGCCCTAGCCTCAGCAATGAGACAACAAAAAGAAATAAAAGGCATCCTAATCAGCAAAGAAGTCAAACTCTCACTCTTCACAGATGACATAATACTCTACGTGGAAAACCCAAAAGACTGCACCCCAAAATTACTAGAACTCATACAGGAATTCAACAAAGTAGCAGGATATAAAGTCAATGCACATAAATCAGTTGCATTTCTATACACTAACAATGAGACAAAAGAAATAGAAATTAAGGATTTGATCCCATTTATAATTGCACCAAAAACTATAGGATACCTAGGAATAACCTAACCAAAGAGGCAAAGAATCTGTACTCAGAAAACTATAGAAAATTCATGAAAGAAACTGGGGAAGGCACAAAGAAATAGAAAAACATTCCATGATCATGGATTAGGAGAACAAATATTGTTTAAATGTCTATGCTACCCAGAGCAATCTATACATTCAATGCAATCCCTATCAAAATGCCATCAACTCTTTTCACAGAGCTGGAGCAAATAATCCTAAAATTTGTATGAAACCACAAAAGACCCTGAATAGCCAAAGGAATGTTGAAAAAGAAAACCAAAGCTGGTGGCATCACAATTCCAGACTTCAAGCTCTATTACAAAACTGTAATCATTAAGACCGTATGGTGCTGGCACAAAAACAGACACATAGATCAATGGAACAGAATAGAGAGCACAGAAATGGACCCTCAACTCTATGGTCAACTAATCTATGACAAAGCAAGAAAGAATATCCAATGGAAAAAAAGACAGTCTCTTCAACAAATGGTGTTGGGAAAATTGGACAGCCACATGCAGAAGAATGAAACTGGACCATTTCCTTACCCCACCCACAAAAATAGACTCAAAATGGATGAAAAACCTAAATGTGAGACAGGAATCCATCAAAATCCTAGAGGAGAACACAGGCAGCAACTTCTGTGACCTCAGCTGCAGCAACTTCTTGCTAGACATGTCTCCAAAGGCAAGGGAAGCAAGGGCAAAAATGAACTGTTGGGGGACTTCATCAAGATAAAAAAGCTTTTGCACAGCAAACGAAACAGTTGACAAAAACCAAAAGACAACCGACAGAATTAGAGAATATATTTGGACATGTCTCATCAGGTAAAGGGCTAATATCCAAAAATCTATAAAGAACTTATCAAACTCAACACCCAAAGAACAAATAATCTAATCAAGAAATAAGCAGAAGACATGAACAGATATTTCTCCAAAGAAGTCATATAAATGGCCAGTAGACACATGAAAAAATGTTCAACATCACTCGCCTTCAGGGAAATACAAATCAAAACCACAAGGAGATACCACCTCACACCAGTCAGAATGGCTAGAATTAACAAATCAGGAAATGACAGATGTTGGTGAGGATGTGGAGAAAGGGGAACCCTCTTACATAGTTGGTAGGAATGCCAGCTGGTGCAGCCACTCTGGAAAACAGTATGGAGGTTCCTCAAAAAGTTGAAAATAGAGCTACCCTATGACCTAGCAATTGCACTACTAGGTGTTTACCCCAATGATACAAATGTAATGATCTGAACACCCCAATCTTCATAGCAGCAATATCCATAATAGCCAAACTATGGACAGAGCCCAGATGTCCATCGACAGATGAATAGATAAAGAAGATGTGGTATATATACACAATGGAATACTCCTCAGCCATCAAAAAATGAAATCTTGCCATTTGCAACGATGTGGATGGAACTGGAGGGTATTATGCTAAGTGAAATAAGTCAATCAGAAAAAGACAATTATCATATGATTTCACTCATATGTGGAACTTAAGAAACAAAACAGAGGCTCATAGGGAAAGGGAGGGGAAAATAAAACTAGATGAAATCAGAGAGGGAAACAAACCATAAGAGACTTTAATCATGGGAAACAAACTGAGGGGGTGAAGAGGTGGGGTAACCGGGTGATGGATAGTAAGCAGGGCATGTGATGTAATGAGCACTGGGTATTATATAAAACTGATGAATCGCTGAACTCTACCTCTGAAATTAATAATATATTATATGTTAATGAATTGAATTTAAAATTTAAAATAAAAAGGAAACAATATTCCCTGCCCTTCGGGCACGTGGGTGGCTCAGTCAGTTAAGCATCCAACTCCTGGTTTCGGCTCAGGTCATGATCTCAGGGTCCTGAAATGGAGCCCCGCATCCAGGTTCCCCACTCAGTGGGGAGTCTGCTTGTCTCCCTCTCTCTCTGCCCCTCCTCCTGCATTTTTACAGACTCTGTTTGTATGACTTGGAGACTGTAATGTTAGGCAGAATCTTTAGCTGTCATTTTCTTCCACTATAATGATGTACTTGCTGTCCATAACAGAGTAAATGAGCATTTACACCTGGTAAAGAAACTGTATATGAAGAAAAGAAGAAAAGTGAAGGTAGAACACCAACACTCATTGAGCTCCTATGTGCCAGCATTTACAAAGTTGACATTGCTTTTAACTCTCACAAAAATTAGAGTGTGAGAGAATTAGAAGCTCAGAAGAGTGGAGCCATTTTCCCAAGGCCTCATAGGTAGTAAGTACATACTTACAGGCCAACTCCAACTTCAGATTTCAAGCTTTCTCTTGTTAACCATGCTGCCTCTTGGCTACCAGATGGTCTTTCATGAAGAATGTAAAAAACTGTTGAGAAGATATTATGAAACATCTTAAGACATTTAAAAATATTTTTAAAGAAGGCATAATTATTCCCATATCACTGAGATCAAAATAAATAATATTAATCTCCACGATGGTGATGCTTTCAAGTTTGAAGTTGCCTCTATCAGAACCCCTGATAGTCTATAGAGCATGTGATCCTGAGTTTCTTTACATAACTGAACAGCTTCCTTTTAGGGTCATAATATGATATATATTAACATAGGATCACAGGAGTGATCACAGGAATATCAAGGTTTCTCTGCAGCCCTTCCCCATGGTCTGAGAAATCCTAGATCTTTATTTTCATAGTACAGGATTAGGAGGAAAATATCAACTGCAAATGTCAATGTAACTGAATCATAGCACTATCCAGAATTCTAATCAAACCAATCCCTCTTAAGTCAGAACTAAGACAGCATCAAGGGTGAAAAATGCAAATTATTTTTGACACTCTTCTTCTTCACTGTAATCTTTCTCCTTGCATTACTTTGCCTCTTCTTGTTTACTTAACAAATATTTATTGTGCATTTATTACGTCCCTGGCATTTTGCTGGGACCATTTGCTAATTTCTGGTAAGAGAGACTAGTGAAAAGTTAAATATTAGTAATATTAGAAAAGAATGATTTATTTAATACATTGATAAAATTCCACAATCATGCTGAAAAAAACCTCACTGGGAATAAAGAATAGAAAAATAAGTTCCTGAACAAAATTAAAAAATAATAATTATAGATAGATAGATACTGATATTATACCAAAGAGGGAAATTAAGTTTAGAGCTTGTCAATGTAAACATAGAAAGAACAGCATCAAAATGATATCGGCTATTTTCATTTAGCATCGTTCTTGAAATTTTGGCTAATTTCAAGAAGATATAAAGCAGAAATAAGGGATGTTACTATTAGAAAATACAAGACAAAATTATGATAATTTACACTGAACAGGACCTCACCACATAAGAGAATCAACATAAAAATGTTAGAATTAGTAAAATAAATAAAGTGATCAAATGTAAGATTATTTTTTCAGCTGTTTATTTTGGAAGTTTACACCTACAAAAAGGTCAGAAGGATAGTATAATGACCATCTGCATTTTTAAAACCAAGATTCATCAATTGTTAAAAGTTTTGTCACATTTGCTTTTTTCTCTCATTTTATCCATACATCTGAGTGTTTGTATATTCTTTCTTTTTTTTTTTTGCTAAAGCATTTAAGAGAAAGCTACAAACATTGCAATACTTGATTCCTAAAACTTCAGCATGTATACAAAAGTATTTTTAAAAGTCAATATCTTCCCACATATAATTAATAACTAGTTAGAGAATATAATGAAAAAGATATCATTTGCCCTAACAACAAAAAAGTAATGGCCTTATTGAAAAATATGTTGGATCCAAATATCCAAAGGAGAAAAATCATTTTAAAAATTTGTTGAGCTACATAAAAGACAAACTATATATCTGGATAGAAGACAACATATAATAAAATTCCCATTTTTCTCAAATTAATTCATATGTACATATTACACAAATCCAATCAGAATTATATTGTGATGTTTTTTAAACTGTAACAAAATCTTTCTAAAGTTAATCAGAAAAAAGATCAGGCGAGAAGCAAAAATAGAGTTTGGAAAAGAAATAAGGAAAGAAGACTAATCCTACATTTAGACTTCCTAGTGAACAAGAGACCATAACTACTGGCATTAGAACAAAATTTGAGCCCCATTTTATCACCACAACTTGCTTGGCCTTAGAGAAGTGATTAGCTTCTAGCGTTCTGAGTATCTTATCTATAAAATAGACATGAAAACATCTGTCACTCAGGGTCATGTGAGATTCCAAGCAGCCCACCTGAAGAATGCTGTACAATGTCCAGGCAATGACAAAAAAGTCAATATATGTTTTAAAGGTATTTTTCAGCTCTTTTGAGACTGTAATTTGTAATTAACTTGGATCCAAAATAAATTTCAGTTCTATATAAAGGTTGGATATTACAAACATATATATATAATACAAAATTGAAAGATTAAAAAATAAGGAAAGAGAAGCAAACCATAAAAAAGGAAGTATAAATTAAAATTTATCAAATCTCCAGGGTAGAAGCTTTTTACCTTTAGAAAGATATAACAAATTATAAAATTTATGCTCAGAAAAATATTTTGGGAGGAAACATATCCAAATATTAGCAACAGTTGTCTTTGGGTGGTAGGACCATGAATAGTCTTTTCCTTTATTCAACATTTCTGCATTTTCCAAAGGCGATAAAGAAGCATATATTAATTTTATGATAAAAATATTTTTCAAAAAAGGAAAATAAAATAACCGCATTACACTGAGGGCAAGAGTGGGTGTTACAAAATACATTTTTTTTAAAGGCTTCAAGAGCAAAGAAGCACAAAACACTTTCAAGGTGAGCATAGAGTCCGAAAAAGCTTCACGGGAGAAAGTACATCTAAGCTAATTCAAAGAATGAATAAGAAATGGACAGATGAACGGAAGAGAACCACCATACCACATGGAAGGGTAAAATAAAAGATGGACCAGAAGGGGATAAATACATTTGCTACATTAAGGGAATTTTACTTCCCTCTACAGGCAGAAAGGAGCAATATAGTCATCACTGGGTACTTGGATGGATGGATGGATGGATGAATGGATGGATGGATGGATGGATGGCTGGCTGGCTGGATGAGTGATTTGATTGAAAGTAAGGATTTTTAAGCTGATGAGAAATAGGATAAGAATACAGATTAGCTGTGGGAAGGCTGCACTAGTAGGGCAGATGAAGCAACCATTAAGAGACAATTTTGCAGGTAGTAAATGGTGAAGCCTGCTTTATGAAAGAGTGAGTACACTAGGAGGTTAAGTCAGCTCATCTGCACATCATTTATTTTCTCTCTTCAGTACTTAGACAATGCTTGGCATAATGGGAGAAAGAATGAGAAGGAGGATGTATAAAGAGGGAGCTAGAAAGGAAAGGAAAAAAGGCAAGATGGGAAAGACAAAGTGTGGCAGGGAGAGAGAGAAGAGAGGAGATGAGAGAAGGAAAAAAATGGGCAAAAAAGGAAATGGGTAGGGAAAATGCACAGGGCAAAAATACCCAGAAATATGGAAAAATGAGAAAATATGAAGAGGTTTTCAGAGATTTTCAGAAATCCATAACTAAACTAGCACATACTCATGTAAAGTAGAGCATCAGGAATTATTCATTCATGGTTATTTCTATTATTTGTGCTTAATTCCTATTAAGATTACTCCTGATGTTTCAGTTTCTTTTGCTTCTATGGAGTGGACCAGTCAGCACATGGATTTTCCAAATACAATCAATGTACCAGTGCTATTAGCGGACTCATCTAAGCTCATGGCCATCTCCAGCCCACAGCAACATTAGGCAAGCTTCCAAGCTGTCCTCCCTCCTGGTAGAGCAGTAATCCATTCCCCACTCCAAACAAAATTTTCACCCTGCTATTTGAATTCTTACTTTAAAGAACACAAATTAAAAAATGTATTGAACCACCTGGTTAGTACCAAGAAGCTAACATTGTTATTATTTGCTAAAGGCAATATAATTTGATCTGGTACACTTCCGTTTACTTAACTATAGACCCTCATTCACAGTGCCAAGGGAATCGTTTTTGAAAAGTTGATATTTTTATCTATTGAAGCACAAGGGAAAGGAATATAGATCATCTCCTCAAATTAAAAAAAAAAGCCTTATTTTCATGAGCTAGACTGACCACATCATTTACTAATGTTGGCAAAGGTGCAGAGCCTAATGAGTAAAAATAAAACTGGTGTTGCCCCTCAAGAGGTTATTTTTTTTTTTATGTACAGCAGATCTGAGGAGTGTTCTTTATTACAGCAAGGTAAATATTTTTAAAGACTTGTTTTGACGGAAGCTGTGTTTCTTCTAAGAAGAGAGGTTTATGGGGACATTGTAGCAGCCCAGAAGATGCAAATCAGTAGCATTTATGAGCTGGAAAAAAAGATAGGCATGAAGTTGTACATGACATACAATGAAAACGTACAGCTTTTGTCATTAAAATTGCACATGGATATCTAAGAGAAGTCACTATTTCTCCTACAGCATGCCTTTCTCGTGGATCTAAAAGATAGCTCGATATCTCGTGTGCATGAGCGCTCTCGTTCAAAAAGACATTATACAGAGAATCCTAAATTTACAGAAGACATAAATTGGAGGATAATTATGCACAATCCAGAAGGTACTTCTTAACATAAGTTTTTTTAAAGAAGTAGCTCACTTAGTGCGTTTAAAAAATTATTTGATATCTACAACTGTAACCTACATGCAATCTATCAAAATCACATCTATTAGGTAAAGTGAGGCATATCTGTAAGTAGAATTTAAAGACTATAATCAGAAGGTGTTCCATAAAAGTATGAAAATAAATAAAAATACTTTAAAACTTGCTCATTTTTTTAATTTCAGGAGATACCCTTGTACAGTATTTAAGAAAGGCAGGTATTAACTTAAATTTATACATAGAATTCAAGGGAAATATCAATTTTTTTCCTGCATATTTGAAAGATTATTGGATTGTGAGCCAGATTACTGACCTTGGGCATACTGCACGTCAGCTTCCAAACCTATCTGGAAAGATACTTTATCCTATGAGACTAATATACGGTTCCGGGTGTGAAGCACTTTAAAAAAAAATGTTTTTAAATATACCAATAGTTCTCAAAGTGTAGTTCCCAGACCAGCAGCATCTGGGAGCTTAGAAATGCAAATCATTAGTCTCCACCTGGACTTAAAGTATCAGAAACTATGGGGTGAGGTCCAGCAATCTGTGGTTTAACAAGCTGTCCAGATGGTTCTGGTACACACTGAAGTTTGAGAACCACTGAAGTGAACTAATAGAGAAAGTCCTAATATATGCCTGCATCTGGTTACTGCTTTATGCAGTTATTTTCAAATTCTCTTCTTTGGAATGCTGGGCATTTGTCCCAGGGCTCTGGTGGGGAGTTGTGAGAAGAGAAGGAATGTGGGGAGAAAATTTGTTTTGGAAATATAGTTGAAGGTATCTGCAGTACTTGCTGGTGGAAATGTGTGATAGGTAGATGCAATTAATAAGTCCTGGAAGGGCACCTGGGGGCTCAGTCGGTTAAGGCTAAGCATTCGACTCTTGATTTTGGCTCAGGTCATGATCTCAGAGCCCCAAGACCAAGGCCCGTGTCCGGCTCCACACTCAGCAGGGAGTCTGCTTGAGATTCTCTCTCCCTCTGTCCCTCCCCACCTTCAAATAAGTAAGTACATAAAATCTCCTTTAAAAAAAACGTCCTGGATACAGGAGAGAGAGCAGGACTAACAGGAGAGACACTGGGGAGAAGAAAAAGGAGAGAGAGAAGGAAAAGAGACAGGGAGAAAAGAGGAGGGAGATTACTCAGTCACATGTAAAAATATCTGAAAAATATTATACGGTGATCAAAATGAATGAATGCACACTATACTTGTTCACAATGCAACAATACAAATAATTTTTTTCATTTATATTAAATGAAAAGAGTCCCAGATGACTACGTAAAGCATTATCCTTTCTGAAAGTTAAAAATGACTAAAATAAAATATAGACATATACTTTTTAGAAATATAGTTCGATGGGACAAAATGATATAAAAAGCAAAACAAGGGAACAATGAACACAGGACTTGCAGTAGTGGTTATGTCAGGTAGGGAAAGATGGGGTAAAGGGACACAGGGGGACAGAGCCAGATAGAAGTTACTGCCAAGGTCTCAACTTTTGTGTTAACTGTCTGACTCACTGAATAAAGGTGGGAGGGTGGGAGGGAGGGAGGGAAGGAAGCAAGGAAGGAAGCAAGGAAGGAAGGAAGGAAGGAAGGAAGGAAGGAAGGAAGGAAGGAAGGAAGTTCGTTATTTGTGGACTAATGATGTGATCTAATTTTATGCACCTGATAGCCATTAAAAAGTTACAAAGATTCTAGCAGTGAAATCATAAAATATGTACTTGAAAACTATCAGAATTAATACAAAACATGAGAGTTCTTTATTGTAATTAGGTTATTAAGACAATAGGGCCTTTCTTTACACAGATTATATTTTAAAGCTTTGTCTGTTAGACAAGATTGATACAAATAAAATGTGTCTTTAAGACTTGCCATGCCACTTTTTTGACACCACCTTGCTCTCCTTTTTTACCCTATTCCTGTATTTCCAGGGCCCTCATCGACAGAGAAGGGGGCAAGAAGTAACTATTCTCAGTAACACTAAATACAATTTGTTGGTTCTAACCACTGCCATCAAACCTGATTCAATCTGTGTCAAATTGCCTGAGGCCCTTCTTCTGCTGCATAACAGTGAGTAGCAATTATTCATAGAGACTAATTAATCCTTGCTAACAACCTAGTTATTGGTTAACTCCTCCTAGAGTGATGGCAAAACTAGCTGAGAAAGTATAGCTTCTTGAAAGACCTTTAAGGTGACATGAATATTTGGAATTTGGTCCTCTGTAGAATGCCATGGAAGAAGATAGTTCTGATCAGAGAGACTTTTCTTCAAAGCACACCACCCAAATAGCACTCCACTTTACTTTGCAAGATTGGACATGTGTATAATTTTCATTTATAAAGGTAATTTTTTAAATATGTACATATATAAGTCCTTGCTGGTGGTTGAGGCTGAGATGATTGATTCTAAGAGGTTGGACCCTATTACTACTAAGTCACTCACATTCTGTTAAATAATCACGTGCCAATGGAATCAAGAACATTATCCTGTTTTTACCTCTTTTTCCCATTGAGACTTAATTGAAGGATTTACAAAGATCCTGTTTCTCAAGTGACATGGAAAAGGTGAGGTTATACCAAATAACTGTCTTATCCAAATAGTAAAATTTAGATGAAACATTATTTTAAAATATAGATTGATTGGACTTATCCAGTATAATGAAACTGGATACTGTGCGATTATATTTTATATATGTAAATGTATATTATATTTTGTTATTATTGTATATATTGTATATATAATTATTTATTGTGTACATGTATTATTTTGTGTGTGTACATATATTATTATATATGTATATAGAGTGTGCACATACATATATATCATACATACTCTTTACCTGATAATACATAAAAAAAACATTACTTTCAAAGAAATGCCATCTATAAAACAACACAACATTGAACTCTTAACTATCTGGACTCAGATGTCTTTAGGCACTTAAACCATTTTTATCCCTTTCTCCATTACCCATGAGTGAGAATTTCTTCAGGGTAGGTAACAATTTTTTTTCCCACTCATGTAAAGCAAAAACACTAAATAGATTTAATCCAAACTTTGAAAAAGGGACTTTACCTATGCACTAAAATCCCACACACTCCCGAGAAAATTAGGCACAACCTAAGAACATATTTATAATAGAAATTACTTAGTAAATGCAATCAAGATTCAAAGTGGGATGGTCAAGCATTGCCTCTATTAGAGAAAAAAGAAAGTGTGATCATTTATTCACAGTCACAGATTCAAACCAGATATCTATAAAAAGTTAATGGGAAGATTCAGAACCTAATAAAAAGCTATAGAAGAGCATCCTGCCCCACATCAAATCACCATACACATCCATTGTGTGTGTTGTGCATTATATGTCTGAGAAAGATGGAAATTATGTATATAAAAGGCTATCAATATGTTAAATCACAGATATGCGCTAGTCTGCATATTCACGGTACTTCAGACACCCTAATCTGAGCATTTTTTGTGAGAACACAATCAAATGTACTTTGTTACATTTGATAGAGCTTATTGTTAGTGCTTTCTTGTTAGCTGTCATTTATAGGAGATGCAGATGAAATTGGCCTGGTGTTCAAGGAAATTTAGACTTTCTGTAACACACTCCTCAAAATCTTTTCAGCCTCAACCCATTACCCAGTCACAACAGCACCCCACTTCTCAATACCAAAATCGGTATTAGTTATGTAGGGCTGTATCACAGTTTATTCCACAACTCAAAACTTAGTGGGTTAGAACAACAAACATTATTATTTCACTGGTTCTGTGGTTAGAAATCCAGCCTTGGCATAGCTGGGTGCTGTGGCTCAAGGTTTCTACATTGTTACAATTAAGGCGTCAGCAGGGGCTGCATCTCAAGGCTGAATGGGGGAAAATCTTTCAAGGTCACTCATGTGGCTGGTGAGAAGGCCTCAGTTCTTTACTAGCTGTTGGCCAGAAACACCACCAGTTCCTTGCTGTGCTGTCTTGTCCAAAGGGCTCCTCCCAACAGAGCAGTTTGCTTCCCTCCGGGCAAGCGAGGGTTTAGAGGGAAGGAGAATGTGAGAGAGCCAGCAAAATAGAAGTCGATCTTTCTGTAACCTAATTTCAGAAGTGACACCTCACTCCTGGTGCTGCATTCTGTTCTTTAGAAGTGAGTCACAATATCCAGCCCACACTCAAGGTGAGTGGGGGCGTGTTCCAGAAGGGTGCGAATTCCACAAGGTGGGGACCCCAGACAGCCATGTTACAGGCTGCCTACCACAGTGACCTTCTGTACTGAAGGAATTCTAATTCCCCGGGGATTATACAAAATTTCTGGATGGATGGCACTTGACTCTCATGTTTTATCTATGTTTAGATTATTAATTAAATCTGAGACATTCTACCTGTAGAGTAAAATAAAAGTCTAAGTCTAGAAGGTAAGGGAAGATGTCCCTGAAGAAATTGTAACTTTTAAACAAAGACCTGAAGGATAGTGCAGTGAGCTATGCATGTGTGAAGATCCAGATGCAGGAAGAACAGCTCAATACAACAAAGAGAAAAGAAGGAACAATATTCAGAACCCAACAGTTTCTCAGCTGCCACTTTGTCTTCCTTGTGTTCATCTTTTGTGCCTTGATCTGTTAACTGGTCCTAACTAGTTTTAGAATACATTTATTCACTTTGATATACTTTAAAGAACCCAAGATTTAATGAGTTTGTAGCCCCAGTGATTTAAAGTAAAATGATGAAGGAGGAGATGAATGGGAGAGAGAAGGGGGGAAAAGAGGAAGACTAGGTGGAGGAGGAGTGGCAACAGGGAGAAAGGAAGTAAGAAAAGGATGCTTCAGTGAGCTCCTCCATCTTTGCTCCTCAGAGATACGATACAGGCATATAAGGGAGTGTTTTCATGGAAAGGCATAGAGTGAAAGTCATTATGGGGTTAATCAAATTATATTGACCAATTCATGGTCAACAATATAAAACCAAACTATTAAATAAGGGAGCTATTAAAAATAGCTCAGAATCAGGGATGCCTGGGTGGCTCAGTCAGTTAAGCGTCTGCCTTTGGCTCGGGTCATGATCCTGGGGTCCTGGGATCGAGTCCTGAGTTGGGCTCCTTGCTTAGAGGGGAGCCTGCTTCTCCCTCTGCATGCCATTCCCTTTGCTTGTGCTCTTTCTCTCTGACAAATAAATGAATTTTTTAAAAAATCTAAAATAAAAAATCAGAATCAGAACCCCTGATTGAAATTAAAAGCAAACAAAGCAAAATGAACATGAAGACTGGCCAGCATCCAGAATGGGGTGACAAAGAAAGGATAGGTGACAAAGATCCAGGAAAACTTTCATAGAGTGAGGAAAGCCCAGTGCTTCCAGCTCTGTGAAGATGTAGAGAATATCTGAGGGTCTTACACACATCTGTCTGTACCAACTTCTTTTTTTTTTTAATATTTTATTTATTCATTTGAGAGAGAGAGAGAATGAGAGATAGAGAGCACGAGAGGGAAGAGGGTCAGAGGGAGAAGCAGACTCCCTGCCGAGCAGGGAGCCCGATGTGGGACTCGACCCCGGCACTCCAGGATCATGACCTGAGCCGAAGGCAGTCGCTTAACCAGCTGCACCACCCAGGCGCCCTGTCTGTACCAACTTCTTATATATTAGGTGTTATTGGTGTCCCTGTCTCCATATGAATGTGTTTTACATGTAAAAATCTTTCTTTCTCAGGCCACCTGCTTACTCACAGAGTTCTGAAATAAACAAAAAGATTTCAGTATGGACAGACTACGTAGTTAAAAAGGAAATGGGGAGGGGCTCCTGGGTGGCTCAGTCAGTTAAGCCTCGGACTCTCCATTTCGGCTCAGGTCATGATCTCAGGGTCATGGGATTGAGCCCACATTGTGCTCCATGGTCTGCACAGAGTCTGCTTGAGATTCTCTCTCTTCCTCTCCCTCTGCCCCTACTCCCCCTCACACTCTCTCAAAATAAATAAATAAATAAAATCTTTTAAAAGGAAATGGGGAATGCATACTCTTGAAAGTGTTTTCATCCCTACTTAACCCATAGGTCATCTTGAAGCATGAAGGATATGGATCTATTTGCTTTATTGATGTTTTCCATTTTCAAAAATGGAACTGACCAATATATATGTCTATATAGAAAAGACCAACAGGTGAAAAAATGGTCTTTATCCCATTGTAAACTCATCAAGGTTGTCTTTAATTTGTTGTTATACTTACTATGTATAGAATCTTATATTGCCTCTACCTCTCAGAAACAAGATCAGTTGTCAAAAAAAAGCTATACAATTTTTTGACAAAGGCACATCAAGCTATTAAGCTGACCTAATTTCATGTGTACCTAGTTATCACAATTTTGTCATATGGTTTAAAACATAATCTTTGGAGGGGCACCTGGATGGCTCAGCCGGTTAAGCGTCTGACTCTTGATTTCAGCTCAGGTCATGACCTCAGGGTCGTGAGATCCAGCCCCACATGAGGCTCCTTGCTCAGCAGGGAGTCTGCTTCTCTCTCTCTCTCTCTCCCTCTGCCCCTCCCCCCCTTGCACATGCTGCTCTCTCTCTCTCTCCCTCTCTAAAATAAATCTTTAAAAAAATAGTCTCTGAATATTCCTAATACACTTATTTTATCTTTCCTGCTTGTAATTATATTACTCAGATCACCTCATAAATTGAATATTCATTCATCCTCACGGACATTTATTGAGCTCTTGCTTATTGTGAGCTGGGAATGTTAGATTCCAAGACTGCAAAGATAAATTAGGCCCAGACCATGTCCTTCAGCCCAGATCATTTCCTCAAAGTAGAAATAACCAATAATTTATTGTTTGAGATCCATTCTTCATCTACCAACATCAATGAGGTTGTGCCCTTGGCTTAAGCAGTTGAAGGTCTCCAATAACCCTGGCACATATTCTCCAGAAACATTGTTCCCACTGTACAGAGGTTCATGGATGGCCATTCGGATTATTTTCATTGCCATCCTTTGATCTATGGAGATTAAAGTTTTCTGTTGGCACATTTTGCAAAAGGCCTCCATGCCCCTTACTATCTTCTTAATATAACTCTGTACACCAGCTGACCACACCAGTCTTATTATTTATTCCTTAGAAATGGTGACAGAAGCACCACTAATTTAATGATTTCCAATCATGTCATCAAAAGATGTTGGAGAACTTCTCAAGGTCATCACACTTGCTCAGCAGCTTTCAAAGTCCTAGTCTACTCAACATGTAAAATGCTAGTGGTGATGTGCAGACCATGACACTATTTCCTATGTTTTCCCTCAATCTCTGTGCCCTAAAGTTTTCCTCCATCCCACCTTTATGTCCTGTCATAGATACCACATCAAAAAGGACCTCTAGCACTTTCTTACAGTTTGATTCAGAACAATTGGCCTACTCCCATTTCTCACCCTTCATTCTATGTTAGCCTCAAAACTTCTAGTTTTTTCCACATTATTGACTCTCCTCATAAGACCCTGCAGACCTGACAATCAGCACTGATGTACCAGCTATAGCCCTGGGTTCTCTCTAGTTATTCTGCATCAAGCTGGCTTGATTGGACACACTTCCTAATACTTCCCATCTCCCACTGAGTTGCTCTTGGCCCAGATGGTGGAGCCAGGAATTATCAACTACAACGTGTAGATCATGAACCACCATAATGACCATGCTCCATAGAACCCTAGCATGTTCTATGGAACAGAAATTCTGAGTGATGTTAATGTTTTACTGGGGATAAATCACTTCTTTTTTTAAATTTTATTTTATTATGTTATGTTAATCACCATACATTACATCATTAGTTTTTGATGTAGTGTTCCATGATTCATTGTTTGTGTATAACAACACCCAGCGCTCCATTCAATATGTGCCCTTTTTAATACCCATCACCAGCCTAACCCATCCCCCCACCCCCTTCCCCTCTAGAACCCAGTTTGTTTCTCAGAGTCCGTAGTCTCTCATGGTTTGTCTTCCCCTCCAATTTCCCCCCCGCATGATAAATTACTTTTAAAGTTAAAAAATTTTATTTACAGCAGGAGCATTTAGTAAGTCATTGAATATTATGAATCTCAAAGAGGAAAATATGGATGCATTATTTTTCAAAGGTATTGAACATGAGGACACCCTCCCTTTTTGGTAAACTGGTGTTGAAAAGATTCCTCTTTTGGAAATGTTAACTATGCATGACTTTATACTCCACAAGCACATTATGGGTTTGGTTATGTTTGATTGACAATATAGGTCTATAAAGTTACTAGGATATTTTGACCAGCAGTGGGAAAGATAGAAATGCTATGATACTTAACCAGCTTTGTTTGACATGCAAAAGGAAGCTTCTTGATTTTGAGAAGTTTTTTCATAATTATGTTGAGGAAGAATTTTTGTGGTCACTTGAGGAACATTTTCTACTCCTTATTTGGCTCTTAGCAATTCTAATATCAGGGTCTCTGATCTCTACAATGTATTTATATAAAATATATGACCATAAACATATACATATTTACAAGGTCTTGAATAATAATTTCAATGGATCTTATACACAGTCCCACATATCTTCATTTACATAAAAAGGAATAATGACTAGTTCTCTACATACTTTACATACTACATGTAATCATTTGATAAACTTTTTTTGGTCTGGAGTGTTTTGATAAAGCTTTTTCTTCCTACGTGACATTATACTGAATAGAGAAAGCATGCTAGCCATTTAATTTCAGAACATAAATAAACTCTATACATGGATATAACCCTAATTTTTGTCAGAGCAGGGGTTTTGTTACTACAAAGACCATAATAATAAAGTAAGAAATTTCAAATCCATAAAATGTCATAAACCAGAGGAAAAGCAGATTTTTTTCTTAGGATCTTCTCCTTCAGTGCACTTAACATTATTAAAAATCATTCAGTGTTTATTCTATTGAGTATACTGCTTTCTGGAAAACAACCAATTCAGAAGTAGTTCAAAGGTTAGTTATAAGATAAACTAATAGCTATGCTAAGCTATTACTTTGTAGAGCCAATAAAAAAAAGAAATAAACTATATTATTTCTACAATCTATATGGTCAGCCCCAGCAACAACCAAATCAATAATAAAACATTTTTATTTAAACTTCTCCCTGATTTTCCCTCTCTGCTTCTGAACTTTTATCCCAACAGGGAAATCTCCTTGGTATATACCATAAATATAAAAAAGCAAAAGTGGACAATGTAATAAATGTTTTATTTTCGTTTGTTAATAGATGGCGAAGTTCAGCTCACTTGTGGTTTGACCTTACTCTAGTACATGGACAATTTTTCTTAAATACAGCTTTCATAAAACACTAGCCATCTCAAACTTCTACACTCACCCCACAGAAATAGATCTATACATACACACATATGTACGCACACAGAGTAATTGCAATGTAACATTATTTCATAGATTTTTATGCGCCATAATTCAAATCATATGGTCCTAAACATTATCTGCATAAGTACCTGATAAATGCATGATAAAACATAGGTACCCTCTGAACTATCAGGTACATTTTTTTAAGTTTCACCACATACATTAACATTAATGGCAATTAATAATAAGTAATAAATATTGAATCTTTATAACAATGATTTTCATCTAAACTATACATCGAGATCATACTCAGATATTCAGATTTTATAGGTTTGGAGTATGGCCAGGTCACTATATGTTTTTTTTTTTTTTATTTTCCAAATGCTGCTGATACAAATTTAAGGTTGAAAACCACTGACTGATAAACACTTCCTGTGTGCTGAGTCCTCTGCTAAGTGACTTACATTCATTATCTCATTTAATCCTCATAACTGCATTGGGCAAGTTTAGTTATCTCCATTTTACCGATGAAGATACTGACACATAGAGAAGTTAAATAACTCATTCGGCACTGGGATTTAAACCTAGATTGCAGATATGTGTATGAAAGTAAAAACATAATTTTATATTTTTATTAAATAATTCCTCAAATAAACAAAAATAAGGCTAAGACAAAACTAAAATGGGTTGGTGAAAATTCTAATTAAAATAACGTATGATCGTCCCAGATAGTCCCCTTCTACTGGGTCTTCCATAAACCACTCTGACCCTCTTCTGATCTATTCTCTACCCTACCACATCATGGTCATTTCAAAAAGCAAGCAGATTGAGCTACCAAAGCCCTGAGCTCTGAATTCCCTGAGATCATGTCTGGTTTTGCTCCCCAGTTTATATCCCTAGCCCTGTCACTGTGCCTAGTGCATGATGAGGGGTCAACAGATATCTATGAAATAAGTAATTTTCACTGCTTTCTCAAGTCCCATCTTCCTGTCTCCTGATTCCTTTAAAGTACTCCCTGGTTCCTAACTCTAGCTCCTCCCTCAACTCCAGCTGTGAGAACCTCCCCTAGTAGGCTCTCGGGCTCCGAGTGAGCACCTGTATCAGGCCTGATTTTCCAATAACAGGTTGGACCAACCAAGCTGATTTCCCCCTGGGAGCTCCAGATTGCTCTCTGAGCGGACCCCCAAGTCAGCACATGGCAAGTGGGCAACAGAGGGAAACTGAGGCCCAGCGCCCCTTAGATTACAGTAGAGGACTGCACTTCAGTGCTTCTGCCCCTGTGCATTCTCTGCTGGTACGATTCTTACATTAGGCTATTCTGTCTCTCTTCACTGAGTCAACTCCAGAAATGGGATAACAGAAAGCAAAAGTCATTTATTTACATGGCTCTGAGGGAGGACTAGCCTGGAGAAAATGATGTGATTTAAAAGATCGTTTTCCCAGCCTGATTTAACTACAACCACTCAGACCCCCTAAAATGGTTTCATAGAGATAATACATGTGAACCTGAGTTCAGGGAGCATGGTAAGAATTAATCCTCTGCGACTTGCCTACCTTTCAAGAGAAATAATAGCTTATCCTCAGAACTTGGAGAGAGACACACCTCCACAGAAGTCTCACAGTTAATACATTAGTGCGTAATATTTTAGGCCAAACAGACACTTAATTCATGCAAGGTATTTAAAAGTTAGGAATTACTCTAGTGAAGAGGGGTTTTGATAACAATGGACAATATTAGTGTGGTCCTTCAACAAAGACTTTTGCTTCTTGCTTCTTGCATACTATTATGATTGCATGGTAATCTTACCCAGCCAGTGTTTTCTTAATGTCCTGGGGAGCCTGATCATTGTAAATTACCTGTGACATCTCATTAATCCTCTTTTTCCTCACAAACGCATAATTAATGGTAACATTGACAATAATACACAAATTAGCTAAGTGACGCTTTATGGTGTTGGTTTTGATTAACGTCAGGAACCCAAAAATGACATTAATGTAATGCAGATCCCAAAAGGCAGTCTGCACTTTGACCCCAGACATACATTTTGTTTGCACCATCACCAAGATTAATCCTCCTCTGGATGAAGACGAGACAAAACTCTGACCACTGGCAGTGTGTGCTGGGCTGTTGGAAAACAAACCGCCTCAATTGCATTTGTTTAAGAAGGAAATCTTAATGCATAGAAAACAACAGCGTAGTGTCATTTCCTATTGTCTCGTTAGGACAAAGATAAATGAGCACCTGTCATGATTGAGATCAAGTGCTTCTCTGCTAACTTCTATTATTTGCTTATTTATGGAGCGGTGTTTAATTAAAAGTATACCTCGATGATATGAACCACATGATAAAATGATTGAAGTTCCTTCTGCTCTCACTGTAAATGGTTTTTGGAAATCAAAACTGATTTTTATATGCATTTCAACCTGCAGGACCTCTAAATGATAAATTCTTGTTAACCACAGAGGGTAAAAAAATCAATGCCTGAGAAAATTTCTTTGTCTCTGACTTGAGTAACAAAGTGAAAGCAGTAGAAGGAATTTGGACAAAGTAAACTTCTTTGCCTCAAAAATGAGGCACCTCTGCTGCGAGGAAGCTGATTCAGAAACACTTTTTCCAAATTACAAAAGAAAGAGATAGACACTGTGTTAGTCACAGGATTGTCTACTGCCGCATCATCAGCTTCTAAATTCAGGGTGAATCATATGACTTTATTATGATCATGAACAGTCCCTTAATCACGATTTTCACAAATCCAAGTTGAATCTTTTCAACACTCTGAAGAGGTATAGTATGCTAATTTCTAAAAGACACAACTTTCTATTTTCTTCACGACAATTATATATAGCTGACAAATCCTAATGGTATATATCTTTTTTAAAGAATGATAATAGTCCTTTCTTGATTAATTTGACATCTATTTATTATAGGCTATTTTTCAAAATGTTGCCACTAAACCACAGCCCTGGCTAATGATCATATTCCATTTCAATAATGGAATAGGGAGAAAAGCCATATTTTCATGCTTTTTTCTATTATTCACATAAATAACTGCCATTTGGAGACTGCTTTATGGACAAAAATATATAATAAATAAAGTGATGTTGTAAAATGTCATAAAACCAAAATTGGCAAACAAGGATCACCAGAATTATTTTTTTAATTGTGTGTATATTTGCTAAAGAGAAGAGGAACTTGAATACCTTAAAAATTGGCAAACAAGGATCACCAAAATTATTATTTTTTAATTGTGTGTATATTTGCTAAAGAGAAGAGGAACTTGAATACCTTAAAAGAATTCAAGAGGAACTTGAATAGTTGCTGGGGGTATGCATTTTCAATTATACTACCCCTAACCTCCAACACCACCTCCCCACCAAAAAATAAGAAAGCAGACTGCTTTATAACTGCTTGTCATAGCAGTTTAATTTTGAAAAATGCCTCATCTGTCTCTGCTTGTAATATATTTATCATATGACTTGGTTTATCTTTTTTGTTTGTTTGTTTATTTAAAGTTACAAGGAACAAAATCTATTTGAAGAGACTCAGGTCTTTCTTCTTCTTTTGTTTAAACATTATTTTAAAATCAAAAGCAGCTTAGTTTTAAATTGACATATTCAGCGTTAGTTGTGCCAACTTTCACCAGCACACAAACTCATTGTAAAGCACCTGGAATTTAAGGGGCTACAGGGATTCCTATAGAGGTCATATTTTCACTCTGCCTAACTAAACCATAAATTGAGATTACAACAATAAATTATTTTTTATTATTTTGGCAGGAATAAGTACAGCACTGAATTTTGCAAGATATTTGGGCTTAATTCATATGTTAAATAGGCCAGGATAAACCAGTGCTAGAAGAAATTGAAACCGGTCTTATACAGAAACCTGAATTAGGCACTCACCACTGAACTAATTAGTAATTGATAAATTTATTATAAAAATGCAGTTCCTTTACACTGCAAAGCCTCAGGAACAGGATGATTTAAAGCTTCAAATGTATAAAAACCTCATCTGTGGCAATCTTTTAACCAGAGCCATTGTTTACAACGTGTTTTTCAGGTAGCTGTAGTAACATCTCTAACTAGTTAAAAACACTGATCAAGTTACAAACCTACTTTCTTAGAAGACTCTTTTGTAGCAAGCTGTTTGAAGCCTCCCAAAGTGCCTTAATCTGTATTTTTTCAGCAGTTACAATGAATATTACTGTTAGCCCAAATGTATCATCTTCTCTTTTCAATTTGACTTGAGTTCACAGATAGCAATCTATCAAGCCGTAATTTTATAGCAATCTCTTTTTCGGGTTTAAAAGTGGTCCGCTGAATTTTAATAAGCTCCCGTAGTTGTGCCAAGTTACTTTTTTGTTGTTGTTGTTATTCTAAGGAATTATTTCATGCAAAGAAAAAAAAAAGAGGCTGCTGTGTGGGAAAGCATGTTTTCTTAAGTATTTAATCGGACGTTTCCATACCACAACACTTTGTAGACATGTTTTTTGCTTTGAAAACATATCTTATCAGGGGTGGTTGGTGTAAAATTCTTGTCTGTTTTCTTACCTTGGAATTTGAGCTCTATTTATAAGGCTCAGCTCAATGATGTCTACAGCTAAGGAATTTCCTTAACTAGGGAGTTTTACATGAACACGACTAATAAGAAAGCACCACGAGGCATGGAGCAGGATGTCCCTTCAGGATTCCTGTCCATTCTAACCTTATCAAAGTGTTCCCCTTTACAAAGAAGAAAAAGATGTGACAAAGTGGCTAAATATGTATCTCATTTTATCTTTCTACTATTTTCCTCTTGATATAATACCTTTTGAGAATGAACAAAAGGAGGTGAATGCTTCATTCCTTATTTGTATATGCAAGTGAAAGGGCTTCTCTTTCACTATGGAAGGCCCTGGCCTTTCTCACATGGAACAAACCACTAGAAGAAACTCAGTTTAGACGAAAGGCAAATATTTAATCCTCGCATCTATATTTTGAAATATAACATGGTATTTTCCATAAATCTATGTGTGATGACATATTTCCTAACATTACATAAGGTTTTCCAAGCATTTTTATTCACGGATGAACGGTTTGCAGAAAATCACAACATTGTACTATACTTCTCCAGCAAGTTAATTTTCACTTTAATGTGAATATACAGTTTATGGAAAAATAATAGTTATTTAGGCATGGCAGCACTTACCTGTTGCTGTATGAAAATTCCTATCCTCAAAGATGTGCTTTTACTTTAATTATTAGTAGGCTATACTGATGCCTAAAGATTTTTATAAACAGAACCTTAAATCTGCATTTTGGCTCAGGGCTTTCCTTTTTAGACAACTGAAAATGAAGCAGCATGACATAAAGTCAAGTCCAAAAGAACATTTTTATACATGCCTCAACTTTGGTTTTTTTGGTAACTGCCCTATGGAGACTGTCCTTTATTAAGATTCTTAATGAGTGTTCTGCCTGTATTTTTCTACCAAGAATGTCAAATAAGGTTTGAAAGCAAATGTAAACTGTAATGCAAGTGACACACACTAAAAATAGCCCTATAAATCTGTTCATTTTGTTTAGATAGTCTCCAGAGTTGTAAAAAGTAGGACTGTTCAGCTTTATTATTTGTTTTGGAAAAACTAATTCTGCAGAGAATAGGCCACTGATAATGCTATATTACATTAGAGAAGATTTATTAAGACTGTCTTTGGATTTAAATTTTTTTTCAAAAGGAATTTTCTCCCATTCTTATTGTCCAAATAATCTACAAGATCATTAACAGCATAGATTCTACGATGGCAAAGAAGTTTGCCCGTTTAGTCATTAGAGCTAAAGATGGTGAAAGAGTCACATTTATCTAAAATGAAATTAATTAAAATTTCAAATGTAATTCTCATTCCTATTAACCTGTCAAATATGTTGTTTCCAATGTTTCCAGTAACAGAGCAACAATATTTATTATCCAACATACCATGAGTTTTTTAAAAATAACTCAAGGAGAACATTTTTAGAACATTTACAAGCTGAATAGACAACTAAAAAAAAATCAGACATTTCTGTGTGAAAAATATCTATTGTAATTCACAATGTTTGATGGAGGACGTATTTTTAGAAAACCACTTAATTTGAATTTGAGAAATTGAGCTGCAGGGCAAAATTGAAGGAGGGGGCATGAGTCCTCTCCTGTGTTAAGGAGGTTTTAAACAGTGGTTCACTTTTTCTCTTGAGAAAAAGTTTAGGAGATTTAAACTCTTCCTTTTCCCTATCCACATGATAGTCAATAGGATTTCTTGGATTGGTTGGATAGCTTTGCACTTAAGCCAAGACTGATTATAATCTAATGCTTTGTTTTTGGATATCTTATCGCAACGGAGACATGGATAAACAGACAACATGACTAAAATGGACAGCAATCTGACCTTTTAAAAGAGAGGCAGTTCAAAAACTATAACAACTTTTCTTTTGAAGAAACAAGAATATTGTCATTTGACGGAACCTTGCAGCTTACTTCTTTTTTTGCTTCCACATGGCCAAACTGTACACTTGAATTACTAAAATATGGGAGCTTCCAGGCCTTCTTTTCTCCCCAGAGCCCTTCCCGCCCCCCCCCCGCAAGTTCAGAAAGAAAAAAGTGTTGCTATTCATGTGATAATTGTCAAAACCATGATAAGTGCCAAACAAGACAGTGCCAAGAAATCATTAGTTCACTATACATCTCGGATTTCTGTAATGTTCAGTTAATGGGCCAGATTTCGTCAGACGTTTTTTCCTTATAAATTTTTCTTAGCTTTTTTTTAGCCGTCTTTTAAAAGAATCGTGTGACCCAGACTTAGAGTAATTCTGCATGACTTAAAATTAAGTTTAAAAAAAACCTGAAATATTGTTTTTGATAAATTCTTACATTCCGTTCTCATTACATACATTTTGAAATGCCTAATTCAGAAAACCAAAAGGCTGTCTTGAAAAATTTACCAGCCCCATATCAGAGCTGAACCTTGTATCTCAAGCACAAAACATAGAAGGAGGATAAAATAACTGATCCATCTTAAAATTTTAGAAATACTTCTGATTCATATAGGAAGAAAGATAACATCCAGAAGAATTCAAGAACATTTTTTTTTAAATCATCACGGTATATACCGATGCAAAATCTTTTACATAAATGAATTGCATCTAATGCTTCAAATACATACAGTTTCATGGTATCTTTCTAAATATTTCATAGAAAAAATGTCCTCATGAAAAGAGCAAATATTACAATGATAGTATTTTAACCAACCAGGATTTTGAAAAGCAAAGGAAAGGGAATAGTACATTTTTTTGTTTGTAAACCCATTGACATAAATAGTCTGACCTGTCACAAATTACCTTTTAAGCTACCGTATGTTATGTATAGACCAGTCAAAACTGATAACATTTTGCTTTCATCAGTTTTGTGTTATAATTCTGAAAACCTGAAATGTTTATTGTAGTGAGATAATACAATGTATGCAGATAACAGGCATTCCCTAGACATGTTTACTCGGGTAAGAATTCATAAATGGAAAACTGTTTGGGCTCAAGAACAGGGTTATTGCTTCTAAAAGGCAGCTCATGGGTTGTTTAATAGTATTTTAAATGTCTGCTAATGAGAGTCACAAAAAAGCGCAGAAGAGTAGAGAATTGGTTCCAGAGGCGATCACACAGTAGTCGAGAAGATTAACATGCCACTAGGGGACAGCAGCAAGTCACAGAATGAGGTAGTGCCAGGGAGACCAGAACAAAAGGCTTTTCTTTGTCGAGGGGGAGAGAGAGGGAGAGAGAGAGAGAGAGAGAGAAACTAAGATGTATTTCCAAACCAAAATCTTTTACAAGTGAAGTGTTTGTAACTATATTTTTTAAAAGCAGTAAAAAATATTTGCAGGGATCTATTTTTAGATTGTTAGGATCTGTGTACCAGAATGTTATAAAATATACATAGCTATCATCTTGGCAAAATAAATTCAAATACAGACTCTTCTATTTTCTGCATTTGAGAGTGAAGGAAACTTTCAAACATCAGAAAAAAAAAATGGCCCATTACAAAGCACATTAGACCAAACCTATCAATGACAAAATACAGCTGTGAAATACTGAAACTTGCTCAACAAAGCTAAACATAAGCAGAATCCATTCCATTTTCAAAGAGGTAGAGGGACCATTTGAAGAAATAAAAGTAACTAGAAAACTGATCAAACTAACCAAGTAATCTAGAAATCCAGCTTCTTACCCTGACCCATGATATATGTTTGATTGTTGGTTTGAGTTGCAATGGTAGTTCAAGGGGATTGGAAATTTCAAACTCTGCAATTATTTTAAAAGCTAATGCACATTCTTTAACAACTCAACTTGCTAAAATGGTCATTTATACACCTAAGTGTCATTTTAAGTGCAGTGTACTCTGCGATCCCAGGTAATATACCTCTAATGCAACATTCTTATCAAATGACGACCAATCTTTGACTCTAAATTTCTTCAATTCATGGATCACATTCCTTTGTTTGATCTGTATAAAACCTAGACCACCGTATACTCAGTTAATATCTCTCGTGATAAGGATGTTGATGACTTTGGCAATCATTTCTTTTTTCTGGATTTTAATATTGCTGTTTACATCCTGTGCATTCTTTGGTCTTGTTTTGTGTGTTATATATGTATGACCATTTACTTAGCACACACTCACAATTTCCCCATGTCATAAGATCAAAAGATGAGGTAAGATTTGAGAGGCTACTTAGTCCATTTCCCCATTATTTTTTGTTTCCTATAAAACTGGACATCAAATACAGCGTATCCGTTTGTTCTATCTTTAAGATTCAAGGATATCGATCTAACAGAATTTTTTAGAAATTACTAGTAGCTGGTATATATTGTACATGTGAATACTTAGAATTTTTTTCCCACCACCAAAAAAAATTTTGGTTAAAATTGTACATTTATCCCAAATACATGCCATACCCTCGATTTCCAATGTTTTATCTTTACCTATTTAATCTCCTTTTTTTTCCCCTCTCTTCTTGTCAAGTATTCTAACTCTTACACACTTCTAGAATTTGGTACTTCTTTCATCCCGGATGGCCTTTATCCCTAGATCACAACTCTTCATTCTTTGTCTCCTTTCCTCTACAGTTTCCTGTTTTGTAGATTGTATTCTCTCTTTTTATTCTGCAGTCTGGACTAACTCCAAAAAATAATAATAATAATTCCCTCAACACATTCTAAACCCTGAGGATCCTCTTCCTGCACTTGCCCTGATCTTCCTAACATCTTGCCTAAATCCCATCTACTGCATTTAAGACCCCACTGCCTTGTACTACCCTCAGAGGAAACAGAGACCAGCTGTCCACCTCTACCTGCAAAGGACTGTGTTCCTTCATGAACTTGAAGACTGCTATTAATTCCCTCCAAGTCTTTTCTTCTCCAGACTAAACAAGGCCAGTTCTTTTACCCTTGTTTCGTTGGGACTGTTTCCCAACCATTTAGCTATTTTGCTGCTTCCTCTGGACCTACTCCAAGTTCTGCACGTTCGACTTAAGTGGAAGGATCCTAAAAAACACAGGATGATAACAAGGAACTGATTAATAATGCACATAATGTGGATGATTATTTATCTTCCTTAAATTCTTTGCTGACTCTCTATCAGCATTTTGTCTTTGAACAGCGGGGCTCTGTTTTCAACCCATAAAATTAGCTTGTGATCCACTGTGGCCTCCTGTATCATTTTTCTTACTTATGATTGAACAAGGCTTTCTTTTTTTATACTTGATGTTGATTTTATTCTCTTCACCTGTTAATTGCTTTTACTTTTTACCAATAACCCTCACTCTATTTTTTTCTGTTTGATTACTTAACTATTCTTTCTTCCTTTGGTTGTTTTCTGTTGCTTACATTCCGGCCACAATATCTTGGACAGGTATCAAAATCCTAACAATAACTCTATGTATATTTGATTTCCTTAAGCAGACTCTTAATAAATAAGATTAGTGAGGGGCGCCTGCGTGGCTCAGTCAGTTAAGCGTCTGCCTTCGGCTCAGGTCATGGTCCCAGGGACCTGGGATCAAGCCCCACATCCCCGCATCGGGCTCCCTGCTCGGCGGGAAGCCTGCTTCTCCCTCTCCCACTCCCCCTGCTTGTGTTCCCTCTCTCGCTGTGTCTCTCTGTCAAATAAATAAATAAAATCTTTAACAAATAAATAAATAAGATTAGTGAGTTTTGAAGAAGGAACAATATCTGGAAAAGATTAGTATTACACTAAAAGCTAGATATTGTTTTCCTTTCAGACAGGAAGACTTGGTTCGCGTGGCATGTGTGAAAGAAAGAGGGAGAAAAGAGAGGGGGTCTGTGTGTGTGTAAGTACCCATAAGTTAACTCTTACAACACTGGAGCATTTGGCCTTCACCCTGTTCTTACCCCAGAAAAGACCTGAGAAGGGCGCCTGGGTGGCTCAGTCGTTAAGCGTCTGCCTTCGGCTCAGATCACGATCCCAGGGTCCTGGGATCGAGCCCTGCATCGGGCTCCCTGCTCCGCGGGAAGCCTCTTCTCCCTCTCCCACTCCCCCTGCTTGTGTTCCCTCTCTCGCTGTGTCTCTCTCTGTCAAATAAATAAATAAATCTTTAAAAAAAAAAAAAAAGACCTGAGATTGTGATTTTCCTCACAACTGCACACTCTGTCATGTCTAATACTTTATCTGTCTACATAGAGAGATAGAGAAGATAGATATGAATTAAAATTATATCTAATCTCTCCCATCCCTAACACTGGTGAGTTATTGTTCAGCATGTTCACCTTGTAGAGTTGGTTATTACACTTAGAAATTATATTAAGTTTTCAGTCCAAAGAGAAAAAGCTATGGAATAATTCAGCCAATTCTGAGTGCTTCCCTTGGTGGGTCATTGATGACTAAAATGATCAGTGATAACAATGAAAAGAGGAAAGAGAAAAGTAAAAATTACTATGTAATTCTGTTATTGCCCAAATATTGCACCGTGAAAGGAAAGAAAACAATTGCAAAATTATGTAGATTCAATAGAAAATTACGATTTACTAAGGCTGATCTTCAAGAGCAGTCATCTAACATAAAAGAATAACCCTATGTTGTGCAAAACGATCATTATTTCTTTGTGCTTTATCACGAACTTTTAAAAAAGAGAGAGAGAGATCACAAGAGATATGAAACTACTTGTACAATATTATCCATTTATCTCCAAACTAGCTTTTACCCCCCAAAAATGGAGGGCAAGAAATAAATGAAAAAATATAAACCCTCACTTTGGTGTTAGCCTATAAACAGGAGACTCCTCAGCACAGACAGACCCGGACTCTATTGTTTCCAGCACCTGCATGGAGGTTGCTGAAATTACAAAGAAAAGTTAACTCTATTTAATATAGACCGAGTGCACATGAGCCCCTTTATTGCTCTTAAACTTTTTACTTACCTTCATGAAGAAAATGCCACCTTCAAGTAAGAAGACAAAAGTAAAGGTCTACTTCTGTTTATATAAATTCAATTTACAAAAAAGGAAAAGAAAAATGAATAAGACCTTGGGGACAGTACTATAGCTGTCATTTGGCACATGGTGAATTTAGCCAGACTGTTTACTTACATCGGAGTCTTATCTGAAGGTCAGAATGTAATCAAAAACTAACTAAACACAAAAGGAAACCAGTGAAAGATAAAATAATCCAATCTCAACATGTCCTACTTAACTCATTTGTGGTTTTTGCTTGAGGACTTTTAAAATTATTATTGCCCTGGAAATAATTTGAGCTTAAGAAATAAAACTCTCTGTAAAATCTCCATAATGAACTCTCTAGAATATTTAAAAGTGAAAAGGAAATGTACAAGCGCCCTGTAGAGTCACTGCAATGGACGGGGCACACAGGGCACACAGTTTTCTAACAGGTCCGTTTAGGGACAGCCTGTGCAGAAGACAGGTGAGTTGGAGCCTCTGGCCCACTGTCCCTTGAATGAACAGACACCTTGGCTGGAAAACATCAAGGACTCGGCTGGTTCTGTTTCCCTTTCCCTCTGTCTAGGACTTTCTCTTCTGATCAGCTTCCCGAATATTTTCCCATTTTTCTCTCAACCTCTACAATCTCTCTCTCTCCTCTCTCTCTCTCTCTCCAGGTTCAGTAAATCTCACTTCTATGTAACAATTTTATATGTATTTCATTAAATTATTTGTATATTTTGCCATCATGATGCCCCTTCTTTCTTTTCCCCTCCCTAAATCATTTCTACCTTTCTTTCCGTCTCTTTTCTCCTTCAGGCCCTCTCTGTCCCTTCCAGCCTTTTCTCTTATTCTGTCACCTCAGGGTGCGGCTGAGTTTACTGCTCTTTTGCCTGTCACTCTGTGCACTCTTTGGGAGCAGATCTCTTTTTCACTTCTCCTCCCACGTGGCCCGTCTGTGCATCTGGGAAGGATGGCTAATGCACTGGGTCAGCGTTAGAGACCCAAGAAAATGCAGAACATCTCAGGAAAAGCAGATTTTTCCAAATATCTTATGTTAATGGAGAGTATCAACAGATGCAAAAATTAAAAAGTAATATCCATAAAATACGATCCCTCTGTGTTTCAGACACACCGCCTTTATGTCCTGCAGGTGTTCTTCGAGACCAAGTTGAAGCACATTCATTTAAAAGATCTCTTGCTATTTTATTTTTGCTTTTCATTTCCCGAAAGGTTTTAAGTGAATTCTTTAGCACAATTCACTAAAAGGAAGATAGATGTGTTTGTCTACTGAATCTGAATACTTTGGTTTGGCTCCAACAAAATGCATTTTAACAAGTCTGTTCTTAGTAGAGACAACGGTTTAAGTAACCTATTGTGCATTTCATTTGTAAATAATTTATTATTGAATACAAATGACCACGCTTTCTAACATGTCAGAATCAACAGGAGGCAGAACTTGCCATAAAGGTTCACCATTAGCCCAACTAAATTTTTGTCAAGATTGTGTGAAAGACATAGTTAATATTTAATTTTGCTTATATCACTGATAGTCTCTGGCATCTACCCCATTGCAATGATATACAAAACTGAATTGAGTCTTCCCATTTGGGTGAAAGGAAAAATGTTTCATTTCCCCACCAGTGAAGCCATCTGAGAGACGGAATAACTTTTAATGTGCTTTTAAGTCCCATTTTTAAAAGACATAATGAGCATTTCTGTGTGTATTCAGCACTGACTATGATACCACCCCCTACCCCAAAGAAATCTCAGATGGGTTTTCAATCTTTGGATCTCCCCACTACATTCTAGGAGACTAGAGAACAATGGGTGGGTTTCATATAGCACCTGATTGATATTTCCAGGGTGTGAAAGCCTCCACCGGCCGATTGGGCTGATGTTGCATATTCAAACACATACAATGATATATTTGTCATTGCTATTGACCTTTATCTCTCCAGTTTCCTGACAACCTTCTACAGTTATTGACATTACAAATACCAGCAACAACGTGCAGGGCAAAGTATAACCTTTCATTTACCTTCATGTCCCTCAAATGACTTGTGTAGGTAGTTTCAACAAAAGCGGCAAACAATGATACTGTTGATTTTTTTTTCCTTAACTTGCTAAAATGTTTTCCATTTTCTTCTTGTTCTCAGAAAATCATGCCAATAACTCTCTACAAAGGAAACGATTTCAAATGAATACAGGTAATTAGAAGTGTCAAGAAATCAGCAAAGTCGGGTGCCTGCCATCATTTCTGTGGAAAGAGTGCCAGATTCCCTTTCAAAAAGGTCTTTGTCATTTTTTAATAGAAGGTAATTAATGTAGACTACAGTGAAATGTACAGGATCCTGGTTGCTTGTCTTTCTTGCCATAGAAATGGGATCATAAAGATGTTTTGATATCTAGAAACAATCTTCTGAGGTTATTTTTAAATGACTTTTAATTACAAAAGTAGTCCTTTTAGTCCTTTCATTTTCAAAGAAAAAAAGATTTAGAAAGGGCATATTTATCAGGAGACAAAAGAAAGAAAGTTTTACAAGGAAAAATTATCTGGGAAGTGAAACAACAGAATTTTATAGAGCTGACAAGAGTTGAGGATGCGATAAATTAGCCTATATCTCACATGTTTCCAACAGTAAGAGAAATAATGCATAACGTCCTACTGAAGGTAATTACACAGTTTCAATAACGCCTTGGACTGAATGAGATCTTTGTTTTCTCTAAGGCCACGCTACACTGACTATCTGGCTCTATTAAAGCCACCCCTCCATGAGATAAATGTCCTGTGGGTATTTATGAAACAGGGGAATTTTTAGGACTGTGCCCATTCTTTTGGGGATGAAGATGAAATCTAGCTCAATTTTGAGATTATCTGAAGGTCGTAATTTCCTATTAAATGTTATAGAAATGGAATAATCCTTCCAAGTTTAAGTTTGACATGTATTTATATATGAAAGTAGGCTCATTTCCTCCCTTGGTTCTCAAGAAACAGAGATATTCCTTTATTTAAGGTTTTTTTATTTGGGAAAAGCAAAAAAATGTCTCAGTTACAAAAAATATATCTTAAAACCTTGAGGTTTGAAATGAAAATGATGAGGGTATTTTAATATTGATGATTTTAACATTGAAGCATTGATTAATTTGGGATTATGATACAAGTACATTTAAGTACTCATAAATAGGACCATTATTATCTATTATTGCGAATAAGAGGGACTGGAGAAAAAAAATATAGCCAAAATCCTATAATAAATCTTTTTCAATGCAACATGTGGAATAAGATCCTGTTTTTTTCTTTAAACCTCTATCCTGAGATTGTCCTTCATGGAATCCACACCACTCATCAAATAAACAAAGGGAAAACACTAAACTACGATCATATGTTAATCCTATGTTATTCCATTTACCAACATAGGCATCTAGGAATCATAATTTAACATTTTTTTAAATTTTATTTTATTATGTTATGGTAATCACCATACATTACATCATTAGTTTTTGACGTAGTGTTCCATGATTCATTGTTTGCGTATAACACCCAGTGCTCCATGCAGTACGTGCCCTCCTTAATACCCATCACCGGGCTAACCCATCCCCCTACGCCCCTCCCCTCTAGAACCCTCAGTTTATTTCTTAGAGTCCATAGTCTCTCATGGTTCGTCTCCCCCTCTGATTTCCCCCCTTCATTCTTCCCCTCCTGCCATCTTCTTTTTTTTTTTTTTTAGCATATAATGTATTATTTGTTTCAGAGGTACAGGTCTGTGATTCAACAGTCCTACACAATTCACAGTGCTCACCATAGCACATATTTTTGTTTATAAATCAGTCAAATCAAGTTTTCAGAGCAGATGAATCTGGCTATTTTAGAGAAAGCTACATTTTCTACAAGCATAATCTTTAAAGTCTGGCATTAAACTAATGTTTAAAGGACGGTACAAAAATGTCATAGTATCATTTACAACAGACATTCCCCCAAATGTAGGAGAAGTGGCAATGTAGTCATTAAGAATCATTAAGGAGTCTAGGAAAAGTGGCTTGGTTGATAATGGTCAGATTAATCAAGGCCCAGGCAAGGTTCCTAAGTGATGAACCTAAGCTTTAACTATCACTTGGAAGAAATAATCAGAGATGACTTTGACTATTAAAGTGTATTTCAGAAGCTGAAGTGAAGTCACAATATGATATGGGGATCATAATCAAGAACACGGAACACAGGTGCAAAGAGGGCCAGAGAAGGTAGAAAAGAGTGCGGGGTCTCAGAAGCACACCAGCACCAAGAAAGAGAAAGCTGGACTTCTTCCAGTACCTGAGCCCAGCTGATAGCTCTTTCTGGCTTATTTGACTCTTATTCTTTTAGCCCGAGGAGACTAAGTGGTCAGGAAAATAAGCTTTCCATGTCAGGATTATTTTGAGCGGTGCTGCCTCATCCTCTAAATCATATAATCTCAGCTAAGAGCCCTGATTCAGTGCTTTCTCAGAGCCTGGACCATAAAACCCTTCGAGAATCAAAGGCGATTGGCATAGCCCTTCGAAAGACCATATTCTAAGTATAATGGTACACAACTGGTCTGTATTTTACCTCCTTCCCACCTTTCTTACTTGTAAATACAAAATCCCATTAGGATGTGTCACATTTATTGCCCTCCTGCCAAAGACAGTAAACACCAGTCATTTCTTCCATCACCCATGACACAACTTCTTCTGTATGGCTTAAAAAGCAGATGAACCTATAGGCTAATCACTGCTAAAAAATAATTGCTGAATATTAACCAAACTCAAATCAAAGATCACTGGATTCATTTCTTCCTATTCAAATGCATAATTTCAGGCAGGGCTGGTATTCAGCCAGGAGGTAACTGAACAGGCTATGTTGGCTGTTAAGATAATGAAATACTGCTATTCATAGTCACAAACCGCTAACTGCTCTTACTCCCTGAGGACCAACTGTGCTTCTACTCCCCTGGCTTCTCATTCCCAGAATACCACCCCCTAAGCTAATTCAAGTAATGCCTACCAAGAGGTTCTCGGGCGCACATCTTCAGGAATATGACTGATGTCTTTTACCATACCAGTTCCTAGAAAGTTTTATAATTACCCCATGATTCCAACTCCTCCCTCAATGGGTTAATCCGTGAAATGATTTAATTCATTTTGGGTCATGGGTTAATTCATGAATGGGTTAATTCATGAAACCTCCTGGGTATATATTTTGTGGCCGGTAAACTTATTCTATAAAAGTCACATTTATATCTTTATAGCTAATTTGGTCAATTAATCAAATTTCCACTTAAATTTTCTAGTCAAATTATATCTTTCACACTATTTATATTTGTCCACCTATTTGAGCAGAATCAAAGGTATTTTAGAGATGAGCTTTAGCACAGCTCAGATGCACCTCTGCAGCCCTTCTCTGCATAGAGGTAGGATGACACTATATTTGAATGAGAAGGTTTATCAGGCTCATTAATTTTCATAATAGAAGACCAGGTTTACCACCCGCAAGTCAGATATCTAAAATATACAGCTCTCACTTCAATAATCAGCAATTCAAATATTATTGTGGGTCTCTTATGGGCTAGGCAATTGGCAGCATATAATATTCATGCTTAAGGCACATAGAATTCAATTTTTAGATCAGGTCCATCCAACTTCTGCCAAAACCCTGGTCAAGACAATCAATATTTGAGAAAGTCTAAAAAATATATTGACTCTTTCTCTCAGATTATCTCTATTCCAGAATCTATTTCAAACAACAGAAAACAGAGGAGCTGGACTACATTAATCTGGCACTCTATAAAAATGCTTTCATTAAGGGGCATCTGGGTGGCTCCTTTGGTTAAGCGCTCAACTCTTGATTTTGGCTCTGGTCATGATCTCAGGGTTGTGAGATTGATCCCTGAGACGGGCTCCACACTCAGCATGAGTCTGCTTGAAATTCTCTCTCTCCCTCTTCCTTTGCCCCTCCCCCCACTCACACTCACTCTCTCTCTCTCTCAGAATAAATAAATAAAATCTTTTAAAAAATGTTCTCATTAAATTAGCAAGTGTTATTGGAATTCAATACAAGAGACAGTACAATGAAAAGCTATTTTGCATTTGCATCTTCCTAAAATGTGTATCTCTAATCCAGACCGGTGGGAATCCACTTTTCTAACAACCTCTTTGATACCTCCAATGTCTCAGAAACACCTGCAATTCAGCATGTCTAAGACCCAACTGGTTATTTCCTCTCCAAATCTGGTTGTCCTTCAGTGATTCTCTATCTCAATATCTTTATCCATCCAGAAGAGGAAAGTTTGAAATTTGGGAATAATCCTTGACCTTTCACTTCTTTTTCCCTCATATTAAAACTAAACCAAAGCCAGTTAATTTAACCCACTACATATCTTTCAAATCTCTACTTCTCACCATCTCTACACTATCGTCTTTTACCCAGACACCGTAATAGAGACCAAAATGGCGCTCTGCTTCCACTCCAAATACCCTCTGCTCTGCACTGCGGGGTGATGTTTTCCAAATACAAATCTCAGTATCCTCTTCCTCTGCTTAGAAATCTTCAAAGATCTCATGTCTCTCAGGCCTACAGAGCTCTGCATAGGTGGCCCCGGCATGCTTAGATCTCCACTACCTTCTCCTGCCAAGCCCCCTTCCTTTTACTACAAAGACTGCAGCCACCTAGCCTGTATTTTAGTTCCTCAATCCTCCTTCCTACCATTGAGACTTTGAACACGCTTCCTTTGTCCCATTTCCCCTAGATCAGTGCCTCTCAAAATTTAATGTTCAAAAGAAATACCTGTGGATCTTGTTAAAACAGAAGCAGATTGTGAATCAGCAGGTCAAAGCTGGGGCCTGAGATTCTGCATCTCCACAAAGCTCCCAGCTGGTGCCAGTGCTGTTGGTCTATGGGTGGCCCCATGATAGGCAAGGATCTAAATAGCTTCTGCTTATCCTTGAGATTTCAGCGCTAACATCACTTCTTTAGGGAAACATCTCCTAAATCCCAAGTCGAGGTCATATTCTCTTGTAATGTGCTTTCATAGAACTGTGCTCCTTTCCACATAGCAATGATATTGTTTTATGATTCCAAACTAGTGGTCATTTCCTCCACTACTGTACTCCCCGTCAGGACAGAAAATTTTTTGCTCACTGCCGAGTCCCCAGTGACAGGCATAATACTGAAGCCATAAAAGGCATTCAATAAATAGTTGTTGAGTGAATAAATAAAGGAGGGAAGAAAGGATTCATGCTATAAATTGTTGGAATTTAGTATCAGAACAAAGTTTGCCCCTACTGAGAAATGTGTAAATATTTTCTTTTATTAAACGAGAGTTATATAACCCATCACATTTTCCTTTTTTTTTTTTTTTGCCTTGTCTGTAAAGAGCATTCCTAAATTCCTGTTTATATTGCAGTAGTCGGTTTAGTGCAGGTTTTAGTTTTTAATTATAATAATTTCACCTCCATTTTTCTATGTTTATGACCCCTTGTTTTATCCTAATTTTTAACTGCCTTGTGTGTTGCTGTTTTACGGAAAGCTGCATCAACTCCTTTTTGGAAACAGTTAAGTAAAAAAATCCTTTAAAAATTCTAAGTGAATGGATATACTTGATATATTTGTAACATAGACGGTAGGTAAAGAATCCGGACTCTGGAGTCCAACAGTCGGTATCTGAATCTTGGCTTCATGACTTAAGAGCAGTGTGGCTTAGATAAGTTACTTACAATTAGTTTTTTTATTAGTTATTATTTCTATCACTGTTAAGGGGCACAGCCAGCAGACGGAAAAATGTTCCCACACTAAGTTGCCACTAATTTTCGTTCATAAAATTAGAGTACTGCATAGACCAAAACTTCAAAAATGTACAGTAGGCATAAACTTGGGGCAGCCATCAGTGAGAATCTATAAAGGTGGTTATGATCCTAAGGAAAGGCTCGAGGTCTCCATAAAGACAAAATAATATTGCCTCGTGTTCAAATAATATTAGACACAGTGTGATTAATTGATTTGGAACATAGTCATAAAGCCAGCCAGTGGTGAAAGTACACATCTGTCAACACAGAACCCAGAACTAATTCCTATTCCATAACTTTTGATTCTTCAATGATAGCATGATATCTGGCATTAAATACTTAGGTATCAAGAAGAGCATTTTAAATGTTGAAAGTAAACTTTATAGCATAATAAATAAAGTTGGACAAATCATATTGAATATACTTGTCCACAAACTGAAGACGCCATAAAAGGCTCATATGATATACTGCAATTGAATAGAAATGTTACCCTCAGGGAAGCTTCTATTAAAAAAATTCAGTGTGTGCTGTATTCCCTATGTGTAAAAAGTACTTAAGCTTAACTGCAACCTAAAATTTAATTGATAATCAATATAAAATGTAACATCAAGGGCAAAACTCAGCTTCTCAATGAATATATAGGGAGGTCTTATTATCTTCAAACAGGGGCCAGGCGAGAGCTGCTGAGAATAGAAGTGAGGTTGGGTATAAGGATGGCGTTTCATAACGGCCCCGCACGAGGCTGTCAGTGGATCTGTTTTAAGTAGCCCGTATTAGATCTAAGAGGAGAAGTTTGAAAGAAAAGCAGGGAAGTGAGAAAATATCTCTTTCCCATCTATGAACGAATGTGAATCCAGCAGCAGTGCAGTTGGGATTTCGGGTCCGTTTTCACTCCAGCATTACCAGACGAAAAAGCAGCAAGTGCTTCACGGCCAAATCTCAAAGCAGTTGAAAATTCTCCTGGGGTATGAAGGAGTTTGTCTCACCTTATATTTTTCAGTTTTACATCTGTAATTCATGAGCCACCAAATAGTATGCCAAAGAGATGTTTTAGGAGGGAGAGAATGTTGATTTTAGTCTGAGAGGGTATCAAACCCCAAACCTGAAATTTAAATTCAGAATAATTTATGCTCGGAAGCGAAGAGGTAATAAAGCCCCCTCAGAAATGAAACCCACCAAGTTTCACTTACCCCCGATCAACGCAGGACAGCTCGGAAAGGGGTTTAGCTGAGTTCAAATGTTTTCTGGCATTCCCTTTCAGTCTCCAGTTGCGTCTCTTCGGCAAACATTTGGTGGAATAAGCAGGACTTTCCTTTCATTCAGTGTCTTCGGATTTCGAAGTTGCGTATGTAGAGACCTGTTCTTTTAAAGTTTAGTTCCATTCAAATCAGTGGATGAAACAAGTTCTCTCTTGTGTGATGGAACTTTAAAGACATGCATATTTCTTTTACAAACACACAGTACTACGAACCAGAAGAATTCCATACAAACGAAAAATTTCCCGTGGAAGGAGAAAAAAAAGGGGGGGGGGCTAATTTCTGGTTGAAAAAAAATGACATACCACCTTCAAAAAAAGTGCATAATTGTGGGGAAATAAAATGCAACATCTTAAGGACTGAAGTGTAAGAAAATCCTCTGTCATGAAAACATCCAAATATCTTTTGAACTATTTACACCATATGTGTCCCAATAAGACTCTTTTCTGATTAAATAATGACAAGTAAGTGGAACCAAAGATGGCTTCAAAGACCCTTGAATCTTTACACAGCTTTTTGTAATTTTGCAAGTGTGAAATTTAGCTATCATTAAACAAATGTTCTAAAGCATAATTTTCGTGATCTGTGAAAAATGTCTAGGAAGAAGATGCCATGCCCATAGTAGGCACTCGAAAATCACAAACACATAAATTAGTAACAAATGAGTGCGTCGGCGAGCCATTCTTATACAATACACCCATCTTTTCTAAAATTCTGAGCACAGATTTAATGACGAGAAAACAGTAGTGGTGAACCTAAGGTAGACAACCACCTCTTCAACAAAATTAGCTGAGAGCTAACAGAGTACAAGAGGGTAATGGCCAAACACATGCGGAACACACAAAGAGGGGAAATTGTACAGTCATTAAAATTTGGAATAGCTAGTAGGGAGCTGGGAAAATATTTAATAGAATATGCAGCGTAAGAGAAGCAGGGCACACTACATGTACTGTAGAATATGAATGTTTTCATACTGACAATGAGACAGAATTAAAATGTGCAAAATCTTTGAAAGTGGATATCTCTAAGTAAAGGGATTCTAAATGTTAAGCTTTCATCTTGGATGAAAATGCCCTTTAATGAGCTCGGAAGACTTGTACATTCTGAACAACAACAACAAAAAAATGTTTTTTGAATGCTCACTGAAAGTGCTATAATGTTATACCTTTTAAGACCGAAAATTCCTTTTCAGAAAATGTGGCTGTGTAAGCAGTGTTCTATAAAACCTAGGGGCCGTTCGTGGATTCAGCTGCGCCACCCCAGACCTCTCAGAGAGCCCAAGCGTACTGGTTAACACCTGGATGAGATCGTGATGCCCCAAACTGTCCAGGCAAAGAGCAGGAAGTACACTGAAAAAAGGGCATCATATGTGGAAATAAATCAGGGAAATAAATCTAAAACTCCAAGGACACTTTAGATACCAAAAACTTTAGGTTTCTACTCCATAGTAGTCTTCGAAAGGCAGCCATCAAGACACTTCACTTTAATATACAAGAATGTAACGGTCCAGCCTTTGGTATCATAGATACTCAGGAATGGATGGGGCCTAAAAGGGCCATCCTGTACGGCAATTGATCTGATGCTTGCCATGCTGGGGTCAGCATCACTGTCAAACAAAGGCCTGGGTCTAGACACTTCTAGGAAACTTGCTACCTCCTATGGCAAATTTGACAGCTAGAATGTATTTTCTCTCTCAGTATTTTTAGGGTAGCAACCACCTTAGCTTGATGGAAAAGAAATATATTAGCCAAGACACTTTTGGTTACAGTGGGGAAAACATTCAAATTGGCTTAACCCAAAAATGAAATAGAGACATATGTTGAGAGGTCCGGAGGTAAAGCTGGTTCATGTGCAACTGGACCCAGGACCTCCAATGTTAAAATCGAGATTCAAGTTCATACTACCACTTGGTTCTGCCTCTTTCTGTTTGGACTTCCTTGTCAGGCAACCCAACTCTTCAGTTGAGGTGATAAGATGGCTTCAGTAGCTCTCAGGCCCAAATTCTCTCCTCTCATCAATCCTCTTAACACATGCACCCATACACACACACACACACACACACACACACACACACAGAGCTTTTTTCCCCCCAACAATTTTTAAAATATAAAAATTCTGAACCTAAATATTATTGTTCTACATTGAGCTTTGTAACCTGCTTGAAGCAATCTCTGTGGTCAAAGGTATGAAATCCATTATTTGATCCCTTTACACCATGTACCCACTCTAAGAATGGAGCCAGTTCCAGGGAAACTATATGAAGTAAGAGACAAGAGGATGGGGTGACTCTAAATAACTGTCAGGGAAAGAAGAAGACAGAAGAGATACTAGATGATAAATGATGGATGGATGGATGGATGGATGGATGGATAAACAGATATACAGACAGACAAACATCTATTGCAAAGTAATTTCTTTGCAGACATGCTCTCCAAGGCCTTGATGGGGAAGAAAAGATAGTAGGGATTGTACCAATGAAAACGCAGGAGAGAATTATAGTTCTGTGTCAGCATTGCAGGGCTTTACAGGTTTTTAAACAAGGAGACAGAAAAAATTAGCATAATGGTGAGCCATTTCACAAATATTATGGTGATATTAGCAAACAATGAAACAGAATCAAAGATAAATTTTATGATGACCCATGCCATCTGCTGCCTGGCATGGTCTAATATAAAACTGAAAATTCTGTCACCAAGCACCACATGCCTTCAGCCTTTCAAGAAAAGCAGCATCCAGTTATTCAAGGTGTTGGACACAAAATGACTAGTTGGAAATTTACTTGCTTGAGTGACTATCTCTGACAATCCCACACAGCTTGTTGTAGGAATAAATGTGTTAGACGCAGTTAAATGAATCTAAGAAGTGTACTATGGGTGAAAGATGAGAGCAATCGTGTCTTGTGAAGACTGACTCAGACAGAACTTCTGCTGGAAGATGTTTCCGAAAACTGTGAAATAATAACTGATGGGAAAGCCTTGGTGAGATCAATAAAATTTAAGGGATGATGCTGAATGAAGACACCAAGGTACACGTGTATCCATGCACCAACTGAAAGAAAGTCTTGAGATCTTGTTTTTGAAATCCTTAATTCCCAATCAGGAAAAAAATCTTTAAGATACAGAAGCAGGGAAAAGAAAATATAATAAAGACGATTCCACGGAAGAAAATAAGTAAAAGATATAAACCTTTCGAAGAGAAAAATTACTCTTTTGATCTACAAGATTTAAACAACTGTGACAAAAACCATCCCAGGCAAAACTCTTTCATTCTCTCAGTTGGGTATGGCATTGAGCAACTGCTGCATGCCACTCACCCTATGTTCCATCCTTCCTAGAAATCCAATCATGAGCCAAATAGATATGGTGTCTGTCTTCAGAGAACTTCAAAGTAGGAGAGATTGTATTGGCACTAGGGTATCACAAAGACTTCCACCCTGTTATCTAAACAGGGGTGTTGAGTGTTAGTAGGAAATATTAAGGCAAACAGGGAGTTGGAGGCAAAGGGAATCCTCAGTTCTAGAACATCCGGAGGCAAGCGGAAGAATGGAGCTTCTTAAGTATAGGAAAGACATTGTGGGTTGTGTGGAACAAGAAAGGAGCCCCATGCTACAAGACTAGGTTAGAAGTAGGGGTTGTCCCCAGATCACACAGAGCCTTAAAAGTCCTGTTAGGGACATTAGTCTTTGTCCCAAGAACAGAGAAAAACCACCAAATGTTTTTGAGCCGAGTGGAGTCCAGAAGATGAGTGATCCAAAAAGGCCACTCAGGCTACATAGTGAGAAAATAACTATGCAAGATTTGGGAGTGGGAGTGCAGGCTGGCAGAGTTCATACCAGAACTATGGGGGTGGAAGGATAAAGAGGGAAAGAAGTGAGGGACCTGAGAAATATTTAAGAGGTCATTGACAGAACTCAGAGATGAATCGGATCAGAAGGGCAAGAGAACTTGAGATGTGAAGGACCACCTTCATTTTTTATGCCCACTGATTACAGGTTCACTGAAATGAGAAACACAGGAGAAGGAGCAGTCCTAGGAAGAGGGCTGGATTCTGAATTGTCTCACATGCCTTGAATTTGAGGTGCTTTCAATACATCTGCTTAGAAAAGCAGAGTAGACCGTTTGATATATAGATATTGAACCCAGAAAGGAGGTCTGAGCTAGAGATAAAAATATAGGAGACATTTGGTGCCATGGCTGGGGTGGGGGGTAGTGGATAAGATCAGAAAGGAATTTTAAAAATAGGGTAATGTTAAAGTCTGTTTTGAGAAATTGCAAAATCTAATGGCCCTGGAAGAAGAGCATATGCTTGAAATAAAATCCAAGGTGGAAGGTCCTGCATGGTAAGAGGAAAATCAGGAATGTGTGTTATACAAGTCCAGAAAAAAGTTGCAAGGAAGAAGGACGGCTGGCTGTCAAGTAGCCTTCTATTACTGACAAGCTTCTGCACACGTGGGAAGAACCAACTCAAAGGAAGCACCTCCCCCACCCAAATAACAAAACTTACTTCTTCAAGCCGCTAAAATATTTTATTAAACTTCCAACAGTGCTCTAGTCTGATGCGAAAGGCAGGCCCACAGTCTATAAAAGTTTAGTTAGACACACAAATAGGAGCTCCCTACTTAAGACCATCCCCCCGTTAGCAATGGCTGCCACACAATTATTGGGGGTTGTCTCTTTTACTGCCTCTCCCATACAGATGGGAGGAGGTGGGAGAAAAATCCACCCCCCTGAATATCAGGAAAATCAAGGTGGGGGCAAATGCCCACCCTCCCCACCCCCAACCAGAGCCACAAAGGGAACTGCTTATTCTCTAGAGGCTGGAGGGAAGGGAGGTGGGTTCCTCCGTCCCTGCTGCCCCCCATTGGTGGTAAGAAACTCAGCACAGAAACATTATAGGAAAGAATCGTTAAACTGAACTATAGGTCAAATAAGTTTTCTCTGCATCAGCTGGAACTGAAACCAAATGAAAATCCTTCCCCTCCTAGGGAAATATGTTCTAAATTTGCCTTCATTTAAGGCAATGAAACCTGTAAGCCTCTGATCCTGTCTCCAGTTAGCATCTTTGGGCCCCTGGCAGCCCACTTGCTCCAGAGAACACAAAAGGAGGAAAAGAGAAAGCAGTGTTTGTCGATGTTTATGTTGCTGGGATCTCTGGTCATGATCCAGGAAGATATTGGGGCAAAGAAAACACAGTAATCATTTCTCACAGAACTCATGGGCATCTGAATGCCATTTAAGCTCAAGTCCATGGAAATGATACGGCCTTGATTTCAAACAGGTCATAAGCATTCCTGACTTCATGAAAATGCAGTCTTCTTCCTCTTCGATCAGGAACTTACTTAACTGACCTGGGCGCTTAAACAACTAAATGGTTTGTGTGAGGGTGGACCTACCAGGAGAAGACCACAGATAAATGGAAAGTCCTTATTTCCTGTCTTCCAAGGATTACAAAGACCACAGGAGCTCTCCCTGGTGCTACTAATACTGTGACCTGCCTTGTTCGCTTAATCCTATCTTTGCTCTCACTTCTCCGTGCAAATCTCCTACCAGAAATCCAACCTGAAGGGACTCTGATTTGTTGTTTCTGCCTCTGGCCAGCACCACTGGGCTACCCTCCTGTCTACCACCACCCCCATCTCCACCCAGTTTGTCTTCACTCCACCTGACACAGGACTGTCCTGGGATGCAACTTTTATGATGCTCCTGCCTAGTACTGCCTCTGAACTCTCAAATCTCACTGTAAATTCCTAAGAGTCTTAAATCGAAAAATTACAGAACTTGAAGAGTGCTTAAAGATTATTTAATGAATACTAATTCTTCTTGTCCAGAGCATATTACTTAATCACATTTTAGAAATCTTATGTCACTAAAAGACCAGTATTGCAAATAATCTGTTAAATGTTTATATTTTCTCAGTTACTTAATGGTTAATGAGGTTAACATGTGTACTCAACACTTACTGGTGTGTGGTTTCAAATGATGCTAGTGCACATTAATACTCCTAATTACAAGACCCCTGAGCCCATTTCCCACACACTTTACATCAAGAGGTCCATAGGGTGACTAAATCTAGACAGTTTATGCCTGATGCCAAAACCTACCCAGACCCAGCCAACTGGTGCCATGACCTTGCCTTAGGACAAGGGCTAAATAGGTAGAAATGGAAGGAGGTGTTCCAGTTAAGACCTGTAATATGGAGTCCACCACAAGAACTTCTGGCTTCTGGATCTGAATTCCTCACAAAGGTTTTCTCTGAGAGAGTGCATTTTCGTCCTGGAATACAGTCTTGATCTGAGCGTCCACAGTTCATTAAATGCATTCTTAATAATCTTAAAGCTTAGCTGGGGATTGAGAACAAAAGATCCAAGATCCTTTTTCATTCAAAGGACTGTTCCAACTCTATATAAACTTATAAATGCAGGTATGTAGACATGTAGGAAAAGGGATATTGCTTGGTGCAGGGACCACTCCTAACCATTAATATCCATTTTATTTTTCTTCAGGCCATAGACAACAGTTCACAGCCCCTCTTGAAGTTAGAATCTGGTCCCATGATGAAATTCTCACCAGCAGAATTTGAGTAGAAGTGATATGTGTCACACTGAGGCTTGGCCTATAACAACCTCCTCTCCAATGTGATCCTTCATTCTATTTCCCTTTCTGCCAGTCAGTTTCAGATGGTAATAAGGACCTTGGAGATGACAGAGCCACAAGGTAAAAGGAACCTTTGTCCCCGAATGATCATGTGGAGAAGAGCTACCCTGAACACCTACCCAAGGCTGATAAACTTCCACAGATTCATGCTTATCTCTGCTTATCATGACAGAGAGCTTACCCTTGTTAACAGAGTGCTCAGTTCAAGGTCTTGATGCAATAGGCATGTTGAGGGAGAAGTAGTCTACCTCCAGCATGTATAGCATCTCGATCTTAGGCTCTGAGTCCAGCTAAGGAGCTCTGTACAAAAACTGGCTTAGAGTCAGTTCATATCATTCCTTTGTGAAGGATAAGAACATATAAATAGACTGCCTAAGATCACATATCTTACAGGCAACAAAGCTAATATTTGAACCCCAGTCTTGGACACAGTGCAGAGTACTTTCCACCATACATCGGCCAGCAGGGTGCTTGAAGAGTTTCCACTCAAGAATCATTAACAAAGACTGCTACTTTTCCATTGAAACTTGACCTCTAGAAATGTATTTCCTTTCTCGTATGCATGTTTCTAAATTCTTTTGAAGTAATTTTTTATCCATTTTGTAGATAGGAACATTAAGGTCCATAAAGTCTGAGTTGTAGAGAACACCAGTTATAAAAATTAGAACTCAAAACAAAATTTTATGTGGATTTCAGGGCAATTATTTTCTATATTTCTTTTTAAAATGTGATCTCTCTTGCCAACCAAACCTACATGTTTATAATGCATGAACTCTTACAGGCCTATCTCTTTTTCTCAGTGTCTTAACAGGAATTTTATAGTACAGATACTTCAGTAGCTTTAATTGTATCAAATTTCTGTCTCTATACCAAGAGTCTTAGCGTAGATGCAACCCGGATTTTTTAAAATAACTTTTTCCTTCTAAGTGTCTATGTGTAAGCCTTTGGGTTTAATTTTAGAAGCATCTCATAGGTTGTAAAGATATAACAATCTGTGAATAATATTTAAGTCGATAATAGACACAAAGCTGTATAAATTGTAAAGTTGAATGTTGTAATATGTTCAAAAAGATACTGAATTCTCTGAGGGAAGTCAGATCCAGCAACCTTGCAGCATCAATCGTGATTTCAATGAAGACTTGACATAGCAATTAATGGTGTATCTGGCAAGTATAGGTGCCTCTAATCATGTCTTGGACCGCATACCAAAATAATACCAGGTAAAGACTTTCAGTAAATTACTTTCATTTACTCTGCACAACTGAATAGAAATTCTTCTCTCTGAGCACTCTGGACAAATTACTTCTGCCACACATGTATTTTTGACTTGGACAAGAGAGTACATAGAAACAGTGCTGATCACTCAGGCAACACATTGACTGAATCACATGATGATCAGTTACGATGCCCAGCTCAGGAGTTACCCATTTACATCCTTTTTAGAAAAAGATTTCTGACAGGGTTGGAAAGACCACCTTTGGATCTGTTAAATCAAATGGTCCTCAAGTGACTATAACATTTGTGGGGAAAAAAGTTAACTACATAGAAAACATTTTCCTCCACCTCATCCTAATACCCAATCATTCTGGAACCATACACATGACATCAACATTAAACTGTTTTTGTATTTCTTCTCATTCCAAGTGATTTGTATAATATTAAAACTTTACAAGGTCCTACATCACTTTAACTCTAGCTACGCGGCCGGCCATGCTAGTTTTTGCATTAACACAATCCTTTCTAGGCACTAAATTAAATAAGACTCATTTTAATACTGTATCAATAAGCCTGACCTCATAATAGATACTGCTGTCCTAGGTCTTTAACTGTTGAAAAGGGGTGTGAGGTCAACAGCATATTAATAGGAATCAGCTATGCTCATGAATTGTTAATTATTTTTGTTGTTTAAATGTTTCTGAAAAAAGAACATAAAATGAGATACTTTCACACACGCATGCACACACACACACGCACGCACACACACACACGCACACACATACACCACAGTGCCTGTATAGATTTAAGAGAGACAGAGGGAGAGAGAGAGAAGGAAAGAGACTAAGTTTCTGTGCTTCGGGAAGTTTTATTCAAATCTGTATATTTACTAAAGTAAAATAAATATTTACTGAGGGTAAAACTCACTAAAGTGTATTTTTTAATTGAGCTCAGAAGGATGCACTATATAATTTTTGAGAAATGGAGAGAAATTGGTATCAAAATAAAACAGTTGTGTGCAGAAGACCATACAAAGTTCAACCGAAAACGTATTGTGAAACATAGTTCTTTGATTAATGAATATTCTTCTCTTACTTTAGAGGTCACATATCTCTTTCTGTGTGCATAGTTCTTCCTCACAAATATTTAAATATAGCTTTGTGTGTAATCACTGCGTTACAAAGATAATGTAGCTTTATGTCCTGCCCTCAAAATCATTTGGCTATGTTATAGGTAACTTTGAGAGCAACTTCCTCTCCATCCGAAGAGAAAGAACACAACAGCCTAAGCCAAGTTCTCATAAATGTCAGATACACTTGTGCAAGCCGAGATTAGCATGTCTGTTAGGTCATGAGGGCATGTTCATTTCGCTTCAAAACTCCCCCAATTCACTTACCTTTTATTTGTCATCTGTTATGACATTTGAAGCTCAATTTGTGTGCTTTTCTTAGAATGTCTCATCTAATTGTTTCTGTAATTCAGAGTTGCAGTCTACATTTTATGATGAAAAAAGAAAGCATTTGCATTCGCTATCCATGTTCCCAAGCGCTTATTTCCAAATGATATTTTCATAAGTGGAGTTTGAAGGTTCTCTATAATGCAATTCCAAAGTGCCTCTCCCCAAAGGGATAGGTTCCTAAAACAATGAATCAATATATATTAGATATGAAAGGAGATAAAAGAAGCCAAACTTCTTCCGCTGGTATCATGCAAGGACAAATGTCTACCTAACTAACCCAGCCACAATATATTTGCTTTTCTTTTCTTTTTTTTTTCCATCTTGACAGGGATTCACAGATGTCTTTTTAACAACCATAAAATGGAAATACTCAATATGAAAACAAAAGAATATGTATATTGCCAGTAATAATTCGGGTAATCTACAACTCCTTCCATTAGCACTGCTGCTTTTATCCGTTTCCACATGCAAACTTCTTTCTGCTTATAAATCAGGAGACTAAAGGGGAATAAATACATACGTATCATAGTGATCTAACACCCATCCCAAGCAAGGCTCATCCTGTGTCACTGCCTAAGTCATGCAAATTACACCAGAGCTGCCAGTTGACTAAGATTAATGACACTGCGCCAGCTTCTTTGTTTCTCTCTGCGGCCGTTTAGTGTGAAATACTATCCAAAAACATTATCTATCCTCGATTAATCCCACAAATTTGTTCACACGATGCACATTGTTTAGGGCAATTTACAACAGGAACATACTGAGCACAATTGCATTTAATTACTTGGGTTCTAATTACATTCATTAAAGGCTAATAAAATAAATGAAACAGCTTTAAAAGCTTCTGCAAAACACATGGGTCTTGTCTCCCTAGTGAAACATACAGTAGATGTTTGATGTGAAACACAGATTTGACCATATATGTGTGTTTATATATGTATATATATGTATATATATACATATTCCATATGTTATGTAAGGTTGATTTTAAATCATAAGCAATAAAACATCAAGTGTTCTGCATTTACTTAATGAGTGGTTGAGAGGTTTTAGGAACCTAGAACTACTTTTTATGTGGCAAATAAAGAGAAAAGCAAATCAGTTTTCAAAATCCATTTTGAATCTTAATTGCTTCCACCTGCATGGCCCAGATGCCCAACCCTCTTTCCCAAGCCCGTATCATAATGGCCACTGACCAACAGAATAGGGAGGCATTCCACTCAAGCTGGGTTCTGGAGAATATTTCCATCGGGTTAATCCCAAAACTCAGTCAGGCCTTTTGGCTTACTTCGGCCCAACACTGGAGGCAGCTTGTTTAAAGAACCGATAACCTATTGTATAGAAATTCATGCTTTAAGGCGCACTGGGCAGTCCGTATAATTTACTCTGTGAGCGTTAAAAAAAAATGAACTTTGTAAATATCTGATTTTCCTCATATTTACATGCTTATTTTAATGTACTGTGTGTGGACCATTTGAGAAAGAGAAAATGTAAAATATCATTGTTGACAACTATGCCAGAGAGAAACAAATATTGGACATTCAAATAAGGGCTTCATTTCAAGCTTTTCTGTCACTTGACTAGAGCTCAGAAAAATCTATACTACCAAAGACAAAAGTCTTATATGGCTTTGAAGTCCACACCCCACTTTGTCAAGTCCATGGGGATTTTACCTGGTAAAGGTACACTGTGCCTTGTAAAGCCCTCTTCAGTGCTCAGCACTGACAAATACAGTGGCAACATATAAATCTAAATACATGGGATTGGCATATCTCATCACAAACAGTATTATTTTGCTTCTAGGGGATTATGTGAAATAAACCAAGAACTTTGGGATGATTTTGATAGGCATCTGGATTTAGGATTTCAACTGGATTCAGATCTTTGCCAAAGAATGAAGTTTTGTTTTTTTTTAATCTTACTAAACACATTGGAAATATCCTATTGCTGTCTTCTTTGTTATGAGTACTCTTTGACCCAGCAAGTCTACCTCTAGATCTCTTCCTTGAGGAAATACTCTCACACATGCACAAAAACAGAGTTAGTAAGATGGTTATTAAAGCATTGTTTATAATAGTGAAAGAAATGGAAACATCCTAAATGCTCATAAATAAAGGAATGGTTAATAACTATAGGAATCCATATTCTGTAGTCCTATGTAGCAATTAAAAAGAACAAAGTAAATTCATATATACTATATGGAATGTTTTCAAAAAGCAAGCTGTGGGACGCCATATACTATATATGGCATACAAGATAAAAGAGTTTGTAGATGTGTGTGTGCATGTGCATGCTCCTGTGTGTGTCAATACATAGAAAAAGATCTGGAAGAATCCAAAAACCAATAGCAATGGTGACCTCTGAGGAGAGTAGACAAGGGAGTAGCAAGAGACCAGCAGGGCGGGAAAGAGAACCACTACTCGTTAGTCAATACACTATGCAATTGAATTTTTATAAGAATGTACTTATGTATTATATGTAACTTTTTGAAATTAATATATGTACAAGTAGAATATTTAGAACTGTAATGTGTCATTAAATACTCCCTCCCCTGCCACATACACACACAATAATTTCCCAAACATCTTCATCTGATAGTTCTTCAGAACATGATCTGGAAGAGGTTTTCTCAGAAAGTTATCACACAGAGTGGGACTGATGTTTTCTCTCTTTGACATCTGCTCTCTGCTTCTACCTTACTATTTTTATTTCCTCCTGTTATGTGTCAGGGCCAGCAATTTGGGGGAGTTCTATTCTCACAACACAACTGTAGGAGGCACTTAGGGTCCTCAAAGAATCCCACTCACAGGAATGCTGACTTGCTTGCAGCCCCTACCCTAGAGAATCCTAAGAGTTTCAGACTCGTGCCCGACATGGTTGAAGATTACCTCTCAGTAGTAATGCAATGACGCAGGCTTTGGAGCAAAGCAAGCGCAAGTGTTTGCTTTGGGAAGAGTTTTAAAAGAATGATGTTCTGCTATCATTCACTCATTAACACAAATACTTTAATAGGATTCTGACACTATTTTATAAAACTCAGAATCATAATAGCATGGAAAAGGACTTGGCACGAAGAAAAGATGGGTAAACCAAAAGCAGAGCAGGTATGAAGCCTTGGATCATATTTTCTGATGCAAGCCTACTTTTCTCTTTGTCATTTCTCAAACACCCCAAGATCTCCAGAGCTTGAGGGATTCAAGACGTCCAAGAGCGGAGACTCACCATTTCATCACATTATCTCTGATAATGCCTAGAGGGTGCAGTCCACATCTTTAGGCCTTGCACTCAAGGCTCGTCATCTGTGGAGTTTTACATCTCACGATGTGGTTTCCTACACCATAGGCACTGCTCAGACGTGGTGATGTCTTTTTGATAGTCTCTCTTCCTAGAATCTCTTCGTCATTCCCTGATGCTCTCTACCTGTTAGGATCCCTCAAGGTCTATCTAAAAGGTCATTTCTTCTGGTGATTTCCCCGGGTATCCCACAAGGTACATTTCCTGCTGAAAGTCATCCTAGTGATCACTGTATCTCCATTACAGTTTATTTGCTACATGTGCTCTTGTATTATGGATCTCCGTGTCTGTCTCAGAACCCCCTCATAACATGTAAGCTCCTTCAAGTTTGGGACTGATACCAATGTGCCCATGAAACCAAGTAGAGTGCTTATCACATGGCAAGGAGGGATTAGAAAAAAAAAACCTAATAATTAAACAGATGAAAAGAGTGCCTCAGTTATTTGAATAATTACTCAACAATGTGTACCAATATGTAGCTGTCAGTAGAGAGAGCACCTCCAATGTCTAACAGGGTACCTGGCATATAGTAGGTGCTCAATAAATATTGGTTGAATGCATATGAATAAATAAATGAAGAAACAAACAGAGGAACAAATAAGTGAAGGGTTTTTTTCTTTCTGTCTTTCTCCCATTTGTCTACCCTAGTAGGCAAAATGTTTATTATAGTGTCTCATGAATAATGTCAAAAATCCCTTCATGGCATTTCATCAAAAACAGCAGTCTTTAGTATTATAATCTGAAATTATAATAACAGCTTCATACAAAGTCTGTAATTCAACATGTAGTTTCCATTAAGAGTTTTAGGACTGACTCTAACATGCTTATACTTTAAATCTGTTCTATTTTACAATAAAAGCTGTAGAATAATTACAAATAGGTTTAATAAGTCTGGATTAGTAAATCAATATCTTTAGAATTCTGTCTTTATACATACTTGCAGAGATTTAAAGATAGGGTGTTTTTTAATGACATGAACATCCTGAGAGGTGATAGGCAGAAGAAATGCCTTTAAGGAGAACAGGAGACTCAGTGATTTTTTTGTCAGTAGGAAATTCCTCTTGTACTTCAAACCTTCTGAGCAAGAGACCATGGCTTCTTCTGGATGGCCAAGTGACAGCATTCCTTGTATACACTCAGACGGGATGCATTCCTTTATATGACTTACAAGAGCTTCTCCTTCCTTTTACTAACAAAGATGCACAGTGCAGCAGGAAAAGACCCACACACACAATATCAATGCATTGTAACGGGATTCAGTGATTTCTTTCCTTTTCTCCTTTCTTTTTTTTTTTTTTTTAGCCACCTCCAGGAAACTAAGAAGAGCTGTTCTACGTAAGCACCAGAGAAATATATAACTACAAACTGAAAGCTCATGACCTCAATCCTCAGCCACCCCTTGCCCCTCATTACTGCAGCAGTTGGTGTAGGGAAGGATTAAAGAGGGCTAGAAATCATTGGGTGAGCATACAAGGGCTCAGAAATTTGACCTTCGTTACTTAAAGCACACAGTCTCCACTAAAAGCTGGTATATGAGGAGAATTAAAAACAGAACCAAGAAAGGTCAGGTGGAGTGCAGATGCACTAACAAAGATGAGGTTGAAATGGCAAAAAATAAAATAAAATAAAATAAAATAAAATAAAATAAAATAAAATAA